>NC_139404.1:4261788-4784288 GCF_905368555.1 Meleagris gallopavo
GCTGCATGCATTGGTGTAGAGGCACTTCATCTGGGCAGCTGATCTTGTTGCTTCCTTAAAGGATAACTCCTTAGTTCCTTCTAGCTGTTTTCCTCATTGCTTTCTCCTCATTGCCCCAGCAGTCACAGCCTCACTAACACAGAGTTTTGTATGTGCTGCAGTGTTGCCAATATCCCATAGAAAGAAACACTCTCAGGAAATCCAAAGCACAGCCTCTGGCTATGCTTATGTAGGTACTTGTACTCCAGATAGGTAATCTTTGGCTGTCTCATCTCATTTCAGTGGTAAAGTCAATTCAAAAAATCCCAGCCTCTCTGCAGTTCTCCACCCTCATCAGTTGCACTGTGTTTTAGAACTTTTTCTATATATATAATCAGCAAAATGGTCTGAATTAAAGGTACACCCCATCATGTTGGTAACTTAGGGACATTGTTCAGTGGGCATGCTGATAATGGGTTGATGGTGGGACTAAATGATCTTAGCTGTCTTTTCCAATCTTACTGATTCTATAATTCTATGAATTACTTGCAGAACTCCCAAGATAATGTACCAAGACTGTAGCAAAGCCAGTCACTAAAACAGGAGTTTCTGTCCACTCTTAATCATCAAATCATTCTCTAGTCAGGATGGAGTTCTACAAACAGTATGTGAACTAATTGGTCTGGGATGGGCTTTTTACCCTACCAACAGAGTAGGAGAGTGATTTCTCAGCTGTTGAACTCTTTGTAGGACTAAGGAGCAGGGTCTGACCTCTAATTTCTTGCACTGGTAAAGATGAGCTACCCTGTCATCAATGAGGTCTGTAGGCACTGCAGGAATCTAGAGTGGTGTATAACCATCATCCCTGTAGGGATGTAGGATGATATAGGATGTCAAGAGGGCCCATCCTGATGTAGGATGACCATTTCTGTAGGGATAGTGGGACCTATAGGAGGTTCCTTTACATTTGCCTCCTACTACAGAAGAAGGAATGGCCTTGCAGGATGAAGGAGATGTCCACTAATGGACTGATTTGCACAGCTGAGGTGTTTTAAGGGAGAGGAGAGAGGAAGGGAGGCTGAGACATGCCTCTTCCTGCATATCCACACAGCCTGACACAGCCCTGGAAGCCCTAGCTGCCTGCCTCACTGGCTCACGTGGCCAGATATGAGCTGAGCAAACACTGTCTGAGAGCCCCAGCTCCAAGCCAAACATGGCATGCAAATAAAAGCACAGGCCCTGTAGAGTATGAAGTTATTCCCATTCATTCAGAGCTGGAAACTGAATATCTCATGATAATGTAGCTAAGGTGGTTACTAAAAATATAGTTATTATCCTGACAACTGCTCCTCAGAGTATAAAGCAATACAAAGTCTTGGTTGTTATTAAAATTGGTGCTGGCCACTTGCTTATGAACATAACCTAGAAGTGAATGTTAAATACGTCAGATCTTTTAAAAACAATTAGAAAGAAAAAAAAAAAAAGGAGATAATTTGGCAAGAATAAGGACCAGTTACTCTTTAATCAGCAGTGATCCATTCTGATGGCAGCATGAATGAAACCTGTTTGAAGTATCAGTTAAAGAAAATTTTCTCAAGGGCTCTTGTTTTCAGAAACAATTCCTCTATCAGATGAGAAATAAATTCAAATAAAAAATGTACGTGTCATTCTGAAAAGGGCAGATCTCTGCATCCTCCTCCCATTCATGTCACAGTAACTATCTGCAGACATTCCTTATCCTCTGCATTACACTGGGGACTTGGGGATACAAAAAACCTTAAAGGGCAAGTGACTGGAAGAAACCAATGTTGTGTTGCTGTAAAAATTAGCAAACGTTCACATGACTTTTCTGACGCACAGGACTGCCACTGAATGCTTGTCATCACAGAATCATAAAATCATAGAATCATTTGAGTTGGAAGGGACCTTTGACAGTCTCTGTTCACGTAGATGTCCATGTTCATTGCAGAAGAATTTGTCTAGTTGATCTTCATTTGGTCCATTCCCCTGCAATGAACAGGGACATCTACAGCTAGAGACAGAGAGGACTCACTTCATCTCAGAGATGACCAGAATAGATCAGAGGAATGTGTCCTCCAAGAGGCTATTTTCCTCCACTGACTATAACAGGAGACAGAAGACATCTCAACTAAAGATAAGTGAGACGGATCCCACCCAACAGCAGCTGCTACAAAGCAAAGCTTGGTTTTTTCAACCAGTGATTGTACAGCACTGCTGTAAAGACATCCAAGGCCATGGCAACTTTTCAAAAATGTAACAGACCTAAAAAAAAGAAAATAATAAAAAAATAAATAAAAGAGGCATGAGACATGGAAACGAACACTATTTCCTGCATTCTAATTTCCTTCTCATCTCAGTGCAAGGAGAAGCAGATGCAAATCAGATGGGGCACTTGGCCCAGAACCAAGTATCCCACCTGATCCTGAGCCAGCAGCTCCCCAGAGCTCCGTGCCCTTGAAATGAGGAAGCCCTGCAACACTCAGCCTTATCCTGAAGTGTTTGGGAATTAGAGCCCAAAACACAGCGAAGACTGCAGCGTGTTAGCCAGTGCCACGTTGCATACTGAGGATTTTGGCCAGCTGTGCATGAGACAAGGTGACAGTTGTCAGTAGGTATTGCAATGGACTGGAAAACTCCCAGTGCTCCAAGACACCTTTTTTTTTTTTTTTTTTTTTTTTTTTTTTTTTTTTGTAACAAAAGAGTTTACTTGCTTTTTCAAGCAGAGGAGAAAAAAAAAAAAACACATTGTCTTCAAGGAATATGGAGAACCTTTTTCAGGAGATGATAGATGATAAGAACCCAAAGTCAAGAAGAAAATGAATGGGTTCTCAGTAACCATAGGGTAAAATAGAGCAGGAGCACTGAGAAACAGAAAATAATAAGAATAATAATAAAGACCTTAATTTAGTTCAACACCATCCACCTATTTTATGCATTTTTAAATCTGGCGGTCCAAAACACTTAACTGATCCATGCTGCTAAGTTCTCCTTTTGTTGATGCTGCTCATCACTGCTGTGGCTGTAGATGTGTTCAGTCCATGTGTTATGCTCACGAGCATGGAAATGGCAATGGAAGATGCCCTGGCAGAGTCATAAATTGGTTTGGGTTGGAAGGAACCTCAAAGATCATCTAGTTCCAACCCCCCTGCCGTGAGTAGAGTTGCCAACCACTAGATTACACACCAGTGCAGGCTGCCGAGGGCCCCATCCAACCTGGCTTTGAACACATCCGGGGAAAACTTCTCTGGACAGCCTGTACCACCACTTCTTTTATATTCCAATTGTCACTTCCTTGGTCAAGGTTGGTTTTCATTGAGCAAGGAAATGTTCTTCCTTGCTGTGGTGTTTTCACTTTGATGGGCAGCTATGTCTTGGAGAACAAGGTTTCAATGCAAGTAACAATTGTTTAGCAGAATGAACATTTTTATTACGATAGTCCCCCTTCTTCCTCTTTCTTCATTTTTATTGCTGAGTATAACACCCTACAGTATGGAATACTTCTTTGGTGGGTTTAGGTCAGCTGCCCTGGCCTTACTTCATAGCCCCTCCTGCACAGGTTTCTTCAGGCTCTGGCATACCTCAGATTTACCTCATTTCATCTTTTGACACATTCTTGTCCTGTTCTGTCTCTGCTCTACTCTTTATAAACCAATTTTACTTGCCAGTGCGACCTGGCTAATCCTTCTTTAAAGAGAAAAAAATCTAGTAAGTATTTTCTGTGGTTTCCATTATTTGATTCTTTTCTCTCTGAGAATTCAGAGATTTACTCTATCCTTCCTTTCACATGTACAAAATTGCCAGGATTGCTTTTTGCATCCCTTACTACCTGAAACTACTGGAGTGTCTTGGCTTTTTTGATTGTAAGTATACAACCATCATCTAATAGTTAAATTAAATTTTCTTGAGTCTTTATTTTCTTTGTTTTAATTACTTCTTTTTAATTTCTAGTTGTTAGAGAAATTCTTGGGTATTTTCTTACTCGGTTTCCTTTTTCTCACTTTGCTATTTTTGCAAGTAGCATTAACAATTCTCATCCATATTTCTGTAAGATCACAAAGACAGACCTCTCCAGACTTTTATCCAACCAAGGCTTTGGGAAAAATGAAGGATCCTTTCCCTCTCCCTCTCCATCTCTCTCTCGCTCTCACTCTCCCTCTCCCTTTCTCTCTCCCTCTCCAGATTTAAATGGGATCCTGCACCTCTTTGCCTCTGCAGAGAGATAGAAATCCTAGGGGGACAAAAGGTATGGAGACAGCTGTGGGACATCTTAGTTGCCAAAATAATATAACAGAATTTAGGAGCCAGAGCCCACAGACTCTACCACCAACGCAGCCAAGCCTTAAGGGCTATTTGCACAGGTTTTAAAAATCCAAGTATTTTGAAGTGCAAATCATGCTTTTGGTAAGCCAAGGCTATGGTTTCACAGTGAAGTGTCGAGTACAAATAACCACTAAGGGATTGCTACCTCTCTCTGCAATGAGGGGCAGGAAGGGATGAAATCAGGATTTTTCTCTTTATCCCTTTTATAGCCTGTGTGTTTTCACACATACTGGGCTCTCTTGTAAAAGTTTCAGCATTTGAAAATAAGGCTTCAGATAACTTTCCATTGCTGAGTGGAGCAGCAGGGAGAAACGACCATCACTGGCTGGCAGGAGTGCAGAATGCACAACTGGTGAGAGGGAGCCTTGGGAAAACCTTCCTTTGTACACACATACACAGTCTGCTGATGCATCCCAAATACTGTCTTTGATGAATAATTTGCAAGATATCCATAGAAAATGAAATTTTAAGAAATATCCATCTAGTTCAAATGTCTTATGTGTGTGTTCTCCGATTGCTGTGCAATACTTGGGCAAAAAAGAGCCTGAGGCAGTTCCCAGGTGAAAAATTGTCATCCGGCAACCAGTTCTTGGAGATGGTTCTTCAAAAGCAGCTGAGGAAATTTAAGAAAAAGTAAAATGTTAGAGCCAAAGTAAATCTGTGTTAAGATACATTTTGCTTTATAGATGCTAGCAAGGTGTCTAGCTGTCTTATGTAATAATATCAACTTTAATATTTCATTTAGAATATAATATAAAGGCAACTGATTGCAAGACACAAACAGATTTACCAACCTAGAGGAATTCACCTTTTATGAAACTATGTTGCACACATGAAATCAGCTGAAAATGACTTAGCAAGAACTAGTTTCCAGCTTGCTGATTGAACTCATGATTAAATCGTGATTAAAGCTGGTGACTTGAGCATCTGCCAGTCCACAATTTGGTTCACCCTTGAAAAAAGAAGGGATTATTTCTGGCAGGGACTATTTCATCACGCTGGTACCAGGGGATGTGTGGACTCAGATGAGGAACAGTTCCCATGGTTGTCTTTAGTGCCTTGAAATGTTTACCATTGACTTTAAGGCTATTGCTTGGAGTCATATGATATGATGAGATTTGCAGTTCGCTTGGTTTTGTAGCTGAATGCAAGTTCCTGTGTCTTGAAGTCAAGGAGGAAAACTCGGCCACGTGACCTCAGTTCTCTCTGAAGATAAGTGTACTGAAAAGAAATAGAAAATGAAACCTGCCCTCTGGGGAGGAGGCTGTAGAGGGGGAGGGGAATGGTATTAGGCAGAGTAGCAAATTTGAGGCAGCAGTTTAACATATTGACCCCAACAGTAGACCCTGCAGTGCATCAGATCACAGATAGAATCTCCCTGATTCCTCTTGGGACCCCCACCTTCCTCCCTGACTTGGCACCCAAAAAGCCTCAAGGATGCTCCATATCCTTTCCATCCCTGTACCTCTAAACCCCTCAGGACCCTCATTCATTCTCCCCATCTCAGCACACCAAGCTGTCTTGCTCCGATTTATGGGAGGGAGATGAGGTTCTTTTAATATTATATACCCGGCGTGAGATTAAGAAACAACGGTTCAAATGTTGATCCGACCAGTTTATTATAATCCTACTCAGGGAGACGGGGAAGGGAAGGAGGGAGATAGAAAAGAGAGGGAAGCGGGGATAGTCACCACCAGGATCCAGCAGCGATCCCATTGCACGACGTTTCGATGGTCCGAGGTAGAAGCAGCAGCGGGGGAGAGAGAAGCAGCGTGGCCGGCCTTGGGCAGCAAGCAGGTGGCAGAAGGAAGTCGCGGAGCCGATCCAGGAGGAAGCGGCAGGACTCAGGTAGCAGGCCTAGGGGAGTCTGCCAGCACGCAGGAATTCCGTGGTGAGGGATCTGATGGCAGACACCTACTCTCATGGTTTTTCGGTTCCTCCTTTTATCCTCCTTTTTCTCCTGCCTACATGACATCCCTGGGCGCTTGAGCAAGAGTCATGTGGTATCCCCCGAGATGGCCATCATCCTGAGATAAGTTCACACAAAAGACCGCTTCAGAGCTATTTAGCTGCAGCTTATCTTCCTCTCCTTGCCCCTGGCCTTGTCCATCAAAGTTCTCCATACAAAGGATTTCACCACCTTTGCCCAGGACTTGCCTGGACTTGTTCATCTATGTTCTCCAGACAAAGGATTTCACCACCGTTGCCCAGGACTTGCCTGGACTTGTTCATCAAAGTTCTCCAGACAAAGGATTTCACCACCGTTGCCCAGGACTTGCCTGGACTTGTTCATCAAAGTTCTCCAGACAAAGGATTTCTCAACCTTTGCCCAGGACTTGCCTGGACTTGTTCATCTATGTTCTTCAGACAAAGGATTTCACCACCGTTGCCCAGGACTTGCCTGGACTTGTTCATCTATTTCCTTCAGACAAAGGATTTCTCAACCTTTGCCCAGGACTTGCCTGGACTTGTTCATCAAAGTTCTCCAGACAAAGGATTTCTCAACCTTTGCCCAGGACTTGCCTGGACTTGTTCGTCTATGTTCTCCAGACAAAGGATTTCTCAACCTTTGCCCAGGACTTGCCTGGACTTGTTCGTCTATGTTCTCCAGACAAAGGATTTCTCAACCTTTGCCCAGGACTTGCCTGGACTTGTTCATCAAAGTTCTCCAGACTAAGGATTTCACCACCGTTGCCCAGGACTTGCCTGGACTTGTTCATCTATTTCCTTCAGACAAAGGATTTCACCACCGTTGCCCAGGACTTGCCTGGACTTGTTCATCAAAGTTCTCCAGACAAAGGATTTCACCACCGTTGCCCAGGACTTGCCTGGACTTGTTCATCAAAGTTCTCCGGACAAAGGATTTCTCAACCTTTGCCCAGGACTTGCCTGGACTTGTTCATCTATGTCCTTCAGACAAAGGATTTCTCAACCTTTGCCCAGGACTTGCCTGGACTTGTTCGTCTATGTTCTCCAGACAAAGGATTTCTCAACCGTTGCCCAGGACTTGCCTGGACTTGTTCATCAAAGTTCTCCAGACAAAGGATTTCTCAACCTATGCCCAGGACTTGCCTGGACTTGTTCATCTATTTCCTTCAGACAAAGGATTTCTCAACCTTTGCCCAGGACTTGCCTGGACTTGTTCATCCATTTCCTTCAGACAAAGGCTTTCTCAACCTTTGCCCAGGACTTGCCTGGACTTGTTCATCTATTTCCTTCAGACTAAGGATTTCTCAACCTTTGCCCAGGACTTGCCTGGACTTGTTCATCTATTTACTTCAGACATATGATTTCACCACCGTTGCCCAGGACTTGCCTGGACTTGTTCATCTAGTTCCTTCAGATAAAGGATTTCACCACCTATTTCTGCCAGGGGCTATTTCATCCTGCTGGTACCAGGGGATGTGTGGACTCAGATGAGGAACAGTTCCCATGGTTGTCTTTAGTGACTTGAAATGTTTACCACTGACTTTAAGGCTATTGCTTGGAGTCATATGATATGATGAGATTTGCAGTTCGCTTGGTTTTGTAGCTGAATGCAAGTTCCTGTGTCTTGCAGTCAAGGAGGAAAACTCGGCCACGTGACCTCAGTTCTCTCTGAAGATAAGTGTACTGAAAAGAAATAGAAAATGAAACCTGCCCTCTGGGGAGGAGGCTGTAGAGGGGGAGGGGAATGGTATTAGCTAGAGTAGCAAATTTCAGGCAGCAGTTTAACATATTGACACCAACAGTTGACCCTGGAGTGCATCAGATCACAGATGGAATCTCCCTGATTCATCTTGGGACCCCCACCTTCCTCCCTGACTTCGCACCCAAAAAGCCTCAAGGATGCTCCATATCCTTTCCATCCCTGTACCTCTAAACCCCTCAGGACCCTCATTCATTCTGCCCATCTCAGCACACCAAGCTGTCTCGCTCCGATTTATGGGAGGGAGATGAGGTTCTTTTAACCTTATATACCCGGCGTGAGACTATGAAACAACGGTTCAATTGTTGATCCGACCAGTTTATTATAGTCCTACTCAGGCAGACGGGGAAGGGAAGGAGGGAGATAGAAAAGAGAGGGAAGCGGGGATCGTCACCACCAGGATCCAGCAGCGATCCCGTTGCACGACGTTTCGATGGTCCGAGGTAGATGCAGCAGCGGGGGAGAGAGAAGCAGCGTGGCCGGCCTTGAGCTGCAACCAGACATCAGAAGGAAGTCGCGGAACCGATCCAGGATGAAGCGGCAGGACTCATGTAGCAGGCCTAGGGGAGTCTGCCAGCACGCAGGAATTCCGTGGTGAGGGATCTGATGGCAGACACCTACTCTCATAGGTTTTCGGTTCCTCCTTTTATCCACCTTTGCCACTTGCCTACTTGACTTCCCTATTCGCTTGAGAAAGACACACGTGGTAGGCCGCAGATTGCCCTGGACTTGTCATCAAAGTTCTCCATACAAAGGATTTCACCACCTTTGCCCAGGACTTGCCTGGACTTGTTCATCATGTTCTCCAGACAAAGGATTTCACCACCGTTGCCCAGGACTTGCCTGGACTTGTTCATCAAAGTTCTCCAGACAAAGGATTTCTCAACCTTTGCCCAGGACTTGCCTGGACTTGTTCATCTATGTCCTTCAGACAAAGGATTTCTCAACCTTTGCCCAGGACTTGCCTGGACTTGTTCGTCTATGTTCTCCAGACAAAGGATTTCTCAACCTTTGCCCAGGACTTGCCTGGACTTGTTCATCAAAGTTCTCCAGACAAAGGATTTCTCAACCTTTGCCCAGGACTTGCCTGGACTTGTTCATCTATTTCCTTCAGACAAAGGATTTCTCAACCTTTGCCCAGGACTTGCCTGGACTTGTTCATCTATTTCCTTCAGACAAAGGATTTCACCACCGTTGCCCAGGACTTGCCTGGACTTGTTCATCTATGTTCTTCAGACAAAGGATTTCACCACCGTTGCCCAGGACTTGCCTGGACTTGTTCATCTATTTCCTTCAGATAAAGGATTTCACCACCTATTTCTGGCAGGGGCTATTTCATCACGCTGGTACCAGGGGATGTGTGGACTCAGATGAGGAACAGTTCCCATGGTTGTCTTTAGTGCCTTGAAATGTTTACCACTGACTTTAAGGCTATTGCTTGGAGTCATATGATATGATGAGATTTGCAGTTCGCTTGGTTTTGTAGCTGAATGCAAGTTCCTGTGTCTTGAAGTCAAGGAGGAAAACTCGGCCACGTGACCTCAGTTCTCTCTGAAGATAAGTGTACTGAAAAGAAATAGAAAATGAAACCTGCCCTCTGGGGAGGAGGCTGTAGAGGGGGAGGGGAATGGTATTAGGCAGAGTAGCAAATTTGAGGCAGCAGTTTAACATATTGACCCCAACAGTAGACCCTGCAGTGCATCAGATCACAGATAGAATCTCCCTGATTCCTCTTGGGACCCCCACCTTCCTCCCTGACTTGGCACCCAAAAAGCCTCAAGGATGCTCCATATCCTTTCCATCCCTGTACCTCTAAACCCCTCAGGACCCTCATTCATTCTCCCCATCTCAGCACACCAAGCTGTCTCGCTCCGATTTATGGGAGGGAGATGAGGTTCTTTTAATATTATATACCCGGCGTGAGATTAAGAAACAACGGTTCAAATGTTGATCCGACCAGTTTATTATAATCCTACTCAGGGAGACGGGGAAGGGAAGGAGGGAGATAGAAAAGAGAGGGAAGCGGGGATAGTCACCACCAGGATCCAGCAGCGATCCCGTTGCACGACGTTTCGATGGTCCGAGGTAGAAGCAGCAGCGGGGGAGAGAGAAGCAGCGTGGCCGGCCTTGGGCAGCAAGCAGGTGGCAGAAGGAAGTCGCGGAGCCGATCCAGGAGGAAGCGGCAGGACTCAGGTAGCAGGCCTAGGGGAGTCTGCCAGCACGCAGGAATTCCGTGGTGAGGGATCTGATGGCAGACACCTACTCTCATGGTTTTTCGGTTCCTCCTTTTATCCTCCTTTTTCTCCTGCCTACATGACATCCCTGGGCGCTTGAGCAAGAGTCATGTGGTATCCCCCGAGATGGCCATCATCCTGAGATAAGTTCACACAAAAGACCGCTTCAGAGCTATTTAGCTGCAGCTTATCTTCCTCTCCTTGCCCCTGGCCTTGTCCATCAAAGTTCTCCATACAAAGGATTTCACCACCTTTGCCCAGGACTTGCCTGGACTTGTTCATCTATGTTCTCCAGACAAAGGATTTCACCACCGTTGCCCAGGACTTGCCTGGACTTGTTCATCAAATTTCTCCAGACAAAGGATTTCTCAACCTTTGCCCAGGACTTGCCTGGACTTGTTCATCTATTTTCTTCAGACAAAGGATTTCTCAACCTTTGCCCAGGACTTGCCTGGACTTGTTCGTCTATGTTCTCCAGACAAAGGATTTCTCAACCTTTGCCCAGGACTTGCCTGGACTTGTTCATCAAAGTTCCTCAGACAAAGGATTTCTCACCTTTTGCCCAGGACTTGGCTGGACTTGTTCATCTATTTCCTTCAGACAAAGGATTTCTCAACCTTTGCCCAGGACTTGCCTGGACTTGTTCATCTAGTTCCTTCAGACAAAGGATTTCACCACCGTTGCCCAGGACTTGCCTGGACTTGTTCATCTATGTTCTTCAGACAAAGGATTTCACCACCGTTGCCCAGGACTTGCCTGGACTTGTTCATCTATTTCCTTCAGATAAAGGATTTCACCACCTATTTCTGGCAGGGGCTATTTCATCACGCTGGTACCAGGGGATGTGTGGACTCAGATGAGGAACAGTTCCCATGGTTGTCTTTAGTGCCTTGAAATGTTTACCACTGACTTTAAGGCTATTGCTTGGAGTCATATGATATGATGAGATTTGCAGTTCGCTTGGTTTTGTAGCTGAATGCAAGTTCCTGTGTCTTGAAGTCAAGGAGGAAAACTCGGCCACGTGACCTCAGTTCTCTCTGAAGATAAGTGTACTGAAAAGAAATAGAAAATGAAACCTGCCCTCTGGGGAGGAGGCTGTAGAGGGGGAGGGGAATGGTATTAGGCAGAGTAGCAAATTTGAGGCAGCAGTTTAACATATTGACCCCAACAGTAGACCCTGCAGTGCATCAGATCACAGATAGAATCTCCCTGATTCCTCTTGGGACCCCCACCTTCCTCCCTGACTTGGCACCCAAAAAGCCTCAAGGATGCTCCATATCCTTTCCATCCCTGTACCTCTAAACCCCTCAGGACCCTCATTCATTCTCCCCATCTCAGCACACCAAGCTGTCTCGCTCCGATTTATGGGAGGGAGATGAGGTTCTTTTAATATTATATACCCGGCGTGAGATTAAGAAACAACGGTTCAAATGTTGATCCGACCAGTTTATTATAATCCTACTCAGGGAGACGGGGAAGGGAAGGAGGGAGATAGAAAAGAGAGGGAAGCGGGGATAGTCACCACCAGGATCCAGCAGCGATCCCGTTGCACGACGTTTCGATGGTCCGAGGTAGAAGCAGCAGCGGGGGAGAGAGAAGCAGCGTGGCCGGCCTTGGGCAGCAAGCAGGTGGCAGAAGGAAGTCGCGGAGCCGATCCAGGAGGAAGCGGCAGGACTCAGGTAGCAGGCCTAGGGGAGTCTGCCAGCACGCAGGAATTCCGTGGTGAGGGATCTGATGGCAGACACCTACTCTCATGGTTTTTCGGTTCCTCCTTTTATCCTCCTTTTTCTCCTGCCTACATGACATCCCTGGGCGCTTGAGCAAGAGTCATGTGGTATCCCCCGAGATGGCCATCATCCTGAGATAAGTTCACACAAAAGACCGCTTCAGAGCTATTTAGCTGCAGCTTATCTTCCTCTCCTTGCCCCTGGCCTTGTCCATCAAAGTTCTCCATACAAAGGATTTCACCACCTTTGCCCAGGACTTGCCTGGACTTGTTCATCTATGTTCTCCAGACAAAGGATTTCACCACCGTTGCCCAGGACTTGCCTGGACTTGTTCATCAAAGTTCTCCAGACAAAGGATTTCTCAACCTTTGCCCAGGACTTGCCTGGACTTGTTCATCTATGTCCTTCAGACAAAGGATTTCTCAACCTTTGCCCAGGACTTGCCTGGACTTGTTCGTCTATGTTCTCCAGACAAAGGATTTCTCAACCTTTGCCCAGGACTTGCCTGGACTTGTTCATCTATTTCCTTCAGACAAAGGATTTCTCAACCTTTGCCCAGGACTTGCCTGGACTTGTTCATCTATTTCCTTCAGACAAAGGATTTCTCAACCTTTGCCCAGGACTTGCCTGGACTTGTTCATCTATGTTCTTCAGACAAAGGATTTCTCAACCTTTGCCCAGGACTTGCCTGGACTTGTTCATCAAAGTTCTCCAGACTAAGGATTTCACCACCGTTGCCCAGGACTTGCCTGGACTTGTTCATCTATTTCCTTCAGATAAAGGATTTCACCACCTATTTCTGGCAGGGGCTATTTCATCACGCTGGTACCAGGGGATGTGTGGACTCAGATGAGGAACAGTTCCCATGGTTGTCTTTAGTGCCTTGAAATGTTTACCACTGACTTTAAGGCTATTGCTTGGAGTCATATGATATGATGAGATTTGCAGTTCGCTTGGTTTTGTAGCTGAATGCAAGTTCCTGTGTCTTGAAGTCAAGGAGGAAAACTCGGCCACGTGACCTCAGTTCTCTCTGAAGATAAGTGTACTGAAAAGAAATAGAAAATGAAACCTGCCCTCTGGGGAGGAGGCTGTAGAGGGGGAGGGGAATGGTATTAGGCAGAGTAGCAAATTTGAGGCAGCAGTTTAACATATTGACCCCAACAGTAGACCCTGCAGTGCATCAGATCACAGATAGAATCTCCCTGATTCCTCTTGGGACCCCCACCTTCCTCCCTGACTTGGCACCCAAAAAGCCTCAAGGATGCTCCATATCCTTTCCATCCCTGTACCTCTAAACCCCTCAGGACCCTCATTCATTCTCCCCATCTCAGCACACCAAGCTGTCTCGCTCCGATTTATGGGAGGGAGATGAGGTTCTTTTAATATTATATACCCGGCGTGAGATTAAGAAACAACGGTTCAAATGTTGATCCGACCAGTTTATTATAATCCTACTCAGGGAGACGGGGAAGGGAAGGAGGGAGATAGAAAAGAGAGGGAAGCGGGGATAGTCACCACCAGGATCCAGCAGCGATCCCGTTGCACGACGTTTCGATGGTCCGAGGTAGAAGCAGCAGCGGGGAAGAGAGAAGCAGCGTGGCCGGCCTTGGGCAGCAAGCAGGTGGCAGAAGGAAGTCGCGGAGCCGATCCAGGAGGAAGCGGCAGGACTCAGGTAGCAGGCCTAGGGGAGTCTGCCAGCACGCAGGAATTCCGTGGTGAAGGATCTGATGGCAGACACCTACTCTCCTGGTTTTCGGTTCCTCCTTTTATCCTCCTTTTTCTCCTGCCTACATGACATCCCTGGGCGCTTGAGCAAGAGTCATGTGGTATCCCCCGAGATGGCCATCATCCTGAGATAAGTTCACACAAAAGACCGCTTCAGAGCTATTTAGCTGCAGCTTATCTTCCTCTCCTTGCCCCTGGCCTTGTCCATCAAAGTTCTTCAGACAAAGGATTTCACCACCTTTGCCCAGGACTTGCCTGGACTTGTATAAGTCCATCTGTGTTCCCAGCAAGCTTTGAGACACTGATGTTAGCAGAATAATTTACACAAGCCCTCCTGGGATGTCCCCAGTTTGGCACTCCTCATCCCTAACAGAACCCCCAGCTCAGCACCCCAACCCCCACTGGGACCACAGTCCAAACTCCCCATCACTGCACCACAAACTTCACTGGGACCCTCCAACCTCAATCCCCAAAGGGATATCTATACCATTCCCTATCCTGGCATCCCAAACCCTACCAGGACCTCCTCCAGCCTGGCACCCTGATCCCTAACATAATTCCCCAAACAACTCACCCCATTCTAGTCTCTCAAACCCCACCAAGAACCCTTTAACCTGGCACTCCAGACCTCAATGGAACCCAAGTCCAAACTCCCCATGCAGCACCCTAAACCCTGCCAGGACTCCCACAATCCAGCACCACAATTATCACTGTGATGCCCAATTACCCTCTCCATCTCAGCATCCTAAGACCCCGAAGGACCCCAATCCATATGGGCATCCCAAGCCCTAGTGGAACCCTCAGTATCTGATACCTCAACCTCCACTGGGACATCTACCTATCTTCCCCATCCCAGCACTCTAGATTCTGCCAAGACACAAGCGTAAATTTTCTATCCCAGCACCCCAACCACCACCAAGTCCTCTCCACCCCCAGCTCTACTAGACATTCCTCAAGCCCTTCCCATTCCCAACCCTAAATCCATTCCTAAATCCACACCCACGTTCATACTCATTACTATTCCAATACCAATCCCTATGCCCATCTCCATCCTTATCCCCATCACCACGCCCATTCCCACGCTCACCCGTGTCCCTCCCCATCCCACCCCCGGGTGTGGCCGTCGGCAGAGGGGCGGGGGCACGGAGTCGGCTTTGTAGGCAGCGGGGCGGCTGCGTTCCATTCCTCGCTGCGCTCCGCTCCGCCCGGTCATGGCCGCGTCCCGTCCGACTCAAGGCTGCGGCAGCGGAGCGCTGCTGGGCCGCTTCGGAGTGCTGCTGCAGGCATTGCTGGCACTGTGTACCTTCTGCACGCTGATGTGTGAGTACCTCCGTGCCTGTTATTAGGGCGAGGTGTCGAGATAAGCTCTTTGCTTGGAGAGTGGCGAGGCACCGGCACGGGTGGAATGCTTGTGGATGCTTAGAAGTTGTGGATGCTCCCTGGAGGTGCTCGAGACCAGGCTGCGCAGGGCGACTTACCGTTAGGCTGCAGCTAGGGGGCTAGAAGCGGATATTCCTTAACAACCCAAACTATTCTGCCAGATAACCCTTTTAGTTGGGTATCGCAGCCCGTTTGCTCGGAGCTTCGCGTCGCTTTTAATTGATGAATTTTTTTTCTCCAGACCTGGAGGGTTGGAGAAGGGATGGCAACAGCTCGCTGCCGGCAGTTAGGGCACCAGATGCTCTCTCGTAAAACTGTTGTTCCGAGCCTTTATCTGATGGTAATGAGGCACCGCGGAGTCGCGGTTCTGATGTGTGAGTTCAGTGGCTTAGAAAATTTTAATGAAGGGTGGAAGCCAACGGTGTAAGCAGGAAGAATGTGACAAAAAATAGGATGGGCATCAGGTACGGTGCTGCTTGGTTAGAATAATAGCTCCTCTAATTGCGTTGTGATGTTGTTTTGCTTAACTTTCCCTTAAAACGTGAAGTTTT
This sequence comes from Meleagris gallopavo, assembly GCF_905368555.1. Classification (NCBI taxonomy): domain Eukaryota; kingdom Metazoa; phylum Chordata; class Aves; order Galliformes; family Phasianidae; genus Meleagris; species Meleagris gallopavo. The sequence goes on from NC_139404.1 coordinate 4,277,414, forward strand.
TTGGGTTGAGTGCTGTTTGCTGGGGAGGGATGGTAGTAAGAGAAAGCAGGGAGGAGAGGTGAGGGCACTGATGCTGGAAGACCTGAGAAAATCACTGCTGCTGTGCCCCAGCTGTGCTCTGCTTGGAGCACTGTGGGTGCTTCTCCTTGGGGTTAAGTGATCTAACAAGCCTCAATCTGTTCTCCTTTTTTAAAAAACCTGCAGTGACAGTAATTAAAGCTTCCAGTTGAGCTGAGAAGCCACAGGTCTTGAATCTCTGTGCTGCCTGGACTCCAGTGTTTAATGCCAGTCAGCTTGTGAAAGCTGCAACAAGTTCTTCCTGTGGAAGCTGATAGCTTTTTCCAGTGGGAGTAATGACATTGCAACACTTCACGGCCTGTATTTCACTGAACATTAACTGTAAGAACAGCCTACTTTGTTGTTTCTGTTGTGTTTCTTTTTCTTTCTGTTCCTGTAGTGGGGGAGGCTATGTGTTAATTGACCCATAAACCACAGGGGATACCTCGTGAAATAAAGGGAATTAATTATCAAAATACTCCCACAAATGAAAGCATGGGCTCAATGATTTGCCAGCAGTACCTAAGAATGTTGTTCTCCCCCTGATATAAGAGCTAATATAGTCTTTCAGAACTTCCTGAGTTGGAAGGGACCCATCAAGTCCAACTCCTGGCTTCACACAGGACCACATAGGCAGCTCACTACTGTGCCCACTGCCCTGGGCAGCCTGTTCCATGCCCACCGGCCTCTGGTGCAAAGCTTTCCCTAACACCCCCTGCCCCTCCCCTGACACAGCTCCATGCTGTTCCCTCAGGCTCTGTTGCTGTCACAGAGAGCAGAGCTCAGTGCTGCCCCTCTGCTCCCTGTGAGGAGCTGTGGGCGACCATGAGGCCTCCCTTCAGCTTCCTGTTCTAGGCTGAACAAACCCAGGGACCTCAGCTGGAGGATGAGGATGCTCGTGTCCAAGGATATGAAAAGCAGCTGAGCATCCTCTTGGTTAATTAGGAAAAAAATCCGAAAGCTCTTCTTGAGTGGTTTCCTTGTGAACCTGCTCAGTGGCTGAAGCTGAGCCCCTAGATGTGAATAGATTTCCAGCCCTAGACTCCTGATGGTAGATCATCCCCTGGCTGCCCCTAATTCCCATCAGGTGTTCCTTATCTACACCCCCGTTGCATACTCTCAGGTTTTCTGTTGGGGCTGTCTGTGTGCAGCCTCTTTAGCCCACTGTAGCTGTAATTGGTTTACCAAAGACTTTCTTAGGATATAACATGCTTTAAGGCTTCTTTTGGGAGTGGCCCTTTCAGCTGGCAGCCTCCTGGGGAAGAAAAGGCTGCAGTACCTGGATAGTGGTGGTTTGCAAACCGTGTATGTGGGGGAAATCAAACTAATGCTGATGTGGTGTTGAATAAGACTTTGCAGGTGCTTAGCCATGGAATGTGCTCAAAAGAGCACGGTCTACAACAAGATGAGTATTTTTATGTTGTTATAAGAAGAGTTTGTGACTTTAGGTTTCTTTTACTTGGGGCTACAGGAAGCCTGAAAAAGAATATGCAAATCTCAGAAAAAGTGTTAATACGTTCAAACAGACTGCCCAGGGAGGTGGTGGAGTCACCATCCCTGGAGGTGTGCAGGAAACACAGAGCTGTGGCACTGAGGGGCATGGGTGGGTGGGTGGAATAGATGGCCTTAGTTGTCTTCTCTGGCCTTAGCGATTCTATGCGGATCTGTCACGTGGAGTGTGAAGTTTTAGTAGAACAACCCACTATGTTCCTTGAGGCCAGTTTTGCCTGTTGCAAAGGGTATTAGAAAGCCCTTTAGATCAAAGGTTCATGAGGAAGAAATAGTGTTTCACTGTAGGATGAAGGGAGTGATTGCTCCCTGCTGCTCTGCTCTGTGTTTTAAATGGATTCTCCATGTAGTGTAGGTGGGATCCACAAGTAGATGATGCCCAGCTTAATGTGGTTTAGCTTGGAGAGGAGAAAGCTCCAGGGAAACATTGCTGCAGTGCTTGAAGGGAGCTTATGAGCAGGAGGGGGAGCAACTTTTTATATGGCCTGGTAGTGACAGGACAACAGGGAATGGCTTTACATGGAAAGAGAAGGAACTCAGGCTAGATGTTAGGAAGAAATTCTTTATTTGGAAAGTGAGGCACCAGCATGGGTTACTCACAGAAGCTGTGGGTGCCTCATCCTTCAAAGGGCTCAAGGCCAGGTTGGATGGGATCCTGGGCAGTCTGATCTGGTAGCTGGCGACCCTACCCATGGCAGGGGGTTAAAACTGGATGGTCTTTAAGCTCTCTTCCAACCCAAGCCATTCTATGGTTAGGATCGCCACTATTACAGCACTGAGGAAAATATTCCTTGGAGCTTACAAATACTCTAAACTACTCTATCCTGTCTTTTAAGGTTGTAGTCAAACTTCTCTGCAGTGTTGTCCAGAGCTTGCTCTAATTTAGTAATTAATGAGAATCAGATGTAATCCTTCCCAGCTGCCTACTCTTGCCGGAATGACTCTTGCTAAGAGAATTAAGATGTGAACACTTAGTTCTGCTGCCTCTTTTTTCCTTACAGCTGTGGTTGGCAATCTAGCTTCCTGGGCAAGAACTTGTCCCTGGGGAGGTCATGACGTGGATAATTCAGCAATCCCATCTGAAGTAGTTGTCAATACTTAGCTTTTGAGTGGATTTTGCAGTTGCTGCATGTGATGTGAGGATTGCTGGAACTTGTCACTTGGACACCAAATCCCTTAGGAAGAGAAGATAGGGGTCTTGAATAGGTATCTTAGTCATGTTTTTCCTTTTAGATTAACAGGGGCACAAGTGAAACAGATCTGGGGAGTCATTTAAGAACATTTCTCTTCTGATTACCTCTCTTCCTAAAGCTTTTTAAGCAGCCTTCTGAGCTCTTGAATGAGGTTTAGGAACACTTGTGCTATGGTAGTGTTTTGTGGTTTGGCTCAAGTAGCTGGTCCTGAGGTAGGACTGTGGAATAGCGACTCGACCATAAAAACAAACAGTAGCTCTCAGCTGCGGAGGGAAATATTGGTAAAATCATAAAATGGCTTGGGTTGGAAGGGATCCCAAAGATCATCTAGTTCCAACCCTCTGCCTTGGGCAGGGTTGTCACTCACCAGATTGGGCTGCCCAGGGCCTCATCCAGTCTGTCCATGGTCACTTCCAGGCTTCTCTGAGCAGCCTGTGCCAGTGGCTCACAATCGTCAATGTGGAAGGGTTTCCTTATACTGAGGGAGGAGTGGAAGGAATAGAACTTAATTCAGGATGGTTCTACCCTATTGCAACTCAAATTTGTTGCTGTACATGCTTTAGATTGCTGCACTCTTTCTGTGCTTCAGAACTCTCTTACATGCTTCCTATGGGTGTTCCAGCTTTTACATTAAATATCTCTTGGGGAAAAAAAAGTAGGTTGAAGTGTGCATGTACATCAGGAAAGAGAACTAAATGATAGATCACTGGATCTGTGCATACTTACATTCTATTGATTTTAATAAACCTGTCCAGGACATGGGAGTACTACACTGCCATGCCAGGGATGGGCTATGCTGACTTTGCTTCCTTTAACATGGAAACATGGCTGTGTTTGATTTGATTCATCATACTGAAATGGGGACTTTCCCTGTTTTGGGGAAAAATAAAACCACAAAGATTTACAGTCTGGAAGAGGTGTGAAGCACAGGGCTGTGACTCTGGTAGTCTGGGTCTGCATGTAAGTTTGTAAGTTAAGCAAGAAGCTACACGTGGCAGGACTCCTAAGACTTTTTTCCTTCTGCTTCAATGCATGTGAAAACCGGCTGAGCTTGAAAACGCGTGTTGTGCTTTGTAAGCTGAAAAGACCATGTGGCATTTCATGTGCTTCATTAAGCAAAGCACAGCTTTCTATGGAGCTTTTGAATTTGAGTTGTTGATTATGCTGACCTCCTCTTGGAAGTCATCTTCTGAGCTGCTAAACCAAGTGGTGAAAACTGTATGCTAAATGATGACTGGAAGGAATAAAAGTTGAGGACGTTCCTGCTTGCTGAAGCAACAAATGGGTTGGGTAGGCTGAGAAACAAGCAGGCAAAGCTTGAGCTGCCAGAAGTTATGTGTAACCTATAGGCTGTGAAGCACCTTATGCATTGTTGGATGGATTCTGCTGCATCTGGTGGATGATTTATATTATAGGTGATTCTTAACTTTTGTGCAAGTAGGTTTACAGGGAAACTTTGTCATTTCAAAGGGTGGAGGAAGTGAGCCTTTAGGGAGGAGCCTGTTAAATTTCCAGTTGGTTTATGACTTGGTATTTGTGAGAGAACTGACAAACTTCATGTTTGGGGTGAAAAAAAAAATCTCAATTGTGTAACTTCATTTGTTAGATGTTCTCTTAATTACATCATGTATTGGTCTTAAGATATGAGTTTCAAACATGGGAATGCTTTATAGTCCAAGGCACTGATCTGGAATCTGGAGATGCTTTGTGTGTAGAGCCTCTGTTGCCTTTCCCAGATGGAGTTAGAACAACCATTCAGTTAGAACCCAGTCCAGGTTTCCAAGACCTCCTGGTCAAATGGAGCCTATTCTCAATAAGTGCATATGACTAACGGTTACATCACAAAGTGGTTTATGATCACTTGGGCACTTGAAGGCTTATGTATGTGTCCAGCTTTGTTTTAATGACAATATAAAAGCAGAAGCTTTGTTACTTATATGCATTAACTATACTTATATGTGACCCGAGGCAATTCCTCTTCACTCAGTGTGGTGCAAGCAAGCCGAAAGGTTGGACACCCCTGCTCTAGTGGCAGCCATAAAAATCTGTGTAGAAATAAGACATGGGTAGTACGCTAATTGCATGAGGTGGAGCTTGAAACTGGGTACTGCATGGCCTTTACCTGGGCAATTCACGTTCCCTGCTAGTAAGATGCTCTAGCTGACCAAGATGGCTGATGGGCTGATGCTGTTGCTCTGAGAGTTTCAAAGCTTGTCCTGCAGTGGGCTTGTGGGTAACTGGATTTGGATGAGGAGCGGGAATAGATGGTCTAAGGATCCTGGAGAGGAAAGATACTCAAGTAATTTTGTTTTGGAAAAAGCAGAACTATTCCTTTCTGTAAGGTTTATTTGCATAGATCTAGAGGCTCCAGTACATGGCATTATGCAGGATTTGGAAGTTTTGCAGAAGTCCACTGCTTTGAGTGCCTGAACCTGCTACTGATACACATTTCTTCTGCAATTCGGAGCACTCTGTGCTAAGAGAAGCTTTTCTCCTCTAGAAGATGCTGTGGAGCAGCCTGGCAATATACAGATACATTCAGTAGGAGCTGGTACCATTTTTTATTTCCCTGTTGCCTCATGTCTTGCAGACTCAGAGATAATCCAAAGATAATCCAGAACATATTTGCCCTTTGTTGTGTATAGAGTATTTAGCCTGTTTTGTTAAAGATATATACATCTTTGAAGTCTTGGTACAACAGTGTTTGGGAAGGAAGCACCAAACATATATCATGCAAGTGCAAGAATACAGGTCTGTAGAATGCCCCTTCTCAAACTAACGATAGATCTGCTCTGTTTTGAGGTGGTGGGTATGTGTTCTGAGCTTTTCTATCTTGCTGGCAGTTTGCTGGCTGCTGACTGTGAACAGTGACTGCTGCTTCCTCCCATTGTGTCTCCAGTCTGAGTAGCTGTGAGCTCACACTAAAAATAGTGCAGCCTCCATAGCTTTGGTCTCTGCATGTTGCCTTCTTCCTGTCTGGGGCTTGGAAAAAGCCTGAGAAAGGGTGCATCCTGCAAAATAGGTTGAAATGTGTTACTGGAGACCCTACTCACTGTAAATAAAGTGGAAGATGGCAGAGGAAGAGCATTTCCTCCATAGGACAGTAGCTCTGAATCCTATTCAGTAAGGCCAGAAATCAGACGGTGTGATGCTGTCACAAAAATAAGCTTCCTGGTTTCATGGTAGGGGATTTCTACTGGGGAAATAAGCTTCTGGTTTTACAGAAACTTTACTCGGGAGTCTGTTTTGCTGATCTGTTTTGCTGCTATTCTAGCTAATTCTGCCTAAATGAGGGGTTTATTTCCATGAGGGATAATAGGCAGATGTACATCTGCATTGATGTCTGAATGCAGTGCATCATCAGTGGGGACATTGAGAAGATGTTGCATAAGGGATTGCTCCACTGCATGGGCAAGATGTGAGGAACAATGGAAGAGAATCAGGAGCTATGCAAGTATTAATTACAATTTGGAAATTAATTACTACAAAAGTAGGCTGTAGGACAGTACTGCTGCAGTCCCATAACTTCAAGGAACTATACATATCTAGGGCAGACAAAGCTGTTTCCAATGCACTGCATCTAGAAAACACCACAAACATCCACTTTCTGTTACTCTGCAAAACAAAAGTTGGGAAAAAATTAAAAGGGAGGAGGGGTGGATCTCATTGAGGTCTTACCTTGTCATTTTCTGACTCCTTGCAAATCTGTAAGTACTCTTGTCCCAAGTAGATATATTCTTTTTTTTCCTTTTTTTTTTTTTTTTTTTAACATGGGTTTCTATTCAGATGGCCAAATTCATCCTAGCCTGGAGATCCTCAATGAATTTAAAGCGTCTGTGATCTTCATTGTCTTGACTGAAGAGGAAGGGTTTGGGAGCATTTTGCTTCCTGCCTTGCCCTTTCTTGGCCATAACCAAAAGGCATTTCTTTCAAGTTGCTGTTGATGTTCCTTCCCTTTTGCTGAACTTCAGGGCTTTCTGTCTGCTGTAACTGGAGCCAAGTAGGAATGAATGTTAACTTGTAAGGACACCAATTCAGGTTGTCACCTGAGAATAGTGGCTTAATCTGTTTAATGGGATAGATGTGGCTGTTCTTTTCCTACCTGTCTTACCTTTTCCTGGCATGTTTTAGGCCATATGGATTAAACTCTGCTACAATGTGGCTGAGTTCCTTGGAGCATCTTTGGAGTTAGGGCTTTGTGAGGCTTCTTGCTCTAGTGGACTGCCTTTGAAGCCTCTCTGAAGGAAATGTTTCTCCATGAGCTATTTCACAGCTGACACCCTTTCACTTTACCATTCAATTGGAACTTATAAGGCATCATTAGGAATGTGGTTGAAATACCTATCAGTGAAAGGGCAAGACACACAGGAAGAGCCTGGAAAACAGTCTTCATCTTCCTCCCTTTAGCTCTATTACACAGACCTTTACCTGTAGGCATGGGGAGTTCTTTATTTAGTATTGTCTTTAGATGGTTGGGGATTCTCTGCCTTCTGTCTTGTGCACCTAGAGACATAGAATCATTTGAGTTGGAAGGGACATTAAAAGGCCACCCACCTAGTCCAGCTCCTCTACAGTGAACAGGGAAATCTGTATCTGAGCAACTTCAGAATATTCAGAACCTGGTCCAGCCTGGCCTCCTGCACTAAACAATCTTAATTGATTACAGGTGCTAAAATTCAGATCACAATTTCTGTTTGCATTACCATGCATTTGCAAGCACAGCTTGTCCTGTAATAGATCAGTCTGCTATCAAGATTTGCCAGAGTCATGGTTGCAAACCCATGCCTACAGCTGGTGGAAAGCTGAGTGGCCTTAGTGAATAGAGATTTCCTTTGAGAAGAGCAAGAGAAGACTTGAGCTGTTTCCCAAGCCAGCTGAGCTTGAGTATCCACTCAGGGATCTGTGCATGCCCTGGCTCAGATCACCTGCAGGGAGATGTGGAGGAGAGGATTTTTATCAGCTTCTTGACGTTTCAGAGATCTGGAGCCATTTTAACGTGGATTTGAACTCACCCTTAACCTCTGGGTCATGGTCACTGAACTACTCTGCTGCCTGTTCAAGCTCTAGTGATCTTGGCTGACTTACTGGCTTAATTCAGAGACAGCCTGATGCAGCTCTGCACAGTTAATGCCCAATTAAGCAGTTAATTATTTCTCTATAATACTAGCTTTTATCTTTAATACAACAGTTTTACTGTCTCTGATAATTGCACAGACTCAGATAACTCTCTTAAATCTAATGAGGCATGACAAGCCATGTTCAACAAGGCACCACGCCATTAACTTCTTACCTTTTGTCATCTTATCACACTGAATTACTATTTCTAGCCTGAATGGCTGTGGATACATATGTGTCACTTCTCTTTAGGGCAACAGTAAAAATCATCCCTGATGCTCTTGTGGTTGGGCTGGTGGTCAGCTTGGTGGCCTGTAGAGCCCTTCTATGCCATAGGGAAGTTTTTGTACTCTTTGCTTCAAGTTTGTTAGTTTCAGTTTAAAGAATTCCGGCCTCTCAGCTTTGTTAGTCCATGGATTTGTTTGTTTGTTTGTTTATTGTGGAAGAGTGAAATATAAGTGCTTGTTTGGATGTGCCTGAAGTCCTAGAGTTGAAGGATGTATTTTTTTTTTATGTGTCACATTGTCATTGTGCCAGTAAGAGGTACGAAGTTCCACTTCATTGAGCATCCAAGCAGGGGAATTCCTAGATCTTTTCAGGTTGGATCAGGCAGGAATTTCCCAGGAAAGGCAGCCCAGAACTGTTTCTTGGGGCAGATGGTTGGGCTCCAGTTGGCAGGCTGAGTATACGAGTACGGTGAGACTCACCCAGTGCATCATTTAATTACCATATAGATGCAAGACAGAAAAGAGCAGTTTATTTGGAAATAGCTGTTTCCAGCTAGTGTGTTAATTTTTTCTTCCTAGCCTTTACTGAGCTTGTTGCTCTGTTGGTTGATCTTTCAGTTAATGGGTCTGTGGAGAAGTGTAATCTAGAGCTGGATACCAAATGTGTGTTTGTTCTGGTGTTTGGCTGACTTTCGAAGTGACAGAGTAAGCTACAGAGCTCCAGAAGCAAAGTCTTGGTGATGATAAAGCAGATAGCTGGTGGTCTGTTTGGGCTTCAACAGCCTTTTAGAGCACTCATCACAATGACCTGCTCAGTACTGGGCAAATCTGGGAGGTGATGAAGGGCCTAGGGATTCATGCTTCTAATACATACCCTTGAGATAGCTTGTCCAGGGAGGTTATACACTGATCCTTCATACTTGTGTGTTCTATAGCTTTCAGGCTCTAGGTTCCCCTAGATGGCACCATCAAGCAGTTGCTGTGATCATGTCCTAGGATGGAGCGTCAGGAGTAGCACTGAGTTAGTTTCTTTTTGCCTCCAAAAAAAGAAGTCCCAGATCAGTATTTTTAACTCTAAATCCTTTTCAAGCTGGTAGTGTTCCAGGAACTGATTGTGAAAGTTCCCCATTTACATGGGGTTTTGAGGCAGCAGCTGTAACTGCAGAGCTTCTAGACTTAGGTGTAGATGCTAGCAGCTACACAAAGCAAAATGATGCTACTGAATGCCCTTTTATTAATTAGGTTGGGGAAAAAAATATAGTAAGAAAATGTCTCCTAGGTCTCCTTGTTGAAGAGCACTGATATCTTAGGTTTAAAGGAAGAAGACTTGGCCAGGTAGGTAGTGCTCTGTAAAACAAATTCCTAGTTGGATTGACGGCAAAGCAGTAAAAACAACTTCTGTGTGCAGTATAGCACTAGAAAGGTATTAGCAACTCCTATTTGGGCACGTAAAAGCCAGCTGAATCTAGGGAGAACATAAGTCTGTGGAACAAGCAACCTGGGACCCTTGGAGATGCTTCTGCAATGCTCAGGACACTGTGAGCAAAACAGAGTTTAAAAATGAAAAACAAACTTAGTGTTATCTGCAAGTAGTAACTGTGATAGAGAGCACTGGAGGGTCCTGGAATGGAGGACTGGAGTGGCTGCAAAGAGTGAACTAATCTATATGCAGAGGGACTTCATTTAAAGTATTCATATCTCTTAAAATCTCATGTTTGGTAGTAGTGAAACCACATCCCAGACACAGCCAGTGAACATCCAAAACACTATGTAATAAATCAGTGTTTTAATAGTGTCTTCAGTTTGTTGGCAGGAGCTTGGAGCCTTATCTGTTTGTAGTTTGGCCCTGGCACCCTTATGGTAGGGATGCTTACTGACCTCTGATCCTTTGAGCTGCAAGGAGGTGATGGCTTTGTTGTGCCTCTGGAATCCAAAAGCTTGATGGACTACTGGGATACATGGTTTGAATATCACTACCATAATTTTGATTTGCCTGGAAGAGTTATCAGGGCTGGCAGATAGTGATGAAACTTTCCCAGCTTCCCTCTGGCCACTTGACAGGGTATGGAAGTACACATCTGTTCAGCTCTGATGGTTAACATAATCTCTCTAATTTTCTTTGCAGTAAAACGATTTAAAGAACCAAAAGAAGAGAGGCGTCCCTGGAGGATATGGTAAGATTTTAAATTTGGATGTTAAAAAGCCCATGTACCTCCAGTATTTCTTCTACTAACAATCTTCATGGCTCTGTGACTATTCTATTGGTATTTAGTCTTTAAATAAAATGCTCTGCTGCTACTTCCCAAGACAAATTTCCTAAAGCAGCTGGTGCTCCCTAGAAATAAAGTCCCTCCCTAGCTCCTCCAAGAAAGCTTGGTTTCACTGTAAGCGGTTGATCCAAGAGGTTATGGTCCTTTCAGATCTGCTGACACAGCTGCACATGGGCTGTCTTATTTTGGTCTTAAGTTCAATTAAACAGATAATTACATCTGATAGGTTGGATGATCCTGTGGATTTTGCGTGGCCAGGCTGGCTTGCCAATGTTAGCAAAGAAAAGCCTATGTCCTCTGGCTTTGGTTCTTCCCTTAAAATAACTTGGAAATTAATGGAATTCCTTTCTTGGATATCAGAAATCCTTCTTGAAGGAAAACGGGTCTATGCCCAGCCTTTGCTTGGCAGACTTCTGCTGATGCTCTAGGAAACAGATCTTGCTCTTTTCTTTCCAGGTTTTATGATACCTCCAAGCAAGTAATTGGTGCCCTCTTCATCCACTTTACCAATATTTTTCTGTCTGATCTCACTGAGGAGGATCCTTGCTCTCTGTAAGTACCAAAGGCACTTCCATTCACATCCCACATCTTGAAAAAGAGGGAGGAAACCAATGGAAAATGTTTGGTTTCCACCATATATGGATGGCTATTGCTAGTACTAGATGGATATTAGAGAAGTATGCTTTGCTCAGTGTGATTGAAGGCCCTTATTCAGCCTGGATAAAAAAGTTCCAAGAAAAAGGAACCTTTCTATCTACCACATGCATTCATGTTGTCCTATTTTGAGGCAATGTAAATTAGACTTGGAATTTAACAGAAATGTATCTTTACTCCAGACTAGACAATTTGCAGCTACAATTTGTTTCAGAACTAGGTAAAGTTGATTTTGTGTATCCCCTTTGAGCTCCAAAATGCTGCTTAAAACTTCCTGGCCTATCTTCTGTGTTTATATTTGAATGTTGCACTTCAGTGTGTTTCTTTAAACAGCCACAAGTTTGGCTGGGACTAAATGTAACCTCTAAAATGAGTTATGATTGCTTTTAAACTGACGCTGTTTGAAAACAACCTTGTTTATGCTTATGCTGTGCCCTTCAGATTCTCCTAATGTGCTTCGCATTTTCCTGGTCTGCCTGCCTTGAACACTGAACTGGGCAGAACTCTGAAATTCTGCCCTTGGGTTCTGATGCCCCTATGCTGTGCATCCTGCCAAGTATAAACTACTAGAGTCCCCTGTTTTATTGGGAGTGCTCTGGGAACTCTAAGAGGCTAGTTTGGGCCTTTAGAAATGGGAAATCCTAATGACTTTTTTTTTAAAGTAGATATCAAAAGCAGATTTTTTTTTTCCAATATCTTTATTCAGAAGTGATATCAAGCTCTGGGAAAGGACACATTTGTTCCTGTAGCTCTGTGCTTGGTGGTGTTTTCATATTGTTGAAGTATCTGACCTATTGCTGCAGAACAAGATTCCAATAGCACAAAAGGCCAAAAACAATATGAGAGATTTTTTTTTTTTCTGTGAAGTTTATTAAAATATTAAGCCCTGGATTAGAGATTGAACCTTGCAGTCCCAAGAAGGCTCCTGCAGATCTCCTGTCTCTCATACACTTTCCAGTGAGGCTTAAACCTCCAAAGCTGCAGAGCAAGCTCATCAGGCCTGAATCTCCTGATGGGGACGGATTTTGCTGCTGGACCTGCAGCAGAAACCCCAAACTGGAGGCTTTCCAGGACCCCAGAGTGTCTGCTGTTGAGCCAGGGCTTGTTGCTTCTCTTAAGTTCTTCTGCCCCTTGCTTTGCTTCTCTGCTCATATAGCATTTTACACCTGCTCTATGAAAGTGAGTTTTAGCCTTTCCTTTGGAGCATTTATGGTGTCCAACAAGATTCAGTTTTATTGTATAAAATTCTGAAAATGTTTAGAATTGTTAAAATTGGAGAGACTACTGAGATCATCTAATCCAACTGCCAACCTATCATGACCATACCTACTAAACCATATTTCTCAGTACCATATCTACTCTTTTGTTGAACACCTCGGGATGGTGACTCCACTGCCTCCCTGGGCAGCCTGTGCCAATACCTCATCGCTCTGAGAGTAAATTTTTCCTAATATCCAACTTGAGTCTCCACTGGGGTAACTTATGGCCATTGTACCTGTTTCATTATGCTTCTGTGAAACTTTGTTTTTAATTTAAGAACAAAAGAAGTTGTAAATGGAACCCTCTCTTTTTGGGGGAGTAAACCCTAAGCTACAGTAACTCAAGAAGTATTTAATGTGTGAATAAATGAGTGGTGCCAGGGAGATGGTGAAGCCTCCTTCCACTGCTGATCAGGCTCTCAAGCTGGTAAGGCTGTTGGTAAATTCAGTAATATGGCAAGGAAGGAAAGCTTGGACCACTAAGTAGGGATTTGGGGATATTATCATAGTTTTTGATAGATTTCTATATTTTGAAGATACATAGTGAAGCTAGTGTCATATAGACTTGAACACCTACAACTTGAACTTGTATTTTGAAGCCTCACAAAGTGACCTTTTCCTCTGTTTCTAGCTACCTTATTAATTTCATCCTTGATGCCACGCTGGGGATGCTGCTGATTTGGCTTGGTGTGAAGGTGGTCTCCTGGGCTGTGCAGCGTCAGAAATGCACACATCTTGTCTTTGGAGAATATGGTACGTGTTTACAGCTCTGCACAAAGGTGACTTGTTTCTTCTCTGTGAGAGGAAAGAAGAAAATGGCTGGTTAAGGGGAAAAACATGAACTTCTATTACACATGAACTTCTATTATCTGTCAACAATCAACACTACTCAAGGCTGGGGGGAAAGAAACACTAAGATCATCTAGTCCAATCATCAGCCCATCCCCGCCATACCCACTAACCCATGCCCTTAGTGCCGCATCTTCCCTTCTCTTGAACACCTCCAGGCGTGGTGATTCCACCACCTCCACAGGCAACCTGTTGTAATGCCTCACCACTCTTTCTGAGAAGAAATTCTTCCTGTTACCTAACCTGAACCTCCCCTGAATGTTAATTATGTTATGTTTTGGGGGCAAAACTAGGTTATGCTAACTGCTGTTGTATTAGTCATGCTTGGGCACAGAAGATTGGTGATAAAAGGTTGAACATGTCCTGAGGTGTATGATCCCTCAACAACATGCATGTGACAAATCATGGTGTTTGGATGTCATAGTGGTTTTCTGTAGGACTCTGTTGTAGGGGTTTTGTTATTGACTTCCTCAGCCTCTTTTTGAAATGTGCAGTTCTTGAAGTTGTCTTGAGCTATGGTAGGCATTGACAGAGCAACAAAACTGGGTTATCAAATGATATGTTTTCCCCAAATTACATTTTAAAACCATTTTTCATTTAAAAAAAAAAAAGTGCACGTAAGCTTGTCAGCCTCTGCTTCAATTTCTGTGTTGAGAAAATTGTTTCAAAAAAAGCCTTTCTCCGACAGCCCCACTAGAGGGTAGCACTTCACTTCAGAAGGAGGAGAGCAGTGCTTCTCCGCTGTGAAGGGAGAAGTTAACCCGTTGGGCTATTTTGCATTAGTCTTTTTATTTAGAAAGTACACATTCACACGAATAACTTTTAAGTCTTTATATCATTAAGTCTTTCTAAGGGTTGTGACATTCCTCTGTATCCCTAGAAGCTGGTGAAACTTAGACTGAAGTGGGATTAGTGTGGAAACAACACTGAATTCTGAGTTTTAGTTGAGACTTCTTTGGTGCATAAGAGAGGGAGTACTACACCTACCTAAATAGGTTTCAGCACAAGGTAGAGGGGATGGTTGGGTTTGTGAGGTGACTTGTGGCTAAACCTGAGAGTAGTTTTAAAGGCTGCAATGTTCTTAAGTCAAATGAGGCAGCAGAGGAATAAATATTCCTGGTTCAGGCATTGGTACATTTTCACTTTATGAGCAGTGAGTACTCAAAGCCCAACTGCAGTCATCCCAGAGCCCTGCTACACATGCCACGTCTGCAGCTGAATAGAAGCAAGAAAATGTTAATGCATATTGACAGCTTTAGCCTTGCAGGGTAGTAATGAACTTCTTGAGCTGAAGTTTCTGTAGTCTAAGCCAACCTCTGCGAAGGGAAACAACTTGCTCCTCCAAGGAAATCTTGATTTTTGTTAACAAAAAAAAGTTTCTGTTGCTGTATGAATTTAGTTTTTGAACTGGTGATTAAATCTCATCCACCCAGCACCATTCTTGGCCAGAATGACTGTGATGGAAAAGTTAAATGGTAGTCAAATGGCACATTAAATGAAATCTTGCTTCTGAGCTAAGAACTCTATCCTCATCTCTGCTGTTAAGTAACCTCCAGTCTGGTTTGAAAGATGCTGGCAAACTCTCCACAGTTTAATACAAGCTTCAGATTCAGTTTCTGAACTAATTGCTGTACCAGACTTGCATTGTTTTTTCAGTTATCCTGAGGAGCAAAAGTTTCTCCTGCTGTCCTACAGAGGAAGGTAGGCAGAATACCACAAAAACACCAAATCCATGATGCAGACAGAACCTACACTGTTCTCTCAGGCAACCAGCTGTCCAGAACTGACTGTTTAAAATAGATTATTCTCATATTTCCAAAAAAAAAAAAAGTGAGAGACACCCATTCTGAGATCAGTCTCTTGAGTCTTAGCCAGAGACAGCTGAGGCCAGAAATGACCTGTCTTTAGCTAGTGGAGAGTCAAAGGTTCCTATACCTTTATGCTCCTCTATCTTTGCCCAGAAGCTCTTTGGATTTTAAGCATAGGAAGGTAAATTTGAAAAGGCTGCTGTCTCTTCTGGAGGTGCTTGGCTCCTGAGAATGAAGACTAGCAAGGTTTACTCTTCATGTTGGGTCAAGTAGGTTTTGAAAAATGGAGGCTGGAGTTGATCAACCACCAAAGTTCAAGTCCTTCAGCCTCTTCCCAGTTCTTGTGCCTATACAAAGCTTGGTGGAGGGAAACCTCTTGATGGCTGCAACATCGCTGCGCTGTGTGTGTACCAATTCAAATATTCAAGTACTTCTAAAATAGAACTTTGAGGCAAACAAACTCTGTCAACTCATATTAAGACACTTTTGCAGTGAGTGAGTCAAATGCTGAAGAGCAGCATCATGAAATGGTGAGAAGAAGTGGATATCTTGGCTTGAAAAGTTATTCAGGGAGGCAGGCTTATATAGGAACATGGCTGTGGTCACTAACTGTTCTGTTTGATTTGTGTTCATTTGCTGTCCAGAAATGGAAAGGCGCATTGCTTGGAGGCCTCTGAAGTCTGTTTAGTGGTCTGTTGAACTCCTCTGGTCAAACTTAGTTATAGCAGAATGTGCTTTGTGCCAGCTGCTGAGTTTAACTGAGGACCTGTGTAGGCTGCTTCTGGCCCTGCTGTGATGGCCTACAAAATTTCCATAGTAAATATTCCCATGAACCGAAGCAGCCAAGGGAGCTGGCTCTTAATGCTTGAGGAAATACTGCTGAAAATAGCTCTAACCTAGGGGACTGTTTTGTCCTTAGCATGCAATTCAGATGCTTTACCAATATTTCTTGCTTTCTGTACATAGCATTGAGAATTACACAGATACTTTTGTCTTGGAGGTACAATTTAAATATTCTTCACTGAGTTTCTATTAATTTTCCCCATCCCTACCATCTAACCCAATACAACTTTCAGTATTTTCAAACACTCACTTTTCCTCAGCCTCCCTGAATTCTCTGCCCTGGCTATGGTTAAATATTTTCCCACCTGCTCAGTGCATGTGTAGTCTCTGGAAGACTACAAATAAAGCTGTCTGGCACTAACACGTGGGCCTTGACAGCTTGGTACATTAGACAGCTTGGATTAAAACTAATCCTGTTGAATAGTAACAACTCAAATACCTCAAGGAGTGCTGCTTTTGCTCTGTAAGCAGTTGGGCTCCCCCGCACAAGCAGAATATGAGCTGTGTCTGAGAGGTTGCTGCAGGCACTGGGGGATCCTAGATCTGTTTCACGGAGGTGATGTTGATGGTGGGATAGGGTGCTGGAGGAGAATGGTCAAAATGCAAAGTGTGCATCCTTTCCACTAGGAGTTGCAGGGCAAAGATTTATGAGTGAGGAACCACTCAAAGGGAGCATGATGTGGCTTTCTCTAGCACATCTGCAGAGATCGTTTGTGCCTGTTCTGTTCCTTGCATAGAAAGGGAAGTTTTGCTTGCAGCGAAGGGAGGGCATTGAATCGGTTTCTGCCTCCAGGGAGCAAACTGGGTTTTGTTGATTGGCTATCTTGGATGGCAGAAACAGCTTTGGAGACACTCATCCAAATTTGCTAGTGGAAACACCTGATACAGAATCATAGTAGTCTTTCCAACCATAATGAATCTAAGATCATATAGTCCAGCTATCAACCCATCACCACCATATCAGGGGAATCTCTCACATCCATGGACTGAGGGATTTCTGGGCAGTGCTTGGTTCACTGAAGACATTAAGTGGCATCTAAGGATGCTCTTGGCCTGAATTTCCCCATCCCCACCATCTAACCCAATACTGGCTGAAGGAAGCCAGGATCTAAGTGAGCACTCTTCTGTCACTGGGATACCAGGATGCTGGAGAATAACTTCTCAGACACCTTGTGATCTTTCTGCTAGATAATGGCAATAAAGGCATGTAATTCTGTGGTTTGGGATGCATTCCTGTACAGAAACATCCTATGTTCTGAAAACAAAGCTTAGAGTCTTAAGAGGAGAACAAGGTTCCAAGTAGCAGCTTGAGGCTTCTGAAGGTGATAGAGCAGGTGGCTACGTCTGACCCATAGGTCTGCAGGTCTCTTTGCAAATCCTTCTGTTGTTTAATCTGGGCATGTCAAAGGGCTATTAGAAACTCTTACTGCAGAGGAGATATGCAGGCGATGCAGGAAGGATCAGAGTGAGAAGCTGGATATTTGATGCTCCAGAGGCGGAGGCACCTCTGACAAGGTGAGGTCTGGTGGGTAGTAAGGAAAAAGAAGGGTTTCTTTAAGACTGAGAGTGAGGGAGAAATGATTTAGATGAGAAAGCATTAAGGATGGGGTGAATCTGCTCTATGCTGGATTAGGCAGCAGATTGTTTCTCTTACTGTCTGCATCTCAGCCATGTTAACCAAAGCTTATCTGAATGATGGAGGGTTAGGGCTGTTAAGTGCACAGTATGCAGAAGTAAGATCTATAGCTGCTCGTGATAACAAATGGTAGTGACCTATTGCCAAAAGGGGGTTGAGGGAGCAGGCATTTTGGAGGTATCTGCAGCTTGCTGATGCTTTTGGAGAGGGCTGAGGCATCGGAGAAAAGCGTGCTGCAGGTGTCACCACAACCACTGTGGGACAGCTGACTTGCAAAGCTGTGCTGTCAGCCCCTGTTTCCCCATAGGGGATTGACCACAACAGCTGATGAGACAGAGCAAAAGGCAAAGAGTTCAGCTGCAAGTAGGAGACCATGGGTATGTTTGTTTTCCTGTTTTGTCTGTGTGAGCTCTGATAGATGATGGTAGCCTAAGGGCTTATGAAAGGATTGGTTGGTCTGGGGATATCAGGCAAAAAGTCCCACTAGGCTCAGCCAGGGCTGAAGAAGAGTAGATACCAGAACTCATCAGGAGAGGCTCCAGGAGCAGTAAAACCTCTTTGACCCCAGCCTTTAACTGCAGACTGCCAATGATGCTGCACAGACCACCCATCCAGCTGCTGCCTGCCAGGGAGTGCAGATGTGTGCTTTCCAAAATCTTCAGTGCTGGTTGCACTTGCACGTAACCTTCCCAGCTCCTTCTCCATGTGGTTCCTGCTGGTCTGGCTCTCGGCATCTTGAAACCACAGCTTCCACTTCCTTCTCTCCCCTCTTCAGTTGTGGCTTGGGCAATTATAAAGCTGGAATGCAAGGTGATCACATGGAGCTCTCTGGCATGGAGAGACGAGCTGGATGCCTCTGTTCTTAGCAGTGGCTTTGCAGATATTTTGGTACATTGCTAAGAAATAACAGGAAGGACAAACATGCATGCAGACCTGTTTTTGCACTCCCTGCTAAGCAGATTCTCCCAGTACTGGATTTCGTCAGATAGCAGCTCTTAGTAAATCCTGGCCCGTGCTGCTGGTTTCTGTGACCAAAGGTATGCATGATGATTTGGATCAATGTTTGCAAACTACTTGTGTGGGCTTCCCTTCCTGTGTCCTAGCAGCACTGTGCTGAGAAAAGCAGGGCAGAGCTCCCTGTCTGTTGCCATCCAAAAGTAGCTTGAGCATCTTGCACAAGTGCAGTTCCAAGTTCTGGCTCAATTCCTCTGGAAGCAAACACTACCAGCGATTATCTTTAGATTTGGATGGTAAGAGGAAGTGTTGCATTTTTTCCTAAGCCAGATATTGCAGCTCAGTTTTGCAGAACCAAGATATTCTGATGACCTGGGAAAATGATAACCAGCTGGGAGGGTACTTACAGATGGCTGAAGCAAGCACATGTAATGGATACAGTGCCATTATCACTGCTAGCAATACAAATATGCTTTTTTATTATTACTTGGTAAGTACTTCATTGGAAGCATTCATATTTAATTAGCATTGATTTTTTTTTTAATGGTTTGCTGTAAAAGATGGACCCAATGTCTCTTGCTTAGACAGTGTCACATAACCATTTATTCACTCAATCAGCAAAAGTATAATTCAGTTTAGGACTGAAAGCTTTTGTCTTACATTGAAATCAGTGACCAGAAACTTTTGGAAATTAGGCAGGTAAAATTTGGCAGGGGAGTAACTCGGAGGTGTAGAAAAGGATCTGTTGCACAGTGCTTTGTTTTGGGGGTTGGAGAAAAGATTATCAGATTATTTGAAAAGATTATCAGTCTGCAACTCTGGTCCATATGGAACAGGTTTTTTGTGAATTGTTCCTATGAGCTTACTATTCTATAGAAAGTAATAGGGGGGAAAAATGGTGATGGGGTGAAACTTCTTTACAGACTACTCTAGGTTTGCTGACGTGAAGAGAAATGAAGTCTCTGGTACCCTGACAAGAGAGGCAAACCAAGCTACTAATGTTCCGAAAGCAATGCTTGCTTGTGTAAGGAGCCATTTGAAAGCTTAGGAGTCTCAGCAGCTTAGAATCCTAGAATCACTAAGGTTGAAAAAGGCTACTAAGATCATTTAGTCCAAGTGTCAACCCATCACCACCATGCCCACTAAATAGACACACACACAAGCTTACTCTACACAAGGGTATACAGTGATCTGTGCTTTCAGATGGGGTACTGGCCACTTTCACAAATAGGGTTTCTTCCCCTTATCCTTGTATATATTGAGCTCAAAACAGCTCAGTACCGTAGGCTGGATACCTGCAATGCCTATTGGTAGCTGAAGGAGAAGGAAAAGATGCATCCCCAAGGCTCTGTACATTCAGGGCTCTTCCCAAGAGGAGGAGAATGTCTCCCAAACCAAGATCCATCTGTTTAGCTAATCTCCTTGAACTACTGGGAATGTTTCTTTCAGCTTTCAGTGGTTCTTGAGTATATGAGGGCTGCTGGATAAGCATGGGCAGAGCCTGGGCTGTCTCTCTCACCATATGCATAAGGTGAATGTGGGCATTATAGGACACATGTCAAGCCTGAGGTAACTTATCTGCAAGGCTGTCTTGTCTTGTGTCTATGTACTGTGCTCTTCTTCCAGGTGACCCTCCACAAGCTGCTGCTTGGATTGGCCAGTGTAGCCTCTACATGGTGATTGTGGCTGTGGAGAAGACCCTGATTATCCTTGTCCTGCTGATCCCCAGTTGGACAAAGGCAAAGGTAGGCTCCCAAGCTGTATTTTATTTTCCTAGCTACAGCTATTGTGATTTTTTTTTTCTTGTCGTTTTTGCCCTGTTAATGGTCCACATCATCATAGGTCTTTAATCCTTTTGACTTGTTGACAGCTCTCTGTGATAATTAGCTATTACTTAAGTCTGAGGAAACATGATTTTCATAACAACTTGGCTTTGTGATATGTTCTCCTGCTTGTCAAGAATGAGTGGAATATGATTATTTTTCTTCAGTTTTCTTTTCCGTTCTCAGAAGAATAAAATGGTCTGGGCTGGTTGGTGGCTGAGCTGCTTCAGTCCTGCCAGGGGATTTCCACATTATCTTGTCAAGTCAATATACTTGTGGTCTTGTGCCTAAACTAGGGAAACTGCTGATTGTTCCAAATTAACCCCTATAGAGTATTGCCCCACCCTTCTCCTCATGCTTTTGAATGGTAACTAGAGGGACATTAGTTTGTTGGGATTGTTCTAATTAAAAAACATACATTCTTTTGGGAATTGTAGCCATTTATATGGAGGAAGGCAGGCGTTGTGGGAAATTCACTAGTACAAAAGCTATTTAAGGAATTAAGGGGTCATCCCAGTATTGAGTGTGTTTGCACTTGGTGCCTTGTACCCAAAAGGGCTGATGTGACCTAATTGTATTGTTACTTGCAGCAGTGTGGGAGCATTTATCTGCTCCTGTTTAGGGCTTCTTTTTCAAATGTAGCAGCCTACAGTGTTCAAACTTGGCTGTGAACATTGATCTGGCACATGGCTGTGCAAATATGCTGACTATAGTTTGCAGCTAGGCTCAAGAAGCCAAGAACAATCCTACCAGCTGTTGTCACAGGTAGTTAAAGTCTATCTTTACTCATTTTATTGCTGAAAACAAAATGTTGGCAGCTGGGCAAAAGAAATAGCCTAAGCCACCTCAAAGAGCTAGGCTAAAGCAAGGAATGCAGGGCCCTAGATAGGACATAGCTTAAAAATGCATCCTGTTTGCAGCAAACAGCTATTTGAGTAATGCTTCTAAATGCTTTTTCTTCTCTGCAGCTTCAGCAGATCCTCCTGAGTTACATCCCAAACCCCCAGTTGGAGCTCATCGTGGTCATGCTTGTTGTGCCTTTTATTGTAAATGTAAGTGATGTCATTGCAAGTACAAAATGGGGTGGTTTGGAAATGGGTCCTTTCCAATGGGAAGAATGTACAGGACATGGCTTGGCAGCCTTGAGTAATCAAAGTG
This sequence comes from Meleagris gallopavo, assembly GCF_905368555.1. Classification (NCBI taxonomy): domain Eukaryota; kingdom Metazoa; phylum Chordata; class Aves; order Galliformes; family Phasianidae; genus Meleagris; species Meleagris gallopavo. The sequence continues at coordinate 4,298,769 of NC_139404.1, forward strand.
GATGGACAAGTTAAAGGGGAGTGGAAGCAAAGATCTTTGCTACCAGCACAAATCTGTAGCTACTGCCTACCAAGGGCTCTGCTCCTAACTCCCACTCCTTTGTCCAAGCTGCTGCGTGGCTGATTTCTTTACTTTTCTTGAGTGCAGTTGAAACACATCAGTTGAGAATTGCATCTAAACAGCAGCGTGGAAGGAACGAAGGTGCTCCAAAGCCTGTTGAAGTTCTTATAGGAATGGGTTTTCAGTGGGAATTTGCTGCGCTTTCAATTGCGAATCAAAGTGGAGGAAAGTTGTATGGGAAGAGAGGCAAAAAAGACAAGATAATTCAGTGGACATTCAGGGCAAATAAGTCCTCTTACTATGATCCATCACAAGAATCTTGATCAAGGAAGCTTTTTTTTTTTAAGTGTACTGTAGCTGAGGAAGGAAAAACAACTGTATGTCCTTGTTGTATATGCCAAGTGAAGAGTCGCTACCAACAGCACAAAGCTGCAAATATCTCAAGCGCTTATTTGTATTCCAACCTTGAAGAGAAAAAACAATGCTATTTCTTGCTTATATTCACCAGGGCTACTGGAGTAGCCAAAAAAGCATGCTTTCAGCAGAAATACAGGCTAGAGTCCCATTAGAGTAGCAATCTGGTTGTCCCAGGAGTACATAAGTCCCATTGAAGTGCATGGCAGATCTCTCTGCAAGTATAGTGACATGTATTTGGTATGAGGGTACTGGATTGAACATGTGCTGTGCTTTTTTCTTTTCTTTTCTTTTTTCTTTTTTTTTTCTTTGCAGTGCAACATGGATAGAAAGCACTGTTGAAACAAGAGACTTGGGTCCTTTCGAGAGATGTTGGGTATTGTCAGGAGTAGACCTTCTGCCAGACATGGTCTTTGTCCAACTGCATCATTTAAAGCTGTGATGTCTCTGTCACTTGAATTTGCAAGCAGTCATGGGAACATGAACAGAAGTGCTAAAGCTCTTGCAACGGATGTAGTGATGGGGACTGAGGAGCAGCAGTTCAAAGTTAAAGATACTATAAAGTAACATTCAGTATTAGCCATCTGTCTAGATTAGTTTGGACCGCCCAAAACTACTGATATTCTCAAGCTTAGTTTGGTGAAAGCTTTTTTCTCTCGTTCTCTTGATTCTATGCAGTGTGATTCTATGCAGTGTTTTACTGACAGATCAATTACTACCCCAATATGGCAAGTGAGAAAAAGATCTTAGCATTGAGATCTCCCTGAAAAAGAGATGAACTTTTATACTTCGTACAATAGATGGAGTGTTGGCAAGGATGGGTTTACCTGCCTGTGCTATTCCAACCTCTCTTCCCAACCCCACCCCACGGTGCACTTGCTTGAAAGCAAGCTCTAGTTCTTAAAGTGACTGGTGCAGGCAGAATAAGTGAATGAATACTGGATGACTTTGGTTCAGTGATTAATTCTGGAAGAAACTTGGTCTGTTGTGATCTGTTTTTGTCTCCAGTGAAAAGGGAATCCTCAGAATTTGTGAGGGAGAGACCTTAGCAACTTGCCTCATCTACCCTAACAGATAAACTTAACACAGGATTAATTTGGATATTGGGCTGCTGGAAGATGGAGGTTTGGAGGATCCAAAAAGAGAAGAAAGAAGTAGCTTGGCTTGCATGACTTTATATTTTGGTCTCTGCAGTCTATTCATGAAACTCTGTTCTCCCCAAGGCCGTTTTGTTCTGGGTTGTGGACAGCTTGATCATGAGGAAACACAAGCAGAAAGATATGTTGAACATCAATGGATCCACAGAAACCCCACAAGCTAGGAGTGAGGAATCTCAGGTAAGACCAAAAATGTTCTAAGTCAAAGACTAAATTGTGCACTTGGGTATGGCTTTTGTTTTACCAGAACTATGCAGTATACCATCATGTTACATAGACCTGGACTGATGTTTGATGAATATGGGGGTGACCTTGGGAAGTCCAAATAACTTCTGATGCTTGTAGCTGAGGTCAAGAGAGGTTCCTTAGGAGGATTTGATGTAGTATCACAATCTATAAAGAAGTGCTGAAATACTGTTCTCTAGTATGACACCATCTTGAGAGTGGGGGATCACAAGAGTGACAGGCTGAAGCTGGTGGGCACATCTGCCCTAGTACTATCAACTTTGCTATTATTAATTTTAGTTGATTTTGGCTCAGATCTTGCTTTCCTTGCTGCAATTAGCCTCCTTTTTTTTGGGGGGGGGGGGGGGGGGGGGAGAGGGGTGGGGCGGGGAAGCACAAGGCCCAGCTGGGAATCCTGTTTTTTTTGTCAGTATTCTGAATTATTCAGTCTAATAATGGTCTTGTAGCTGCAGAATGCTGTGTTTTGCATCATCTGAGCCTGACTATTAAAGTTAAGGAGACTGGGGTGGGAGTGGAATGCTCCAGTATCAGCAGGCTTTGTTCCTGTAGTTAATGACGTGTGGACTGCCAGGCAGGTACTGCCTGAGTTTCCCATCAGATTTTTTGCAGAAGCCACAACCTGATTCACTGGGTCGAATTTCCTTCCTTTCCCCTGGCTCCCAGCCCTTGTTTGAGTGCTCAGTGCCTGACTCCAGGTATCAGGAGACACTGTGATTGTATCCTGCAGTTCACTGGCAAGAGTTAAGGTTAAATCACTTCTGGCAGTCATAGTTTGGCTCCTGGAGTAGTTGAAGAATTTAGGATGGACAGAAATAACACTGAGAAAGCAAAAGGTATTTAACAGAGTAACTCTGTTCTTGTACTAATGAGCATGATGGCCAATTACTATACAGTCTGCAATGTATGCATGGGTAGTGGTGTTCAGTAGAGTCCTTGATGGTCTGTCCAATAAGGATGGCCTGGGGGTTCAGGAGGACATGGCATCTGCCCTTCTGGCAGGAAGGGCAGGCAGATGTAAGCAAGTGGTGAGACAAATGAATCATTCTTCTTGGCCCAACACCCAGATAAACAGCTGTGGCTTGGCTAGGTTGCTGAGAACACGTGAGCAATATTTCCCAGGGAGTTTCCTGAGCTGTGGGGCATCCTGAAGAAATCTGTATTGATCTGGAGAGAGAAGAGGAGCTGAGCAGTACCAAGATGTCTTAATAGTTGTACACTGAAGCTAAGGACTGCTACCTAGGACATAAAGGTGAATTAACTCTAGGTAGAAACTGTGCCCTGGTTATAGCACAGTCCTGGTTGCTTGATGTGTTCAACAGTGGTGCTTCCTGGGCTGGCCTCCAACCTAGCTCCACTCAAAATATAAAACTGATGGTGAAGATCTGCTTCACTGATTGGATATGCTGGAGTGTTTCTGAGGCTTACATTCAGCTAATATTAGCTGCCTCCTTGCCCTTGTTTTGACTAGACAGCAACTCAGATGCTACAAGCTCTTCTCCGACCTGTTGCAACCTAAGCTTGGGTCACTGAACCTCACAGATGTTATCATAAGCTTCGGGCTGCTGTAGATACACAGATGGTGTTGAAGTTACTGGATCTCCATAGAAATGGAGTTGTCTCCTGCCTCACTCCATTGGAGGGGACAAGTGTTTTATGGCCTCTAGCTCAGTTTTTGGATACCTGTTAATCTCCACAAGCTGGAAAGCCTCTTCTGATAGCTTGACCTAGGTAGGGTGCTTCATGTGGTGGGTATGGACTCCTGCAGGCTGAATCTTTCCGTCAATATCCCTTGCATATCCTCCAAGTATTTGGCTCCTTTTCTCATGAAAACTTTCTTTGAAACCTTCTATGTGCAGGCTGTCTGTCTGCCTTGAAACTGTCTGATCCGTCACCACAGTTTAGGTACTAAGGTGATAGGTTTGTACCTGGAACTGTCTGTAGGGACTGCTCAGATAAGCTCCTGTGTCTCTTCTCCAGCACTATACAAATAATTCGGGTAGGGAAGAATGTTAATTAAAAAAAGAGTCAGACATGAGTGATTTTTTTTTTTTTTTTTTCCAATTCTGCTTCTTGGCATCGGGCCTTGAAGTAGACTCCTGCTTTGTCACTTTTTAATTTGTGCTGATAAATACGGTGTTGGATGGTTGAGTGCTACAGCTGGGTCAGCTGGGATTTAGGTTCAAAATCGGAAAATGAGGGTTTTCGGGGCTTGTTTTGCTTAAGCTTTCTCCACGTGAACAGGTTATTCTTCCCTCCCTGCTGCCTACCTAGACAGGAGGAGAGAGATTGCTGAGAAGCATCTCTGTACAGGGCAGGGCTGGCTGGGGCTAATGTGTCCTTTGGTTTATCAGGGTTCATCAGCACTGTCTAGCAGCAGGCGCCAACAGCTCCCCGTCATGCTGCCTTCTTGAATTTCAACCCTCTGCCTATCTCACCAGTAGTGTCATTATTTTCACTTGAACTTGTAGTTTCTGTGGAAAAGAAGGGGGAGAAAGGAAAGGAGTGGTCTGAAGTTAACCTGCTAAAAAACTGTACTCAGCACTTACCATAGGGATAGCAGCAGTAACAACAGGTTGGATATTAGGGAAAACTTACTCTCAGAGTAGTAGTGCATTGGAACAGGCTGCCCAGCAAGGTGGAGTCACTGTCCCTGGAGGCGTTCAAGAAGAAAGTAGATAAGGCACTGAGGGATGTGATTTAGTGGGCATGGTGGGGATGGGTAGATGGTTGGACTAGATGATCTTAGTGGTCTTTTCCAACCTTAACAATTCTATGAAATGCTGGTTTTGTCCTTGACAGTTCAGATGAGTAATAAAAGGAGACCTAGCTATTCTACCACTGATGTTGTTTGCTGACTCCACAGCTGTAGTGCAAATCAAATAAATGCCCATCTCCCGGGTTTCAAAGCTCTTCTGTGAGCCAATGATATGCCACTGGACTCTTATTTATAATGAAACTGCTGTGATGCTTAGGAATAGGACAAGGAGTAATGGCTTAAAATTTGAATGTAGGAAGTTCCATGTTAACATGCAGAACTTCTTCACAGTAAGGGTGATGGAGCACTGCCACAGGCTGCCCAAGGAGGTTGTGGAGTCTCCTTCTATGGAGATACTCAAGATTCATCTGGATGCCTACCTGTGTGACCTATTGTAGGGAACCTGCTTTGGCAGGGGAGTTAAAACTCAATCTCTTGAGGTCCTTTCCAACCCCTGCAGTTCTGTGATTTATTTTCTTTTTCATATTGAAACTCTGTTTTTTAGTTTTAGTGCAGAAGAATTTCACTCTTGCTTCCAAGTGAGCCTTAAATCTTCCCTCTGTCACACTTGTCCTATCTTGGTAAATGCTCAGTCCATTTTTGCCTTTGTGTGGGATGGATAGGTAACTTCAGAGTGCCTGTCTGAATCTGGTGCTATTCAGGCTAGGGAAGTGCATTCATCTGCTTGGCCCTGATTTCTGCTTTGCTTGTGTCCTGCCCTTGACCTGTGTTTCTTTTCCCTTGTTCTTGTAAGTGTCGATAAACTTCAAATCGTATCAGTAGTTTCTTTGTTTTCACCACTTAGGAAAACAAGTCAGTTTTAATGATGTTGTATTTGATCTTTTTGGACTTGTTTTAGTTTTTTCCTCAGGGAAAATAAGTGAGCTTCTGCTGCTTCTTTTCTCCCCTCTTTGAAGGCTTACACTTTCAGAGGCAAATTACAGCAACATTTGGTCTAATAGCAGCGGTACTTGTCAGAGTCTTTGCAGAGAAACTGGAGGTTAGTTTAAGGTTGAGAGGAAAGCTAACATGCTATATGGACCTGCCTTTGGTTCTCATGGAGTTCAGCATCAATTCTAATCCCTTCCATAGGAATTATAACTTCTGGCAAATTTGCTAGATTGAAGGTGATGGTGAATGCTGATACCTCTACTGCTTACTTTAAGAATTGAAGAGCGCTCCAAGAGCAAGTTTGACTTGCAAATTGGTTGGCTGAGCTGATTTTTTTTTTTAATAGCTCAAGGTGAAATGGAATGCCTGCTCATTAGGGGAAAGTTAAATGAAGATGGATATGGTCTCTTGTAGGAGACTGTCCCACCTGTCAGTCCTGCTGAGGTATGGGAGCTCATCTGAACTCAGATGTGAGAGAAAGATAGAATGGTTCCTGTCTCTGAATGTGACTAGTAGAGTTTCAGACAAAATTCCATGTCTTGCATGGAAATAGCCCTTGAGTTTCTCTGTTTTTCAACTCATTCTTCCTGGTGTGGGGAGGAATGTGTAAAGTATTTTAGGGCCGAGTGGAACAGTAGCACATTGTCCTGAGGCTGGGAAGCTGGGAAGGTCCATTTCCAGCTGTACCACTGATCTGTTGTGATTTTGACCTGGAAACATCTGTAGAGGAAGTGCCTTGACCAAGCTGTGCTGAAACATCCCAAACAATTCTGTCTGGGGAAAAAAATGAGGGCCTGTACTCTGACCCTCATAGCAGTGAGGTGCTTTCTCATGATGAAGCTCACCATGGAGCTGTGGAAGGGTTATTGGAGGACTGTTGGCTTGAGTGGTTTTGTATGAGCTCTAGAGCAGGCAGATAGCAGCCCAAAGAGGTCTGGATGCACAGCGCCTTCTACGTCAGCCATGGCTGGCTGTGAGAAGGTCTGAGTTTACAGCATGAAACCCACCTAAATAATCAGTTCATTAGACTCCAAAGATGACCTGTTGCAGCCTGTCAGAGTTCAGTGATTTTTTTTTTTTTTAAATAATGTTGTGTGTAATTAATCACCCATTTTTTTCCAGGTCTTCCAGCATCATAATATTTATATGACAAACAGGAAATCTTCACTTGGAAGAGATGGAAACTTTCCTGTGATGTCTTGAACAAAAAAAAGAATGGGATTGTGTAGGTTAACTTAAGGGGATGGAGGGGAATGAGATCTTAATCTGATCTATTGCTATCCTTTGAGTATCTGATGTGCTGCTGTGAGGATAACGAAATCAGATGGAGTGTGTGTGAGAGTGGGGAGAATGTCTTGTTCTGTGGCTGTTCGGCTTTCTTTGAAGTCACCGACTCATTGCAGTTTGTTTTTCCTGTTTAGTTGCTTTGTTGCTGTGGTGACTGGCTTGGTGATGCTGTCTTAAATAAACAAGTGGAGGATATGTTCATTCACAACTGTATCTGGAGATGGGCATGAATAAGGCTGTACTCCTGCTCTGGTTGTGTTGTTTTTCTATTCCACCAAGGAATGCTGGGCTCTGGGTCTAGTTGGGCTGTTAGTGGGCCTGTTGGGCTGAAAGCCTATGAGATGTTGTGTAACTAGTGTCTTGGAGGTGGAAGGGTTTTGTAGGATGGACACGAGGCTTCACAGTTCATTGGTTCCAGTTGCATCACAAATTGATGAGGCATTGGAACAGGCTGCCCAAGGAGGTGGTGGAGTCACCATCTCTGGAGGTGCTGGGGAAAAAAAGGCAGTGATGACACTGAGGGACATGTTTTAATGGACATGGTAGGAATGGGTTGATGGTTGGACTAGATGATCTTAGTTGTTTTTCCAGCCTTTATGGTTCTATGAATTTAGGGTCAGATGGGGCTGAGACTTGAGTGAGAAGTCTTAGCTGGGTGAAGCTGCTGCTTTTCTTTTTCATTTGGCATGGGGGAGAGTGCTAATTGGCTCTTTTTCCCCTTATTGGCCATGAACTAATGATGCTGACTAGATGCTGTGAGGCAAGTGGAGGAGAGGGGAGGGACTTCTGACATCACTCATCTAGAGAAATAAAACTGAAAGCCCTCAGCTGTGCTGCTAAACTTGTACCCATCTATAGCATAGAGCTAGACCCTGAGTGTCAAAGACTTGGTTACGCTACTGGTGTGGGGGATCACTGCGGACCAGAAATCCTTGGCTCCTAGCTGCTGCTGGGGTGACTGCACATCATCTGTGCTTAGATCTTGCTACTGCTGGGGGTAAAGACAATAGGACTGCTTTTGCTCAAAGCTGAGCTTTAAAGGAGTCAGATGGGGTTGAACAAACAATCTGTCAAGCATGAGTAGAATCATAGAATCTACCCATGCAAACAATTTCTGTCCAGCCTGCTGGCTGGCATTAGGTTGCAGCTCTTCTGCGGGGCTGTGCAGCCGTAGCCTGAGTAAAATCTAGCCTTTTTCCTCTTCCAGATGATCTGGCTGGAGGATGTTCCATCAGGATGGTTCTGTCTGCATCGAGCGAATGCTCCGGGCCAGTGGCAGCCACTTAGCTCAGAACTGCCTCTTGATAGCTTCAAGTCTGAGGTTAGCAGCTGAGAGCATAGGTGTTCTGGAGGCAACGGGCAGCCTTGTGGTTGTGCAGCAAAGTATTCTCATCAAGAGAGGTACTGGTGGGAGGTGTTGCTGCTCTGTTCTGGCTTCCACAGTTCAGACTCTGCTGAGTAGAAATAAGAAGGTGCCAGGCTAGCTCAGCAACTCTGAGCCTGCTGGCTGTGACTGAAGCAACCCTGAGCTCTGCTTGTTTCCCTGGCTAAGCTTTGGAGATAGCAAGCAGCTGGGGGCCTGGGAAAATGTCTCTGTTACAGCTGTTTGCAAAATGTGGCCTAGTTTTTGTGCATCTCCTCGGAGGCTGCAGCCTGGCCTTAATGTGAATGTTTGTGAGTCCTGTCCCCTGGTGAACAGAGCTTTCAGCTGCCTGTTCCACTCTCAAGAGGGCTTACGGATACCGGAGCATCTGTGTTTGGATCCATATGTTCCTGGCTGCTTTGGAGTGGTCAAGGTGACCTTAAGACCTCCCTGCTCTGCAAGATCTAACCCTATTGGCAGTAGATCCTTTTATGGGTGCTTGACCCCTCTAGTAGTCCCTTGCTAGGGAATATTGCCTGTGGTATTAAGATGAGAGAACAAAATTCCAGCTACCATCTGATTGAGGACTCTGATTCCATGAGCATCCGTCTGTTCTCCTCTCAGGTGCTGCTCTCTCCAGACATGGATTTTGACCAGTCTGAAAGTGACCAGGATATCTCAGGACTCCAAGGAACAAACCAGAAGATGAAGCAGTCCAGCTACCACGTGGTCATCTGATAGCACTGAGACAAGGGAGGTGGAGGAAGGAAGCAGTACTGTGATTCCTGAGCTGGCTGAGGAAGGATGCAGAATGCAGCTGATCCCTAGGGATCTGTGGAGCCCTGCCTCATGTACGCCTCTCCTTCTGCAGTTATCTCTTTGGGATGGTGCCTGTGCAGCCTGTATCTAAGCAATATCTGCTTTATCTACCCAACCCTACCATAGCACACTGCAGGGATGTTGAGGTTAGGGTAAGGATGTGTGCTTCCTCTGGCTGGCCAGCTGGGTGTAACTTTGTCAGGGCTAAAGACTGAAATCAAAAAGTTCTCTTTTTTTTATAGAAAAATCCTATACTGTCTGAACCGTAACATTTTTATATGCACAGACACTCTACAGAACTAGTTTGTGATTATATATTTAAATGCCTTGAATTGAGAAGATTGTCTCAATGGATCTGATTATTTTTTTTACTGTTTTATAAGGAATGCAATAAATATTTGACTTAAAACTGCTTCATATGTGATTGTTTTCCATATATTGTTTTCCAATGTTTTTCCCTGTTTTGTGAGACACTAGCCCTGCAAAAGGAAGGGTACGAGCTGTTGGGTCAATCCCAGTTCCTGGCATCTTCTGTTACAGGTTAGAAGTTCCTATTCTCTCTTATTAACGGGCTCTGATAATCTACAAACAACAAAAATGCAAAACATTCTGCAACTCTTAGAGAACAGCTGTTTAATGTGCTTGCAGACAGCTGTGCTGAAACTCAAGAGTCCAACCAGAACATGGTCTGATCCGAGTCTGAGCAGGTAGACTTAGGTAAGCCTCACATACTGTAGAAGTCTCAGGAAGTGTTGGGCAGGAGTTGTTTTGATGTTTTTTGTGTGGGCTTGGTTTTTTGTGGGTCTTCTCTCCATTGTGTTTTCATAGGAAAAACTTCCTTAATCAGGCATGTAGATAAAGGGTTTGGATTTTCTGACTTTAGAGGGCTCTAGTCCTTTAAAAACTAAGCTGAGAGGATGTGAATTTCCTTGGGTAGCTGTTCTTTCCGACTTCAAAGCAGTTCAGAAGTGTTAGATGCAAATAAGTCTTGCATGCCTCTGAGTGAACTAGACATGCTTGGCTACACTTGCAGCTGTGTAGCCCTATGATGTATTTCTAGAAGTTAAGTCCCTTTTTGTTTGTTCTTTATTTAATGGTCAAAATCCTACTTGTGCTGGCATGCCAAACGGCTGTTGGAACAAATGACACACAGCTCTCTGAACAGCTCATTTATACTGCTTCATGACATCACTCGTTGCCAAACAAGCAGAAGTTGTGGAGTCCTCTGCTGGTGAGGGCTGAAGCAACCCCTGTGTTGCTTAAGATCTTGAGAAAAAGCAGTTGAAAACAGCTTCCTGTTAGAAACTTGCCTCGGTGAAATGATATTTCAGTTTTGTTCTTGCTATAAGCTGTGTAGTGCAGTACTATGCAAAAGTACAGTCCTTGTTTTAAAATGGAAGGTGAGTGTTGTGATCTCAGTTCTCAGTGCTGGGTGAGGTGGTTCACAGTGGGCCATCATGAACACTAGGAAAAAAAAAAAAAACTTCCCTACTACAAGGGGGACAGAGCCCTTGAACAGGCTGCCAAGAGAGGTGGGAGAGTCTCCTTCACAGGAGATACTAAAAACCAATCACTTCCACTGTGCTCTGGAGTGATTGCTAAGCCTTTGTATCTGAGCAGTTTGTGATCATAAGCCACATCAATGCGAAGCAAAGTGCTCTGTGACACTCATGAAGGTGAGAACAGATGTGTGCTTGTCATGCACTTAGCACAATGTGTTACCTGGGGCATCTCTGGGCTATCAAAAAGGGATATAAAGACCAAGCCTGGACAACTCTGAAGGAGGGATTGGAACAGGTTGCCTGTAGATGTGGTGGATGCACTGTCCTTGGAGGTGTTCAAGATTAGGCTGGGTCAGGCTCTGGGCAATCTGAGCTGTAGGTGTCCCTGTTTATTGGAGGGGAGTTGGATTAAATGGCCTTCATGAAGATCCCTTCCAACTCATTATTCTATGGAAGGGGGAAGCTGAAGTTTTTAGTCCATGACCTGCTTTTGTCCAGTGATCTTGGACCAGCAAGAACATGAACTCTCTTAACTTCAGAGTGGTTCTTTCAGTCATTTGGTAGCATATGTTTGTCCAGGAGCATGAAGCATACCTATCCTTAGCTCAAAGTGCATTTCATCTTTGGTAAATGAGAACTTCATGGTAGCGTTCACTGTAAAATATTTATTGTGAAATGGATAACTGGAACCGTAAGGAGAACTTGAGTACATTGCTCCAGGTGCTTCACATGGTTGGGCAGCTGGACTTGATCATTGTTCTTTTCAGACCCTGAAAGAAATATGTTTTCTTGGCTGGGGAAGAGGACCAATGATGCACCTGAAGCATTAGCAATACATGTGTCTCTATATACATACCTATGTACAGGAGAGATGAGAGCTAACCAAGTCGCTCCCACTAGCAATACACTTCAACAGCAAAATGTGGGAGGAGAGTGAAAATATTACTGTAAGGACTGCATGAAGACACCCACCATCTAGAAGTTTGCTGTCACTACCCTCTTCATCCTGCGCTAGAGAAACGGGATGTTATTTTGCAGTGAATGAGGTGATGTTCCTACCATCTTCTTGGGTAGAGAAGTCAACCTCACAGACTCTCCTTTTATTCCTGCCTTGTGAGCATACTGTGAAGTCTCTTTAGTTACTGTGTGATCAGAACTGCCAAAGGTCTTTCCTTCACTTCTCCTTGCAGGAGAGCTGTTTTCCAAGATAGCCAGACTCAAAGCAGTAGTTTGGAAAAAGCACGGGGACAAAATCACGAGCCTTGGCAGACCTTTTGCACTGGCCAAGCTCTCTGGAAGGACCTTGCAGAGCACAATTAATTCTAGTTGGTTGCACTGGGCTGTTTCCCTCTCCCCATAGAATGTAGTGTAAAAAAAGCAACCGTGCTCACTACCTGCTCTGCTGCTGCAGTGCTAACTCAATGATCAAGCAACTAGAAAACAACTCCACCCAACCCAACTCCAGCAGCTGGAGCTCTGACAGCAGCAGTATGACTTTGTTCTTAAATATGCAAAAAATTAGTCAAAATTGAACCTATTTCTGTATGCCTCTGGCAACTTCTTATTTTTCTCCTCACACATGGATATCATTTAGCTCTGGAGATGCTTCCATCAGCCACCCGCCTTCCTTTCTCTAGAAAAGGCAGAGCATGCATGAGTTCAATTTGACTGCAAAGACTTTGACTTTGTGGTTGTCAGAGTCCTCTTTGGCCGAATTCTCTACCAGCAAACTCCCCTGTGGCTGATGTATAGCATTATTCAGTGGTGCCTCATTTTAAAATAGTCCACAGCTTTGCTGTTTGCGTTTGGAGGTTTCTTTGCAGAGCAGAACCACCTGCAGTGGAGGTGGCTGGCAAAACCCTCCCCTAAGCTTCTGCTGCCAAATTCCTGCTGTGTACATATTCCTGCAGGGCAAGGAAGGAGAAGCAGCCAGGGAAACTGGGATGAGAATTTTTGAAGATTTGGAATAAATAAATATTTCTCTGATTAGAAAAGCAGCTCTACAACTGTCCAGTCTAAAGTCAAAATTGAGTCACTTCTTTTGTAGGTTCACAAGCTTTGGAGAGTGCAGGTTCATTATCTTTTAGCAAATTTAAATCTCTGCAAAGCAGAAATGTTCTGCTCAAGGAAGTGGGAGGTCTGCTGGAAGCTCACAATGGAACTTTCCTTCTCTCTGAGGGAATAATGAATCAGGATGAAATCACTACATTTATAATGTCATTTAAATGGGATGGTTTAGAATGACTGCTGGCACCGATCCTACTTCTGCAGAGGGCCACAGGTGTTTTTATGCATGCAGCCTGTACTCTAAGACAGCAATAAACTGTATAAGAGTCTGTAGTGATTCAGGGTGCAGCATGTTTAGTGGCAAACCCAGACCCTATCCCAGCAGCCAAGAAAGCAATACCTTATTGTGGCCTTTAAGTTTTTATTTCTTTCTTACCTTTTTGATGCTAATGGCTCTCTGCAGATGAATATCCACCCATCTCTCCTCTCCCTCTTCTCTTCCCAGGGACTGTTTCTGGAGCATGTACTCCACGTCACTTCCTTGCAAAGTATTTTCACCCAAGGTTGCCTCCCTAGATAGGCACTGTGATGTATGATTCACGCCTTCTATGGGTGACTCACCAGCCCCTGGGGTTATTGCACAGATCCCTGAATGGATTTAAGGCAGGCAGCTCTCTGCATTATTTGGACTGCTAGCCCCTTTCTCCCTCCTGACCCACTCGGAGAGCACCAATCACACCTTTAACTGTATCCTCAATCCTTTCCTCCCACCTCCTTGTCTTCAGGAATTTGATGAACCCTGTTCATCTAGCATGAATTAGAGATTTCCAAGGGCAACAAGACTTGGTTTCTTTGGCACCAAAAAGTATAGAAATATTCATAAATTGCCTATCTCTAGGTGCTTCAGAAGGGACCCGCTGTCACATTTGCTGCTGCAATGCATTGCTATGATCAGTCTTAAAGGCTGTTTATCGTCCCGGGGCTGGTCCCAGTGTCAAAAGGATGAGAAGCCAAATAGTCTTTATAGCTGCCATCAATCAGTTTGTCTGCATTGTTTTTGGCAAACCAGCAGTCAACTTGCTGCTGGCCATTGTAGATCCTCCTTTGCTTCCACACAACAGGAACAAGCCGGCCCTTCACTTTCAGAGTGTTTGTAAGGTTTGGCTGTAATGCTTCCGTTTGGTTTTGGCCAACTTGCTGTTGATTTATGTTTAAAGATTCCTGAAGAAGTTTAACTTCATGGCTCAAGAACTGACCTGCAACACAATATAAAACACATCACTTTAATGATTGCTTTGTGCCTACGTATAAGTAATTTTTTAAATAAGTTATATTTTGATGGTTCTCAGAGTGCGGAGTTGTTTACAGCTTCTCTGCAATGGCAGGATGAGTCTATGTCCTGAGATTCTTTAATAAAACTTGTGAAGACAGAGATTAGAATAAGACCTTATTTCTTGTCCACTGACTGAACTAAAGAGCTTCTTGATCTACTAGTAGGTAAGTAAGTTCCCCTCTGTAGGCCATGGTTACTAGAGGATGATAGCCTATACAAAGCCCATCAGCAAGTGGAAAGACTATCTAGGCCTATAACCCCAAGTTCTCCTCTGTAAACCTCTTAATGTCTTTTAGGTAGATGCAAAGGGCCTGAATCCAAAACTCCAAACTTGAAGGATCATTTCCTGCTTAGCCTGAGAATGCCTGAACGTCATGGAAACTATGGCTTCAGCCTTAGTTCTGTATATGTGTATGTTCATAAACATCACTTCTTGTCATCCAAAAGAGCCTAACAGTTCAGACATTCTCTGAACCTTCCTAAAGTCCAGTTGCTCTCAGAATGTGGGGATGGTTCATATTAAAAAATTTGAAAGAAAAGGGTAACAAGAAATACTAATGTTTCTTAATCAGGCTCAAATGTAAACAGCTAATTCCTACAAAGACAGACCTTCATACGTATGGAAGGACAGAATTTGAAGGCTGTAAGCCAATGATCTCTGGCAATGCACTAACTCTGTGACCAGAACTCTCTTTTGGGATCTGCAAGACCTCAGCTGACTCTCCTTTCTGCTTAGAGAGAGTCAGACCCAACTCTGTCACATTCCTGAGAGTACGTAGCTGCTGATCTATTCTAATTTAGGACTGTTATTGGAGAACATTTTATTGATGCCTTATTAGGGGTTCTTGTGAAATATTTGCATTCTCTCTCCGTATTATTTATCTTTGTGAGCTTCTAGTATGTGCATTCAAATGACAGCTGCATTAAACAATAATAAAAATAGTGGTAATGGGTAACACAGGCATAGACATAGCTGAGATAGTGAGAGAGAGCTCATACAAAGCAAGATGGGAGTGGAGCTGGGAATGCTGGCAACAAAAGTCATTTACAAAAGGAAGTAGAAGTTCCTTACACCTGGTAACTTCACCTCCACATACCCTTTTCATCACCTCCTGTCTCTGTCCTTTAAAACTGTTTGGAAGGATCATTTTTTTATGGTTTACAGCTCTGAACCTGAGAACCTGTTACTTACCCAGTAACCCATGGGAGTCAGAAGAGAGACCTTTACTGTTGGAGATGTAGAACCCCAGATGATCCTTCTGATACGGGGCTGGCTTCTTGTAGCGATGGATGAGGATGACAAAGCTGATTGTGTCTCGAATGGTCACAGTGATATTGGAATTGGCAGAGATGGACACCTCCAGGCTGCTGCTCCTCACAACAGCATTCCGGTCACAGGACAGAATAAGTCTTTCTCCATCATCCAGGATAATTCTGGTGGGTGTGATCTCCAAATAAGATCTCTCTGGCTTATTGCTGAGGATAGTGATTGTGTTGAAGTAAGTCCGATGTTTTTTGTGGCCATTGGGTGGTGCAGGAGCTCCAATTAATTGTCCATTCACAGTTACACCTTGCAGGAATAGAATCAGTAAGTGAAAACTGGAACCAAGAACAGGTCTCTTGTCTCAAAGATATGAGCTTTGCAACCAACAACATGCAGATTTACCACCTCATGCCTGAATTATTTTACTAATCAGTATTCAAAACAGTTCTACCAGTGTGTTACAAACTGATAAACTTATGTAGAGTATCTAAATTTATCCAAGCTAGGAAATACTGGCTTGCTCTGGAGGCAAGTGGCCTTAGCTTCTTTAGTCCTGACCATGTGTACATAATACCCAGGATAAAATCAGTTGCTTCTTGGCACAGCCACTTCCTAAGCTCTATCCAACGTCAGGACAACTTATAATCAGTACACTTACATGGGGTTTTTTGGACTATATAAGAGAAATATTTACCTTGCTGACTACTATAACTCCACCAGCCATGCTATGATTTAACTAAACTGTTTATTTGTTGCTAAGATTTGGACAAACATAGGGCAAACACAGATCCTAGAGAAGTAAGGCAAGCTGCTGACAGGCCTGTTTTTCCTCAAATCACCAACTGGCATACAGACTGAACTTCTTCCAGGAACAGGACCTGAATGTATCCAAAAGTTGCTGTACCAGAGGATCTCATGGCAGTTCACATTTTGAGACTGTGTTCCTCATTACTTGATTCTAAAGAAGAGATGTAATCTGGCTAGCTGCAAAGTAATGTCTACTACCTCAGCCACAACTTTAAAGATGAAGTAGGACCCATAGAGGGAATAGCCTGAACCACAACAGTATGATGTGCTACACCTTTTCAGGTGTCAGTGCAAGAAATCCAGGCTCTCTTTGTGTGGCTGCAGAGGAATCCCCTGAACCTGTACTCTGATTGAATTATTTTCAGTTTTACCACCAGTGTCTTTCCAGCTTCCCTCAGGTTTGACCCGAAAGAAACACTTTCAAGTACAGATCCCACTGAGCCAACTGAAGCCTTGAGGTCCACAGCAAGATTCCCAGTAATTTTAATTACATTTGTGACTTCCTGCCTGTAAAAAGTGGCTTATTTCCCACAGGTCTTTGCACAGCTACTATACAGAACTGTGGAATCATTGAAAGGGACCATTAAAGATCATCTAGTCCAACTCTCCTGCAGTGAGCAGGGAACAGTAAGGGAAGAAGCTTGTGGCAAATCCAATCTAGACCCAAGACATCAACACACAAGTGAAATTTCTCTACCCCTCATCATTCCTGAGGGATTTTATAGTTTCCATCTTCATAGACTCAACAGGCTAGTTTTACAGAGTCTGCTTTCCTTAAACTCATTCTGCATTTCAGCCATGGAATCGCTCAAGTAGCAGCACATATGTAGTCTGTGAAAGAAATCCAGGAGAAATACTGCCAGGATCTGGATTTTATTTACCAAGGCAGGCATGAATGCATGTGAAACATGGAGAGTAAACCACAGAAAATAATTCTTGTGGTTTTATTGTTCGAGTTGTTTATCTTCTTTGTAAAACAAGTGTGTGAGTTATCTCCGGTTTTGACACCCCCTGCCTCCCACTATTTTCCTGCTTAGGACATAATCTGCTTATTAGCTGCCCTACTTAGAATTCCAGATCAGATCAGACCACAGTTTGGGCCTCTGGTTATCAGACTGGCTCGTGCAAAATAGATCCTGAATTGTGGGGGTTTTCTCAAGGCTATCATGACTTAGTAACCAGTTTGGTAGTTCCTTCAGTGAAAAAGCCTCACTGCTTGGTTAACACGCTCTGTCCTAGAGCAATCGGTGCTGTAAGTAGAGAGTGAAGTTCGAATATACAAGGAATCTTGATGAATCCATGCTGCTAAATCTTTCACTTGCATGTTGTGACCTTGTAACTAGTGCTAGTGAAGCTGTGCTATCAAAGAAATGCGTTGCCTCTGAACAAAATAGGTGAATCCCCCTGTGGGATCTCTCAGTGTTTGAGCATTCAGAATGCCTGTGGCTGTTTACTCAGCTGTGCCTCTTCTGCTTGTTCTAGTACTGGTCAAGTACAACTCCTAGCCCATACTGAACTGTCGTCAGGAGGATTTGACTTCTCCAGTCTAGCTGGAATGAAGCAGTACACAAATTTGAGAGGGTCTCAGCTGTTTTGTATGTGATTGCCACTCCCTTACTTCTAGTCAATGAAGACCTTAACTTCCTTAACTGCTCACCAGATTCCTTATGGTCAGAGACAAGTCGAAGAATGTCTCCTGGTTCTCCATCAATATTAAAGCAGACTGAGAACTTGCTGGAGGGAAAATCAATGACGAAATGAGGGTCTCCATCCGCTGGGAAGACATGGAATGGAGACAAATGTGAGAGACATACACAAAATTCCCGAGTTTAAGAATATAACAAAATTGCTTTTCAAAGAGTATTTTTCACTGTTTTTTCTTTTTTTTTCCTAAGGCTTGATTGTTTATTGTTTTTAGACATTTTGCCAGGAAGCACCAAGCTTTGCTTTGTTTTTCACAAAGATCGTTTTGTTTTTCTCACAGAAAGCATTGTGTTTTCAATGAAAAATTGAAACCCAAAGTAGCCCAGGAGAAAACTGGAGTGTTTTCTTCCTGAAATACTATTTCATATGGGATTTACCATGCAAGTGTCTAATATTCCTGTTTTTCATAGTCTGTTCATGGGCAACATCCCTGACAGCATATATAAATAGATCTTCTAACCAAAGATTGCTGCTTGGGCACATGTCCCACTGAACCTTCCTGACCAAGATCAGATTGGAGCCATCGATAACAGATTTTAAACAATCCCATGACCCTATTTTTTAAAAAAATCAAAATCCTTTACTGACCATAAGGTACCAGATAGGTGTGGTTATAAGACAAGCCAAAACCCTACTTTGTAAGGTAAATTTGATCTTATCCAGTGAAATTCAAGTCTAAATTATTGATCTGGGCTTATTCTTCAGCATTTAATTACGACAAGAATGTTAAGCAGAGCTACAGAAGCAACAGGAAAACAGTAGAACACTACAGAATTTTCTCTTTTTTAATTCTCCAACAACATTGTTATGTTTCAACAGTATTAGGTTGCAAATATCTAACATTTTTTGACCAGTTCTATTACAGAGTGAAAACACTCTTCCCGTTCACTAATTTACAGTATTTTCAAACACAAGGATCAAATACTGTAGATGAACTACCTTGCTGTGTTTCCCAACACTTATCCTCATTCCTTATGCCCTTTGTTTTTTGTTTTTGTTTTCGTTTTCCTCCCTACTCTGCAGGATAGTAAGTTGGGTTTTGGCTGATTTTATTGGAATGGTTCCACCTTGGTGGCATGCAATTGAATTTTCAATAAATCAGCTGCTGTTATTGTGGATTACAAAGATCAGGAAAATTGGCACTAACCTGAAGTTCTGGAGATCTTAATTCTTTGCTTATCTTGATGTCTGTGTATACCTAGGAGTGAGGAGAGACGGCTGTTATTGAGCAGCAGAAAAAGCCATAGTATACTAATGCTCCCAAAAGTTTACTCAAAGAAATTATGGGACATATTCCTGTAGCTACTTCAAACTTCATTTAGAATACCAGATTTTGTAGTTTCTAAAAAGCAATATGTGCTTCCATGAAGTGAGTTGTGTCTATAAGGTCTTGTTCAACGTTGCCCAGCCTACAATTAACAAAATCAATATGAAAACCCCAGTTTTCAGTTTACCACTCCTCAGTTAATTGTCTAGATCAGCCCTGTTACCAAAGTCAGCCATGAGAGATTAACCATGTGAAAAACTCTTACCAGCACATGATTATTTTCACCTCGTACCTGGTGGTGCCTTGTGTCCTTGCAAGCTCTGCAACTTTTCACCAATGCCATCAGTAGAAGGGCTGATAAGCTCCTCGTGAGGTGGTTCTGAATGGAGCCCAGCCTCTCTCATCTTCATATAGGTGAAAGGAGTTACAAAATTGTAAGCCAGGGCCATTGACTTTGCTTTCTCTGTTAAATATTCTTTCTCCTGATTGTCATTACTCTTTAGCCGAGAGTTAAGCAGTTCCTTGATAGTGAGGTAACTCCATGCCCTCTCAATGTAATTTTGGTCAGCTCTGCCATCTTCCATACCAGGGACAGCTCTGATGTCATTCGTGCTTGGCAAGTCAATAGCCACGTCTGTTTTGAGGAGGATATATTTCTTGGAGTTGCTAGCAGTCACCTCCACATGGAGGCTATCTGAGGTGCGGTTGATGAGTTTACCAGCTATTATAATTTCAGAGCCATTGAAGTAGTTGGGGAAGAAGTTCTGAGTGACTTGCTCCACGTTGTCTTCAGGGTAATCAATACGGATGTCAGAGAGGAGGGGTGTTCCTATCTCATCATAGAATCTGAAATAAAGATACATTTTTTTCACTGCACGTACTGCATGTGACTGTATGCATATGCTCTTGCACTTACACATAGCCGAGGATACAGTCAGACTAACACATCTTCCATTCTTTCAGGAACAGTTAGAGCTACCAGACCCCAAATTTTACAGTCACCTGTGTCACTGGGCTCCCAGAGGCAGGGGAGTCTGTAACTTTGGAGGTTTTCAAAACTTGATGGACAGGGCCTCAAGAAACCTCACCTAAATTTTAAATTAGTTCCTGAGCAGGAGGCTGGGTTACATGACTTCCACAGGTGCCTTTCAGCCAAAGTTATTCTCTACCCTTTTTTTAGTTTTCAGCGTTGAGCAGACATCTAAACAGACTCACTGCAGTTTGTTCAGAAGCATCCCAGCATGATCTGGCAGTCACCTAATTTCCTCTAAAATTCAAGAGCTCCGCAAGGAGATACCTCTGTCTACTTACATATGCTTATTAAAAATAATTCTTGGTTTCTCAGGCTCACAGAAAGCCCCACATTTGTTTCAAAGCATACACAGAAAACATGCTATTACCTGTAGCTTTCTAGTGGTATTATGTGTGTTATTCCAGAGCCAGAAATTATAAGACGCAGATGCTAAGCCCCCAAAGCTGTAGAGTATCTGAACCAAAACTCCTGCATTACTGGAAAGAGCCCTAGTTACTACAGTTTGAGATGACTGATAAACAGGAATGCTATTTTAGAATCGTAGAATCATAGAAGTTGGAAGGGACCTTTAAAGGTCATCCAGTCCAACTCCCCTGCAATGAACAGGGACAACACAGCTGAATCAGGTTGCCCAGGGCCTGATACAGACTCACCTTGAAAGTCTCCAGCAACACAGCATCAACACATCTCTGGGCAACCTGTTCCAATCCCTCACCACCTTCACTGCAAAAGACTTTTTCCTTGTATCCAACTTAAATCTACCCTCTTTAAGCTTGAAACCATTTCCCCTTGTTCTATCAGCACAAACCCTGTTAAAGAGTCTATCATCTTCTGGGGAGCCAAAGGAAAATAAAAATCAAGAATGTTTCAAAGGACTGTAGGAATCTTAAACACTAAATAAAGGAGGCCTGGAATTCAGTGCTACCTTATTGTTAACTTTCTTTTGGAGCAAGCAATGGCCTCCATGGAACCAGAGAGTTTAATCCTGTAATGCTTTGTAATGTGTCTTACCCCGCTTCTAAGAATGCTCTCTGTTGTACAGGCCAGAAAGCTTTTACAAGAGGTCAAGGCCCAGATTTAAAGTACTGTGTTTTTCCTGCAGCAGTGTGCTTTTGATGGATCTTCCCAGGCTGCTCCAGGAATGCTTAGTTTCCTATTTAAATGCTAGCCTCCACATCTCTTGGCAAATTGTTTCAGCCTGATTTTGTAAACAAACAAGTAGCTGGCTTCTGCCCTTCTTTAGTTTAGTTTAGCATTTATTTTCACATCTGCTCATACAGATTGCTAGGAGGCTGAGCTTCACTTTATATTTTATTCTCTCTCAAAAGAAATCCAAAGCCTGAATCAGCTGGCTTTCTTTTAAAGTCTCTCAGAACATTCAGTGTCTTCACTGTAGAGACCTTGACATGCTTTAAAACATGACTGAATTAAACCTTAAAACATGCTGTGAAATGGCTCCTAGAGTATTAAAAAAATGGTGGAGTGAAGGATACAACTTATCTGATAATACAGTACAAGGAAGTATCTACATGAAAATACAAGCCACAAAAATCAGAACACAAAAATCAGAAATGACATGTTACCCACATCTATGTTACCCACATAGATTTCCCCTCCACCAGTGATTTGAATTGGCCTCCAGTAAATAATTCTACTTTTTCTTATAAATTTGGTACCAAATGGGTTTACCATCACAGAGCTTGATAAACAGTAAGCAGTTAGTTAATCAGATGGAGGTGTTTGAACAAGTACTTGCTATGCTGAGTTTCTGTAGCCCAGTCAATCAGCAGATCCTTCATTTGCCAGGGAATGCCACTTGCTATCCAAAATACGTGTTTGGAGAAGCAAAAGACATGGGTGGAGTGGTAGATGGGTCTGTGTTGCCTGATGTTTAAGAAAAAGCTATGGTACCTTTGTGCAATTCCCCACTAGGGTCTTCCTTTGGACTACAACTAATGACACAAGAGAAACATGATCTTCAGTACTACTAAATGTTGAGGATTACAAGAAACCTGTCAGGAGTTATAGTCACAAAGAAAAATGAGAGTAATAAATGACTACATGATCTCATCAGGAATGACCCTTACGTGTTTTTTTCCAAAGAAGTATATTCTGGAGTTTGGGCATGAGGTTAGCTTTTTTAAAATATAAAGAAATAATGTTATAGTCACAAATTAAAATGAGAGTAATAAATGACTGTATGATCACATCAAGAATGACCCTTACGTGTTTTTTTCCAAAGAAGTATGTTCTGGAGTTTGGGCATGAGGTTAGCTTTTTTTAAATATAAAGAAATGATTTTCTACTCCAAATTGGTATCTTCATTCCTAAGCCTCTCTGTTCTGTTTATGTTGTCAATGTAAAGTGATCAGTGCATCCTTTTCTCCTTCTATCCACCTGAGGAGAGATGACACTTGTCTTCTGTCTCTCCAGGTTTACATGTCTAAAAGAGTGTTCTAAATGAAGGGAACATTCTGTGGGGCTAAGAAGCTCCAGTACACCTCAGAGTTTCTGCTAGAAAGGAAACAATTTCTGGATAGAAAGAAATTTGCAATCTCAATTTCTAAGTATACTCTGTATCTTCCATCCAGCATTGAGCCTCAGACAAATTCCTGTATCTTGCTATATCTCTTTAGAGGATTTCCCTCCCATAATGCCCCTAGAAACTGATGCAGATATCACTGAATCATAGAATCATTTGCATTTGAAGGGACCTTTAAAGGTCATCTAGTCCACCTCCCCCACACTGAACAGGGACACCTACAGCTAGATCAGAATGCTCAGAGCCTGGTGCAGCCTGACCTTAGATGTCTCCAGGGATGAGGCATCCACCATCTCTCTTGTCAAACTATTCCACTGCCTCACCACCCTATCATAAAAAAACTTCTTTATATCCAATCTGAATCTCCCCTCTTTTAATTTGAAACCATTTCCCCTTGTCTTGTCACAGCAGACACTGCTAAAGAGTCTGTCCTTTTCTTTCTTGTAGTCTCCCTTTAGATGCTGGAAGGCTGCTTTCAGGTTGCCCTAGAACCCCCTCTTGTCCAGGCTGAACAGCCCCAGCTCTCAGCCTGTCCTCGCAGGGACATGGTTGGTCGTGCTCGACCAACTTGGTGGCCTTCTATGATGCTGTCACATGCTGGGTGGATGGGGGAAGAGCGGTAGATGTAATCTACCTTGATTTTAGAAAGGCGTTTGATACTGTCTCCCACGACATCCTTATAACAAAGCTGAGGAAGTGTGGGATAGACGAGTGGACAGTGAGGTGGGTTGAGAACTGGCTGACTGGCAGAGCGCAGAGGGTCGTCGTTGGTGGTGCAGAGTCTGGCTGGAGACCTGTAACCAGTGGTGTCCCCCAGGGGTCTGTGCTGGGTCCGGTCTTGTTCAACATCTTCATCAATGACCTTGATGAGGGGATAGTGGCCACCCTCAGCAAGTTTGCTGATGATACGAAGTTGGGAGGATTGGCTGACACGCCTGAAGGCTGTGCTGCCATTCAGCGAGACCTGGACAGGCTGGAGAGCTGGGCAGTAAGAAACCGGATGAGGTTCAACACAAGCAAGTGTAGGGTCTTACACCTAGGGAGGAAGAATTGCATGCACCAATACAGGCTGGGGGATGAGCTGCTGGAGAGGAGCTCTGCAGAGAGGGACCTGGGCGTCCTGGTGGACGACAGATTGGCCATGAGCCAGCAGTGTGCCCTCGTGGCCAAAAAGGCCAATGGCATTCTGGGGTGCATTAAAAAGAGCGTGTCCAGCAGGTCGAGGGAGGTGATCCTCCCCCTCTACTCTGCCCTGGTAAGGCCTCATCTGGAGTACTGTGTCCAGTTCTGGGCTCCCCAGTACAAAAAAGACAGGGATCTCTTGGAAAGAGTCCAGCGGAGGGCCACAAAGATGGTGAAGGGCCTGGAGCATCTCCCCTATGAAGAAAGGCTAAGTAAACTGGGTCTGTTTAGCCTTGAGAAAAGAAGACTGAGAGGGGACCTGATCCAGGTTTATAAATATCTGAGGTGTGGCGGCCATAGTGGTGAGGCCAGTCTCTTTTCAGTGGTACGTGGAGACAGGACGAGGGGAAACGGACATAAGCTGCAGCATAGGAAGTTTCGCACGAATGTGCGTAAGAACTTCTTCACGGTGAGGGTGACGGAGCACTGGAACAGGCTGCCCAGGGAGGTTGTGGAGTCTCCTTCTCTGGAGATATTCAAGTCTCGCCTGGACGCCTACCTGTGCGACCTGGTGTAGGGAACCTGCTTTGGCAGGGGGGGTGGTCTCGATGATCTCTAGAGGTCCCTTCCAACCCCTACAATTCTGTGATTCTGTGATTCTGTGGGAGGTGTTCCATCCCCTGAATCATCGTGAAGGACAGATAAAATAGAACAAACCCTTTCAGGTGGCTGGCTGCATCCTCATCCTCCTGGAAATGCCTCACCATGCCACAGTTCTCCAGTGCCATCCTCTCCAGCAGCTTGTAGTCCACATCATTGCCAATGCCAATAGTGAAGAGGCAGAATTTATCACGGATGGCATCCTTGGTATTGCTGAGGATTTTAGATGACTGTGTTTCCCCGACAGTGGGTCTCCCATCCGTGAGGAAGATGATCAGAGAGACACTTCTGGCATCGATGTTGTTCTGAGCAATGTAATCATTTAACAGCTTTGCACCCGTCTGGAGAGCACTATTAATATTAGTCCCTAGGAAGGCACCAAAAAGATTAGCTCATTTCACATTCTAAGGACATTGTAAATAATTTCCCTATGCTCCCTTTAGCAGAACGGGAGCATCTCTGTTCATCAGGATGCTCTTTTTCTCTGCATGAGGTTGCTCTAACTCTTTAACTCAGCTCCACTCTGCTAGCACCACTTTGGGTTAACTGCTTATACTCTTATAAATTAATTTACAAATTGCAGCTTATTATGTGAAATCGTTGAATCCTTGAATGTCTCAATGTACAACAATTTATCAGCCCTGATAAGCAGAGACATAGTACATACCATGCCCTGCCAGTGCATACAAAAAGTAGTTAAACTTAATTATGGGTCTCTCTCAGATGGTATCTGAACTAGGAAAACACGTTCTGCCCACTTTATCTGAAGGGCACAGGATTTGGAGAGACAAAATAACCCTTCAGATGGGAATGCAAAACAAGTGGTCAGTACAACTCTTCAAATGTGAGTGATCCTCAAAGTTTAAAGAGAAGAGGCTTTGTTAGTCAAGGAGTGTATTTCCACCAAACAATTTCCTGTGACAAATGGAGCTGCTTGAGGTGAAGAGAAAATAGATGAGAATGTACAGGTACAGTAGAAGAATAGCTGTGAAAAGAATTTGAGCCTAATGCATGTTCAGAAAAAGAGTTTTATTTCAAATGCAACCACAGAGCTACAGAGGACTACATTTTGCCATATGCACAAATACTGTGCCACAGTACTGTTTCTACTTCTCTGGCGTGTGAGTATGACAGCAGTGTAAGCACAGTACATGCTTTGTGTCTTTGATCTGTGAGCCAAAGTGCATTCACGTTTGCAGGAAGATATTCAAGCCACAAGCATATTTATAAGGAAAATGCAGAGTTAGCCAAAACTGAAGTACTGCTGGCCTGCAGTGGACTATCACTGCACGTTCCTGTTGAACCTCGGAGTTAATCATTTCCTTTTGCTTTTGTTCTCTGTTAGGTTCATGGGCAAACTCAGCTGTCCCTGCACTTTGGCATTTCAGTAGTAGAAAGCTTTGTACTCTGAATTTAGTTCCACTATTGGTAATTGTTTAACTGGGCAGGTCCCTTGAGCACTTCCTAAACTCTTTCCCTCTTAATACAAACAGCGTGGCCAACCATCCTGTTTTCTGTGTTTTTCCATCAGAGCGTTTCCTTTGCTAGGAGTGGTCACTGTTCAAGGGCAAGTATAGGAAGACTCTGTTGACCTTCAGCCAGCTGTGGTCCTTTGCATGAAGAACAATTTGCATAAGTCATTTTGCATCTCTTTGTCTAAAAGTATGCTTGATTATTCTCGATTCAAGATATTCTTGATATGTTTCATAGAATCTTAACGTGGCTTGGGTTGGAAGGGAACTTAAAGATCATCTAGTTCCAACCTCCCTGCCATGGGCAGGGTTGCCACCCCACAGGTTAGACTGCCCAGGACCCCATCCAACTTGGCCTTGAGCACCTCTAGGGATGAGGCACCCACAGCTTCTCTTGGTAGCCTGTGCCAGTGCCTTACCACCATCTGAAAAAAATATTTCCTCCTAATATCTAATCTAAATCTCTCCTCTTTAGTTTAAAACCATTCCCCCTCGTCTATCACTATTAGACTGTATGAAAAGTTGGTCTTCTTCTTGCTTGTAAGTTCCTTTCATATACTGGAAGGCCACAATGAGGTCTCCCAGGAGCTTTCTGTTCTCCAAGATGAACAAGCTTAGCTCCCTCAACCTTTCATTTTTTGGTTTGTTTGGTTTTTTTTTGTATTTTTTTTTTTTTTTTTAATACTGCTGTCCATAGACTGAGGAGACCACTGATTCTAATTCAAAATCATGCCTGCATTCCGCCATCACTGAGGCCTCCTGTTCTCTTCTCTTCACTCCTGACAGTAAGGCACAAGCAAAAACGGACAAAAACTTCTTGAATGTTATTAGGGCTGCTCCTTACTGTTTGTTAGAACATAGAGAGACAAGAAGGAGAAAATACTAGGTAAGGAACTATCTCCTGCAGAAGGTAATCTGATAGGCCAGACTGGCTAGTCCTTAAGGTTCGCATATCAGGCAAAATCATGTGCCTACTTACATACAGGTTTTTAGAAACTGTGCAAGTACCAGTCCTGTATGTCCTTCATGGCAATATATTTTCTTTTTCCTGTGTCCTTAAGAAAAGATGTTGGGAGTTTTCCCACTTCCACATTTGAGAGAATGGGCACAATTTGTTTTTCAGAAGTATATCAGGTCTTATAACCAGCTCTGGGGACAGCTGCCCATCATATTAGCTGATACAGGACACATATTCTTCTGTCACCTAACCCTGAGCAAAGGTAGGGAAGAGGTTCCCTTGTCCCATGAATAAATACTAATATTTTTTTTTACTACTACATGCTACAGAGCCACTGAATTCGGAATATCAAAATTAATCTCATTCCTACCTCCAGTAGGTGACATGTTATGAATGTACTTTTTGGCATCTCTTATATTATTTGGGGTAACTGGCACCAGCCGATCTTGCTGCCAGACCTTTATTCGGTTGGAAAAGCCAATGATATTGAAGTGGTCTTCAGGTCTTAGGTCCTGGAGGATTGTGAAGAGAGCTTCTTTGGTCTGAAAAGAGAAGAGAAAGAAGATCAGTAGGTTCAATGGCCAGTGTTCTAGCAGGCAAGAATCAATTCTTAAGATGTTTACTAATCTTACAGATGTTTCTGTGTTACTGTTGGCTCATGAAGACATGACCCCTGGAATAATGGATATTGAATAATATTAAGTAATACCAAAAGACTGCTAGATTTCTTCTAAAGCCATCTAGACTTGAATTAAACTGTAAGTGGTATATGGCTAAAAGGGTTACTTAAAAGTTGAAACACCTCTAAATATATCAAGGATGCATATGCCTTGTTTATAATTAGGATACTGATTGGCTTGTGTATACTCCAGTGAATAGTTTTAGAAATTAACAAATGTATAAGCGAATACATTCAAATGAATAAGAAAAAAAAAAATGCATCCTAACTAATTATTGCTGGTTCTACCTGCTAGTCACATTGATCTCAGGCATATTGTTTTTTCCAGCAATATACCAGCATTATATAGTTCTGCTATTTGTCATCCCATGCAAATATAGGCATCCAGATAGAGCAAGGCTGGTATCGAGCTGAGTTCGTAGTAGGAGAAGTTAAGGTTCCTGTGTGATAGAAAAGGCAGACCACTGTGGAATAGCCAATAGGAAGAGTGCAGATGTGTTCAGCCTTCCCAGTATGACCAACTTTGATGTATTATCCTGTGTCCGCATGGAGACAAACTTCAGCTTATTAAGACTAGCTGAGAGAAGATGCTCCCTGTCTGTTCAAACATGCCCAGTATTTATATGCAAAACACATGAGAGGAACGAGGCAACAACTGTAAGCAGAAGGATCAGCAGCTTCTCAGCTCTGCCCATTTTTGGCCATCACTAAGCCTTTGAAATTTCAAGGAAAACTCTGTGAGGAATAATATGGTGGACCCATTGGCATTTAAAGGTTTCTCTCATGCCTATCAGAGAAAAATGCACAAAGGATTTGTCCAGAATTAATAGAAAGGATAATCAGTATTGCTGGAAATGAGATGTTTCTAGGCCTGATGTTGCTATGCAAAAACAATCTGGAGAAGTTCTCAAGGAACTGATCAGGCTGTGCCATCAGTATCCCTCTGGATTCTGCATGGAAGCTGATGATGCAACTGCAAACAAATTACCCACAACAGAGGAATCTCTAATCCTCCCAACTGGTGACTTGGCTTCCAGCCTAAGGTCCATCTGAAGTTAAAGAAAATATTTCCCCTAGCTTCCAGCATTTTGGAGCCAGGTCTGAATTCCTCACTGCCTGCTTCTGTCCTCCATGTATGCTTTTTTCCCTCCAGGCATTGCAGGATTCATCCTCCTAGTAGCCAAAATCATCTCTCACATATGCATAAAAGGGCAAAGCAGTCATCACACAGTGGAGAAAAGGATGCTTGTGTTTATTACATTATAATGACTGTGGTCTATTCATTTGTCCCTCAAAAACTGGAAACAAAGTAAGAAGAAAGTAAAAATGGAGAAGCTTCTATCCTGCATAGGTGTGATCAGGTCTTCATCTCAGCCTCTGCTGGGGAAAAGCTTGGACAGGATGGGGAAAAAATGCGACCACAACAGCACCCCGCATACAACCTCACAGTATGGACAGGGAAGGGAAACAGACCTAGAAGGAATAATTTAGTGTGAAACCCCCCAAATCTCATTAGCCATACTGTAGCTCTGATTATAATTAACATCACTTGACATTTCCCATTTCAAAAAGCTTTTTTTTTTTGGTTGTTTTCAAATCTGTCAAATTGCACTTTCCTCAGAGGGTTTTACTGGGCCTAAAAAGCTCTGCTTTTTTCCCGAGAACAAGGCAAGAGGAAAATAATCTTGCTTTGGCCTTATCACTGAGAGACTGCATCTCACCTCCAGCATGCACAGAAATTCCTTTTGACATTCCATGTTTCCATGGAATTTGAATCAGTTTTTACCAGGAAAACATTCTAACATCTATTAAGGCAGACAAACAGGTAACCCAGATTCTGGCATCTTGAACATCTGTTTGTTTCTGTAACTTCTGTAACTATTTGATTTCGTGTAATGTAAATAGACATATATACACAAACATATATGTACAAGTGTTTATGCACATGGTTTTGCTCCAAAGCAAGGAGGATATGAATGAGGCCAAATGGTTCATTCTCATGTAGCTTTTACCTCATCCTCAGTAAAAATGAAGGGTGGGATTCAATGTTCCCAACTTGGTCATCAGAAAGCTGGGCACTTCTTCTAATCCCTTTCTCAGGCAGAGGGAGATACCTCCAGAGAGTAATTCATCCCATCTGTTTTGGATAGGTTTTAGCATGGGCTGAGTCACTGTCTGGAAGTGCCTGTCCGCCAGCACTGTATCCAAGAGGCTGAGCAGCGCAGCTATAGAGAAGATGAAACTTACCTGAAGACCTAATCCTGTCCAGTTCTGAGCACCATGGAACTAGAAGGAGCTGAACTGGTTCTCCATCTCTCCCAAAGTGCTCTGAATTGCCTGGTTCTTGCTGTTTGCTTCCATCTCTCCTCCCAGCACATAAGGATCATAGAATCATAGAATCATGGAATGGCTTGGGTTGGAAGGGACCTTAAAGATCATCAAGATCCAAGCCTCTGCTGTGGGTAGGATTGCCACCCACCAGATCAGGCTGCCCAGGGCCTGAACTAATGTGTCCCTGAACACCTTTAGGTATGAGTCTCCAGATTTATACTGAAATCTCATTATGGCTTTGCTGGCCATATCCCTCACCCATTAATACACTGCAAGAGAGACATGACTTCCTTCTGGAGGGCTGGATGCAGTTCAGGAGCTGGCAGGCAAATCGAACTTTCAACACGGAGAATTACTTGGTAAAATTGCTTGAAATCTTGAAATACATCGCAATGACTGAGTGCTCTAGAGGCTCAGCCCTTTGCTCCAGTCTCCCCAGCCTCCAAGAGAGGATTTAGAGCTCTTCGTGCAAGGAGTGCTTGGCAGTGGCTTCACTCTGGACAAAGCAGCAGGTTTCTTGTTCTGGCCTTGTATGGCCACAGCTGGAATCTCTCCTGTTTCTGAGCAGCCAAGGAGTGGGATTCCCAAGCTGCTCGGTGGATGGGGTCTTTGCACTTCTACTCCTCGCCTGGCCCCAGTGAGTCACTTCACTGAAATGCATTCCAAAGACACTCTTCTGCAAGGCAGAAAATTAACTATTTCTTTCCTGGCGAGTGTCAGATCATTCCCCCACGGCTGAGCAGATGATGCTGATCTCATTTTGGGGATAAGCTGAGCATAGATCCAGCCCACTCACAATGGAGAGGTCCAGTTTAAGAGTCCAACATTTTTGTACCAGGTGCTGTAAAGCTTAATACTTCTCCCAAAGCGTTTGCCTGGCTAGATGCGTATTTATGTGGAGGATGGAGCAGGAATTAATGAGTGACAGAAAATAGCAATATTGGCCAGCTGGAAAAAAAAATAAATCACTTTTGGCCAGCTGGGAATTGTTTGTAGCTATCATCAACATGTTTTGAAACAGTATTTAAAAAGGAGAGTTTCCTCTTATTCCCCTCCTCCCCAGCCCCCAATTAGCATAGACGAAACTGAGCAGAGAGGTGGAGACTGAATTGCCATATCAGTGCATTTGAGTCAAGAAACGATGATGCTGAATGATCTGTTAGTACAGCTGGAACCTTGGGCTTGAAATAGCCATCTCTAGGGCTATATCTGGTCCAGAGCTGGACCAGAAAAATGATGGTGTAAGGCTGGATGACAGTGAGTAGCTGGAAAATGATCACAGTTAATGTCTGTGCTTCAGAAATGATGAGAACCTGAATATGGGTTCGCACTTATACATTGTATGTGTAGGTAATGAGATCAGAGATGAGCCAGCTCCCACCCCCCATCCTTGCCACCTCCATTCTGATGTTTGGGCATGCAACACAACTACTCCTCTTCTAGTTCATTCTTGCTATGGGTAAGAGAGTATTTGGTGCTGAAATGACTCAGGACTGTCACAGGTAGCCCAGAGATATGGTAAATGCCCCATTCCTGGAGACATCCAAAGTCAGGCTGGATGAGCCTTTGAGTAACCTGATCGAGCTGTAGGCGTGCCTGTTCAGTGCAGGGGAGTTGGACTGCATGACCTTTAAAGGTCCCTTCCAACTCAAACGCTTCTGATTCTATGACCCTCAACATCAGCAGGGTAGAGAACTCCCTGAGCTACACTTTCAGCTGCCACTTGTTACCTTCCTATCTAGTCCCTGAGGCTAGCTCCACTTAGCTAAACATTGGTGGAACAAAGTATGGGAAAAGACACCCTTCCTTGGGACAGCTGAAAGCCTTCAGCCCTTTTTCGGAATAAAGAGCTGCCTCAGAGACATCTGGGATGATGTCAGACCATCTGGGCACCTTTTAGGAGGAATCTGAGCCTTGGTGACATTTCTACCACAGTCTGTTGGTTGTTTGAGGAGCAGGGTGAGGGTGAAGTCTGGCTACCCTGGAAACTTGCAGTTCAAAGGGAGACAATGTATAGTTGTTTGATGCCACAGCATTGACAGACACTGGCTCTGCGATGAAGCAAGCACACAGTTCAAACACCTCATTATAATGCATGTCCCAGGCCCACATATTTAAATTTTCGATTGCCTAGGAGCATTTGTAAGCGTTCCATCCCAGTCCTACATCCCCTATGCAAAGTCTCATGCCAGCTCATAAAAATCAAAAGACTTTCAGTCCACGCTGAGTCCAAGTCTGTACAAATAATGGGTGTCTCTGGCACAGCACTAACTCAGACCCTTTTGGAAATGACTTCCAGATGCAGAGAAAGCTGTTCCTATCACCCACCAAGCCACTGCCTCCGAGATCACTTGGCAACACTCAGTCATGTCCCTACATGCCCAAACACAGCTGGCATCTGTCCTCAGTGGCAGGGCAACGCAACATCAGAACCAGTGATTGCCCTTTTCCAGATTTCCAGCCAGCTCTAGGGAGCCACATGGGCTTGAGATCAAGGAGGTTGAAGAACATAGACAGCAGAAAGGCATTAACTGAGGCTAAAGTGTGTGTCCAGAGAAGAGCAACGAAGCTGTGAAGGGTCTGGAGCATGAATTTTATGGGGAGTGGCTGAGGAAACTGAAATTGTTCAGTCTGGAGAAGAGGAGGCTCAGGGGAGACCTTAATGTTCTCTACAGCTCCCTGAAAGGAGGTTGTGGTGAGGTGGGGGTTCACCTCTTCTCCCAGATAACAGCAACAGGAAGAGAGGTCGTGGCCTCAAGTTGTGCAAGGGGAGGTTCAGATTGGAAATTAGGAAATAATTTTTCACAGAAGGAGCAGAGAGGCACTGGCACAGGCTGCCCAGGGAGATGGGGCAGTCACCACACCTGGATGTGTTCAAGAAAAGGGCAGATGTGGCACTGAGGGACATGATTAGTGGGTATGGTGGGGATAGGTTGATGGTTGGACTTGATGATTTTAGTGGTCTTTTCCAACCTTAATGATTCTATGATTCTATGATCTGCAACAATGTATTGAAAGAAAACACAAGTAGAAGGCAAAATTTGACCACTACTACTACTACAACTAAAATTTGACCACAACCACAACTACAACTACTAGTTGATCACAACTACTACTAGAAATAACATCTACCTAGGTACCTCTGAGGCCTCTACCCATTACTTTGGGCTCTGGGTGCATCATAACCTTTATGTTGTCCTTCCGGATCTCTTGAGAGAGTCCATATTTGACAAGAAAGCAATGGCACAAGACATAAGCATAAAGGGATTTAGAAAGCCACATCTCTGCCCAGTCAGTTGTCTCAGAGTGCAACAGATGAGAGAAGGGCTCAGAAACCAGATCTCCTACAGTGAGAAGAAGAAAAGTACAAGTAAATATGTTGTTTGGCAATGCACAGTAAAGAAACACAGGGAAAGAAAACAGATCTAGCCTCCCCCTCCCCAGCATCCTTCATGCTTTGGTTCATAATGTCCTTTTCCAAACATTATGAACAGGCAGCCGATGAAGAGCTCCAGCGGTGGCTTTTCCAAGATGTTTCTAAAACAGAAATACATGATCCATTTGCCCATGATCTATCAGAGAGATTCACATGAGATTCATGCGAGGTCAGGAAAGGCCAGTATTCAAGATACGTCTGAAGTAGTACTGTTGAGGTCAGAAGGCACTGCTACATATGGTCTGGGATCCTGTCTGCGATCCCAGTAGCCAAGGGGAAGGCAGTGGGAGCTCCACTGTCATTTTATAGGGAGGAGCTGATTTGCCGAGTGAGCAAAGACATTTTGGCAGTATCATTCCTACTGATGCCACTTCTTAGGAGGTTTTCTTTCCTCTGTGGCCCATTTTCTTTCTGCCTACATAATGCAAATCATCTGCCAGTTGTCAGCAACAAGGATTTTTGAACCAAAAATGGGTTTTAACCCAGAAGAGCATCATTGGATTATTTTGCCCTCCTCTGTACCCCTCACAGGGGGGGACAATCTGCCCTTTCTTCCTCTGCAGGGAGTGTCCTACAGTTCAGGGACTTAGTCTCACCCCCTCCCCAACAATGTATCTTTGTGCTTTCTTCCTGGCAGACACTGATGGCGTAACCAAGGAAAACTCCTTCACAATTCTAGACAACAAGCATTTTGTTTTATGCTGATGCTAGCATGTAAAGAGAGGGAGTTTGGTTGTAGAGCTCTGGACAATAAATGACTGTCTCTAGTGCATGTACCAGTCTCTCACCCCAAATCATCATAGATCACTTGCAAATCAACTGAATGTTGCTGACTCCCTGTCTGGCCTTAGAAAAGGTGCACAGCAGTTTCTCTCTGCAAAAGAATTTCTCCATCATTAGAAGGAACTGTCTCTACTGCCTATTCTATCAAGAAAATCATATTGCACAACATCTGCTTAAAATATTGAAGTAGTAAATTCCTTTTCAGTGGGAACTGTACTCTAGGGTGTGAACAAATTTAACTATCATTTGGAGGTTCTGCATTTCTCTAGCACCTAATAGCATGGTAAGGATAAATACATGAAAAACTGCAAAATGATCTGATTTCTCAGCAATTGGGGTTTCATGCACACAGAGAGCAGACTAGTTGCTAAGTCTTTGCAACCTGGCAGCAGTGTTGAGGATATAAATAAATGTCTGTACAAAGATTTAAGGAGGCGAGCTCCTATCAGTACCATGCATTATTATTTCAAGCCCTTATCAACAATGCAGTATGGATTACATCTGGAGCAGTAAATGTTCCTGTAAAATTAGTCAATGAGAAATGTTTGAAGGCTGCCCCACAGTACCATGCTGAAAAAACTCCATGGGAAACAATGGGAGTACCCAGACAGACAGCCAGACTGACACAGCAGTGTATGAAGACCACAGTCTTGTTTTGCATTTAGCTCATTTTAAGTAGTGTCACATCATGTAATGCTGCAGTTGGACACTCAAGCACTCCCCCATCAGCTTGACAAACAATCTCCATCGAGCCAGAAGCAAAAAGGTCAGTGCCAAGGGGACAGTGCCCCATGCCCTCAATACAGTTTGATGCCTCTCCCTCTGCCTCTGTCCTCAGAAGATGGAATTAGTGCATTAAAATCGTTTCAAGAACTTGGGACTTCCATTCTCTGCCCCTGTCACAGAGATCAGCTGCTCTGGGAAGAACTGTATGTCCAAGTAGGCGTTGACAACAGCACAGGCCCTGTTTTTCTGCAACAATTAGCTGCTACCTTTAATTTAGCCCTGAAAGGGAATTCTGTACTTTCACAAAGATGAAGTTATCCTGTCAAAGAGATCCTAACTCTGCAACCACTTATAGACCTTGCCCTTTTTTCTTCAGCTCTGAAACTTCTTACTTTGTGATGCAACTTGCTCATTTTCATCTCAAATGACAGTGATTGCTTGGAGGGTGGTTGGTTAGAACAATCTCTGTACTTTTGCTCAGAGTTAACACTGAACAATGTAAAAGCACTAAACAATTGTTATAAAAATAGTAAATCAGCCTGTTCCCACCTGAGAATGTGCCATACAGCCCTCACAGTCCTCCAGCACTTACTTTCCTCTCATTTTTCTATTTCCAAATCTCAGCAGCTCCAGCTCCAGGATGCCCACTGTCCTAAATCCTGAAAATGTTTCCTGCCCTTCCCCTGGCCACCTCCATCCCAAGCCACTGCAACAGACCTCAAGCCAAATCTTTGCCCAAAACTCTGAAGAGCTGAGAAAAGAGCAGATACTTTGAAGAGTATCAAGTCACTACATCAGGTAGTAACTATCCAAGCAAAAGCTCTCTCGTTATATAACACAAATTATAGTATCCACCTCATGAATCAGAATCTGCCTATGAATACTGCTTGGTGACTGTAGTACTTCTTAATACAGTAGCACAAGGAAGACCTTCTTATTGCAGGCTTCCCCAGAATATCCCAGGCAGTTATTTCAGAGCTTTGACTGTTCTTTACAGTTTGAGATAGATTGTCCCAGTTGGACAATGCTTACAGTATGTACCCCATAAGAGGGTGAAGGGGTATTAACTTGGAAATAGCAGTGTTGCTGCAAGCATTGTTAGACTAATAGCTCTTGGCCAAGATCAAATGTCTTTTAGACTCTGAGGCTCTTGTACAGCCATAGCCCAGTCTGTACAAAATTCTGCAAGGAGACAAGCAGGGGCAAAGAAGATAACCCACCTAACTTCAAATAGCAAATTCATGATGAAAACATGAATAGAAGCCAGCTCCGACTCGCATGTATTGCTCCAGCAAACAGAAAACACAGTTCTGGCCTGGAAAGGACTGTGAAAAAGAGATCTAGAGCTTCACAGCATGTGTATGCCATGGTCCTGATCAGCCTCCTTTGGGGCCTGTATCTAGACCTCTACCCAAGGGCCAGGTGGCTCCATTTTAGCCCCAGCCTGGGCTTTCAGTCCTAGTCTGAGCTTCATGTACCTGTCTCTTGCTCTGTTACAGCTCCTCTTGTGCCTGGTCATGGACCCCATTGATCCTGAGCCATAGACTGATTTCCTAGCTTGATTTTCCCCCTTGGCTTGTTATATAGATTTGCCTGGTGGTCACTGGGCTGTGTGGGGTCACTTCGGTGGGTTTGGCCTATTCTTTGATGAATTCAGCAAAGGCTCTGTGGAAACCTTTTGGAGAACTCTCACTGTCTTCACAGGGTTTCAGATCAAGCCATAGCAGTACCTCCAGGTCAAACTGTGCACTTGCCTTTGCTTCCTATTTGCTCTGAACCCAATTCAAGGACTTACTGTTTACAGGTGGGCTGAGGTTTTCTTAGAAAATGCTGTCCCTACTTCTACTGCCTCAATGTGGAGAAAATCAGCTATTAGTCCTAAGACCAGAAAATGATGTTTTCAATCGTGAATATCTGAGGGCATCTTTCTCTGAAGCTTGCTTCTTTCTTTGTGTGACCCTGTCATTCTTTATAAGTTTTAGAGTTTTGGAAAAGTAGATTATTCTGTTGCATGACAAGTGTTTGCACATTTTTGAAAGCTGGGGAGTCAAGGGCTATGTGGATCTGACAACCTATTTACTGTAGTGGTTGTCATAATACATATCCACGTCTAAAGAGAGGAGTGAGATAACACTGCTGTTGTACATTCCTGAGTAAGTGGCAGCTGCATCAATTTAGTCTGTGCTGGATACAGTGCATAAAGTTCCTCTGTGTTAACTCAGATAGTTACTTTCTAATGGAAGTGGGAAAGCTGACAAATCTTTTCTCTTTGCAGAGCTTTAGAATCACTAAAGGTTTTAATTAGGATTAGCATTTTTTCCAGAGTTCCTTGGTGGTTTAAGGTTGTTCTTCTGGACAGCAGCCATTATTTGGACTAGTAGTCAACAGGCCCACAGCCAGCTCTGCGGCAACCAGGAGAAATAAGTGGAGCCTAAAGTGAGAACATTAGGCGTTGAGGTGCTTGTCTGCTCTCTTTCCACCCCGAAACTGCTCAGAGAGAGCCTGGGTGTTGAGTCAGAGGCACAGAAGGCATTTAGGGCTCCAAAGGAACTCACATGGTATGGGTCATGAATCAGGGGTGCCAACAGTGTTCCTTGGTTGGATGCAAG
The DNA here is from genome assembly GCF_905368555.1 of Meleagris gallopavo. Lineage (NCBI taxonomy): Eukaryota > Metazoa > Chordata > Aves > Galliformes > Phasianidae > Meleagris > Meleagris gallopavo. The sequence goes on from NC_139404.1 coordinate 4,335,996, forward strand.
CAAATAAACTGAAGCAATTGCAAACACACAGCAGGTCCCAGTTTCAGTTGAGTTCCTCCTAGCACAATTAACCTCAAAGAGAGTTACAGCCTGGCACACTACCATTGACAAGCTGCCAGGATTGTGGTGTAGCCAACTGTTCAACTAAGTGTGTGGGCATTTGTTGCCTGTGGGAAAAATAAGGTGAAATTAAGCCATGGTTGAAACAACTTCATTTTACCAAGTCTGCAAAACATCTGCAAACCCATTCTCTTGTGGGCACATTCATAGCTTAGAACATGCCTGATGTGTAGCACTGGAACTCAGGCTGATAAGTCCTTTTTCACCATGCTGTCTGAAGCTAAGGATAATCATGTCAGTCACAAGGTGGTGAACGTATGTCTGGCCCATCTTTCTCCTAATTATACCATTGGAAAAGTGAAATGTCCTCTAGAGCTAAACAAGCAAACAAACAAACAAAAGTTCTAAAACAAAAGGTGCCCATAAAAATTAGGTCAGATTGTTCAAAGGGTAAAACCATTTTGGTTCCTGGTAAAACCTGCAGATACAACCTGTTCCCCAGACTCTTCTGACTCTTATTATAAGCAACTATTCCACACAGATCTTACTTCTTCTCTGCAGAGGAAGGAACGAAGATCTTGAGGACAGAAACAGGATGCCAATGGCATCGTGGCATGTATCAGGAATAGTGTGGTAAGCAGGACTAGGGAAGTAATCCTGCCCCTGTATTCAGCATTGGTGAGGCCTCACCTCGAGTACTGTGTTCAATTTTGGGCACCTCAGCACAGAAAGGACATTGAGGTGCTGGAGCAGGTCCAAAGAAGGGCCACAAGGCTGGTGGAGGGCTTGGGGAATATGCCCTATGAGGAGAGACTGAAGCAACTGGAGCTCTTTAGTCTGGGGAAAAGGAGGCTGAGGGGAGACCTTATTGCTCTCTTTCAATATCTGAAAGGTGCTTACAGCAAGAACGGGGTTGGTCTCTTCTCACTGATGACAGGTGACAGGACAAGGGAAAATAGCCTTAAGTTGCACCAGAGTAAGTTTAGGTTGGATATCTGGAAACACTTCTTTGCAGAAAGGGTTGTTAAGCATAGGCTTCCCAGGGAGGTGGTTGAGTTACCATCCCTGGATGTGTTAAAAATCATTTGGATGTGGTGCTCAGGGACATGATTTAGTGGAGAGTTGTTAGGGTAGTATGGTTAGGTTGTGGTCTTTAAGGTCTTCTCCAATATGAGCAATTCTGTGATTTTATTCTATGATTCTAATTCTATTTTCCTTTCCACTGGGACAGCAATAATGACATGCAGTCTTGAATACATTAACATTTTTTTCATCATCATATTCAAGGGTTTTCTCTTCCTGAACTTGATCTCCCTACCAGTGCTATAAGGTGAGTGTCATGAAGTTCACAGATCCTCAGTGGAGAAGCTGTAACACAGCTGAATTCACTAGGCATTACCAGTTCAGAGGCTGTGAAAACCAACTTAGCTCTTGTGAGGTCCCATCTGGAGTACTGCTTCCAGGCCTGGGCCTCCCAGTACAGAAAGGACATGGAGCTCTTGGAGCAGGTTCAGAGGAGGGCCACTAAGATGATCAGAGGGCTGGAGCACCTCTCCTATGGGGAAAGGTTGAGGGAACTGGGCTTGTTTAACTTGGAGAAGAGAAGGCTCTGGGGAGGACTCATTGCACCCTTCCAGTAGTTGAAGGGAGTGTACAATCAGGAAGGGGAACGGCTGTTTACAAGAGTGGATAGTGATAGGACAGGGGGGAATGGTTTTAAACTGAGATAGGGGAGATTTAGGTTAGATATAAGGAGGAAGTTTTTCACAGAGGGTGGTGACACACTGGAACAGGTTGCCCAAGGAGGTTGTGGATGCCCATCCCTAGAGGCACTCAAGGCCAGGCTGGATGTGGCTCTGGGCAGCCTGGTCTGGTGGCTGGGGATCCTGCACATAGCAGGGGGGTTGAAACTAGATGATCGTTGTGGTCCTTTTCAACCCAGACCATTCTATGATTCTATGATTCTATGATTCTATGATATGAGGGGGATGTCTCAGGAGAATCAATGTCTTCGTTTAAGGTGATCAACCAGTCCCACTATGTGTGTTTACAACTAGGTCTGGATGCCTTGTTGCTTCAAAGGCTGAAATATCTGAGAAATAAAAGGATGATGCAAACACATAAAAGATCACATAGGAACTAGAAAGGCTTGGGAGATGAAAAATGAAAGTATGTTTGTGGAACTGCAGGAAGCATGAAATACTGACCCCATTTGAGTCATGTTGCTGTTAATGTTATGAAGGGAGATAATTGAAGATTACAATATCTTGAGTTGCTATAGAAAAGAGTGCACAGCTGATGTTTCTCACCCATGCTTTTACAGTCCTAAAAACTTTGCAGTAGTTACCATAGCTGATCTGAACAACTTCTCTTTACAAGAGTCCGGTTTATTTTTAGCTGATCATGCATGTGACTCAGCAGACAGAAATGAGGGAACACCATCCCACAGGAATTCCCAGCTCTATACTCTACCACGGATTACCACCACAGCTGCAGGAGTCTGAGAGAAAAGGAGGCATTTCCTCTGCTCAGATGTGTCTTGCCACCAGGGAACATGTCAATAATATAACAAACATCTTGATTGCATCAATTGGGTAAAAAGGCCACTGAGCAAACAGAAATCATGGCTGTGACTGGTTTACCAAAAGAGACCTATTGTTCAGTCACTCCCAGATCTTGGGTATTCCTTAGCTAATCTGCAGTTTGAGTTGGAGAATTTGTTTAGGTTTTGTTCACTTTGTTTTCTTTGATTGTCTGTTTATGATTCAGGCCATAACTCAATGAAGTTTTGGATTTTGCAGCAGTTAAAATCAGAGGAAGATAAATGTTTACTGAACACAGCACTCCTACGTAACTTACCCATAGTTCTCCATTAAAAGAATGTATCTGAGGCAACAGGCAAAAAGTTGAATACACCCTTGACAAAAGACCTGGCTAGACACATCTCTTGCTTCAGGCTTAGGAGGCATTTATTTCTACTTAATTACCTGAGATTTATGTATTTTTAGCAGTAGAAGCTAGCTAGGCTATGAAGCAGGCCTTCAAGGGTTAATCCCTAGTCATGTTGTTTCTAGTAAGTATAAGAAAAGAAAAGCTAATTAGCTCAGGAGGAAAATAAAAGTTTTCATAGTACAGGGTTAATCTGCTGACCTACGGAACAACTTTGTTCAGCTCAACCCAGCACCAAGCCCTCCAGAGACCTAATCTCCATGGTTCAGTGCTGTACTCCTGACTGCTTACAGCATGCAGAGCTGGGTGCATTTAGGTAATATATGTTTATTCAGTAAGGGAAGGCTTGACATTTTTCAGCAGGATAACAGAAAACCAAAAGCCAGGCTCTGTTCAGAGGAATTTGTGGTGATTCAAAGGCATCTTCATTCAAGACCTGCTTCAGCACAGTGCTAGGTGTGTTTGTTAACAGCTCTCTGCTACTTCAGACACCGGGGAAAGTAATTAGGAGCCATAAAAGTCATTCTAGCTTAAAGTGGAGATAATTTAATTTAATAGAAGCTACAGCTTCTAAATGAAGATTTATGACCACCATTGAAACCAGATGGTAAAGATTTTAGCAGAGATAGAAAGGCATAAACATGCACAATGTCCTCAGGAAATTACCATCATTTGTGTCCATGAAGGACAGTTAGACTAGTGTTAGTGGCCAAGGGAAAAACAAAACAAAACAAGCAAACAAACAAACAAACAAAAAAACACAACACTTTCAAATAACCACATTTTCCTTATTTTTCCTATCACTCCATGTTCTACGCAGATGACAATGGAGCCTGTGTGGACTAATTAGAGCTCCTTAACTGAATCAGACATAAGCCTAAGCCATTAGACTGTGGGGTTATAACATGACATCCATGCAAGCTGAAACTGCCTTATACTGGTGTCTCAGTATCATAGAGTCATGCAATCATTTAGTTTGGAATAGACCTTATTAATTCCAACCATCAACTTGACCTGCCAAGTCCTATCACTAAACCATGTCCTTTATGCCATGTCCACACATCTCTTAAACACTTCCAGGAATGAGGACTCCACTATTTCCCTTGGCAGCCTGCTTGACTACTCTCTCTGTGAAGAAATTCTTCCTAATAAGTAATCTAAACATCTCCTCGAGCAATTTTAGATCATCTTAATGTATGTGAGAAGTGACAGTTTCCACTGTCATTAGTAGATAACAAAGTAGAAGGTAAAGATGTGGGCCTTTCAACAGAAAGAAGCCACCCAACATTTCCATATCTCATAACTGTGGAGCAAGTCTTCAAGTGGAAGGGAAGTACTAACTCTACCAGGGCTTTTGCACATGTATAAGACATGTAAGCTTGGCTTATGTCTGAAGTGTGAGTACAGACTTGAGATGTATCTGTCAGACCAGAATTCAAATATTGATTTCTCTCTGCTTCTTTGTCACTTAAATTCTTTGCTGAAATGCAAGAATATTTATTTTGTGTTACAATATTTCCAATGACTGACTGGTAACAGGAATGACAGAAACTACAGATCAAAGATTTATAAAGATTTAAAATATTTAAAGCATTTAAATATATATTTTTTTCTAACTTAATATATTAAGAATTTAGGAACTAAATAATAACCTAACAACCTTACACTGTCCAGATAGGTGTACCTATAACTTCTATAACACTATATTTTTTGTTACAGATTTAAGTGTTTCAGATTCCAATTAGATTAGATCTGATGAGTGGATGGTTTGATTAGGTGATCTTAGTGGTCTTTTTGAACATTAGGGATTCTATGATTCTAGTTTGGATTGATAATATCATGTTGAGAAAAAGACTGTATTCCCCCAGACACAGTACTCCTTCCAAGCCAACCAGTTGGATCCTGGACTAGAGCTAGTTTCCATCACTGGTAATATGGCCTTCAGTTTGATATGTTGATTCATGTCAAGATCTGTGTCCTGGGAAAATGTCTGAGATTTGCAGTGAAAGAATCAGATTCTCAAACAGGGCAAACTGACTTTTCTTTCAGAAGAACTTATTGAGTCATACATCGTTTTTCCAAGAGTTCTGTAATGTAAAGACAGAATTGTATTCTCTCTGCTAAGGTGGATACAATGGTTTGCTGAATGCACTTTTTTGAGAATTCTCCCTGTGAGAATCAAATGTTGTTTCTGCATTAGAATTGGATAATATATATTTTTATTTCATGATCTCCACTGTCATAGTTCTTTCTGGGAGTCTTTCTGCTTAACTTGGGGAAGATCCCTCATAGTTTACATCACTTATCGTCTAGATAACCCTTCCCAGGGACGCACGCTCTGTATATAGGTGTATATAGGTGTATATATGTATATTTTGTCATACACACTGCAAGAATATCCTGCACCAGATCAAACCATAGAACAAGTCATGGCATGCCCGAGGAAGCGCCTGAAGAGACATCGGAAGGCCTGACATCATCCCCCACTACGGTGATCCTTGTTTTAACGAAGACTTGGAAGCAAATCACCATATCAATACGACAAGAAGAGCACTGAGACATCTTGGAAACGACAGGATGGCGACACCAGATAACAAACAAATTAACAACTAAATAACAAATGTAAATCCTCTGATAAGATTGTGAACCTGGAGTAGCCAGCCAGTGGGGAAACAGGGGAGAGGGGGGAGGCAAGGGGGAGAAAACAGGGTATAAAGGCTGTCATGTTGTGTCCATAGGTGCGCTCCTGCTTGCGGGACGCCCGCCATTGCAATCGCGAATAAAATCTGCTTTTATCAGAGATACCGTCCAGACAAAATTATTTGGATATTTCCAACATCCCTAATCTGCTTCTCTTCAAAATGAACAGAATAGAACTGTCCAGCACAATCTTATCTGTTCAGTTTTGACAGCACTGACCTTTTATGCAGAGTGTTGAAGAATCCACCTAGTAAGATGGAGCCTGAAACAAGCTCTCTACAACCTTTAAGTCAACCAGTCTATAACACATGCAAGGACTCACCTGCCTTAGTTTTGTTCCCACCATGGATGCACTGCTGTCAAGAACAAAGACAACGTTCTTCGGTAAGGGAGGTAGATCCATGGGTGCAAAGTAGTGTACAAAGTACCCATTAAGAATCTGTAGAAGAAAAATAAATTTAGGAGTGAAGGGAAGATTGTGATTCAGTATCCCAGACACATCATTATTGGATGAGCACACCTGATCTTGCTTTCAATCTGCGTGTCTACATTGGCGGATGAGCTCCCTTCAATTTCCCTCTTGATTCTTGTCCCCTGTTCATTCACAGGGGGGAGCCTACTGGAAGTCTCTGCATCTCCTTGCATGGTGGACAGTGGTTTTCTTCCAAATGCAGTAAGGATATAACATATATACCCAGGGATCAGAATCACCACATGCATATGGGTACCTGGCCCTATATTCAGATGCATGCAGCTCATATATTGAAAAGCAAATACAAAAAAGAAACACAGTGAAGCATGTCCTTTCTTTTAAGTCTATCCTGTGGTCACAAACTTACTTTATTTTGGATAGTTTTTACAAGCCTTCACTTGGAAAACATTTGCTAGGATATATGGAGTGTGCAAAGCAGTCAAGTCATTTCATGCATAGCTAATAAGATGGAAAAGATCAGCCATGTAAAGTACCTGAACATCTCCAACACTCAGCTCCCGGTTGACATCGTATCTGACTATGAAGTCTCCCAGAATGCCATTTCGGGCAATCTTGGTTTGCTCGACAACATTGGGACTGAATGTAACTTTAGCTAAGGTTTTGGTTTGTCCAATTACAGTCGAAGGAGGAGGAGAGACATCACCTGTTGAGAAAAAAACATAATATTACAAGTTTTTCCTATTTTCTTACATACGTCTAAGCACCATACACAGTGTATTACCATGAAGTTAGGTCTACTAGCACAGTTATTTGCTAAGATTAAAGATTCATCTCACCAATGATAAAATAAGAACTTAATAACGCCTATCTCAAGATTACCATATTATCAGGGATAGAAATGTTTATTCAGTATTCCTATGCTTCTTGGAAGTCACTGAACTCAAAGGCCAAATATTATCTGTATGACTTCTAATCACTTCCTGTGAATAATACAAATCCAGCTTCAGACACATAGGTGATCTTAATACCAACCAACTCAGTACGTCTAGAATGCAGATCCTATACCTGAGCTCCTGACTTGTTCAAACATTTCTTCTAGGATATGAATCACACTGCAGATTTGTCTCGACAGATTATAAAGAGATCTTGAGGTGACTTGTTCAGATATTCTATAAACTTTTGAGGTGGGATTGATATGGCTGATTATAAATGTCTGTGTAATGTCTGCATCTGAACAAGTCACCTTAGATCCCTTTATGTTCAGCAAAGAGCTGAGAGTATAGTCATTGTAATTTCAGTCTGACTTACTGATCCAGCAACTAGTGCAGTCATGCAAACTGCATCCCAGAGATGTAACTCAAGCTAATATCTTAGAGCCCTCCCAGGGTCAATGGAGACAGACATGTCTTTCAGAGGGCATCTCAGAAAAAGACAATATCATTTTCTACAGTGATATGAAGATTCTTTGCTGCCTCTTTGGGTGGTCCTTACTGTCTTTTTGCTATGCACAAACCTACTAAGTGTGTCTTTAAGTCCTCTATCCAGTATTCGTCTCCAGGGGTTCCTGTAATACTGTCATTGTAATGAGTAGTGGCACTTCACCTTTTTAAAGTGCCTTGAGCAGCATTAGAAGAACACAACATGACAGCTGTATGCAAGACTGAACATCATCCACCTCACATCCAGATCCCACAGTGATTTAAAAAATTGGATACATATGATTATGTCCATTTAACTTGTGGGAAAACGGAGGCATGAAGTTGTTACACAACTCTCCTGACTTCTCACAGGTTGAAGTTTATAGAAATGGCAAGAACAGGGTTCTTGTGGTTTTATAGAATAGTTAGCTAAAGCTGTGTTGTTTACCCTAAAGTGTTATGTATAATCTAGACTTCTCCAGGCAAAGAAATGAAATTAAAAGTCATAAGTCAATAGCACTCTAAGACTTCATTTCCACATTCATTTGGCTTTTGTTTTATAGCTGTCTTGTGAGTCTATTTGGGAGCATACAAGAACATACTACTTGGGCAGGAAGGGATTTCCTCTTAAGACACAAAAATAGTTGGAGGACTACGATTTGGAAACAAACTCATCTTGACAAAAGGAAACTGAATGGCAGATATTACTCAGCTTCAGTAAAGCCAGCAATTATTTCTGCATCATGAGGGTAGATTTAGACTAAATATTAGAAAGAAATTCTTTACTGTGAGAGTGGTGAGACACTGGAACAGGCTGTCCGGCAAGGTTGTGGATGCCTCCTCTCTGGAAGCATTCAAGGCCAGGCTGGGTGGGGCTTTGAGCAACCTGGTCTAGAGGGAGGTGTCCCTGCCTATAGCAGGAGGGTTGGAACTAGATGATCTTGAAGGTCCCTTCCAACCCAAATCATTCTATGATTGTATGATTCTATGGCTTCTGTGACTAAGCCATTTCTAATTCACACATCCCAACAGTAACTGAGTTTTCTCAGCTAATGCATATAAATCAATTCAGGACACAAGTGTCAAATCTTAAAGGAGGCTTATGTTGTGACTGCCCAGAACTTTGACATTTACTCTACAGTCTGTGTACAGTTCAGATTTCTCCAGACAGAGAAAATTCATAAATCACTAGCTCTATAGGATTTTATCTCCCTGGATTTTGTTTTACTATTATAGCTGCCCTCTCATGCAATGAACCAATGTATGTAATGTGTTTCTAACACACAGTGCATCCAATTTGCTTGTGTTGGCCTTCCTGGATTTTCAGCCCTTCTTCCAAGGTCCCATTTAAGTGACAGAGTGCAGGAAATGTCCAGAATTCATAAAAATGATTTAACTGTTCATTTACATTTTCTTATTTATTTAAGGGTTTCACATTACTTCTCAATAACTGAAAAGCAAGCATTGCCACTGGTTGGGTTGCCTGACCACATCAGGATTAGTGAAAAGCAATCTTACACTGAAAACAGAAGCTCTTTCCTTTTACCAGGCTATGACCTTTAGATTTCATTTCTGTGTTTCCCTGCCACGTGTATGTTGATGGGTTGAGCAAAATATGCTGTGCTCAACAGCATATTATGACAACATGAGTTACAGTTCTAGCATTTCTATGTTCCTTGACCATATGAAACTAGCTCTGTGCTCTACATTTCCTCATCTTTTAAATGGCCATAATCATATGTATCCAGGTTTGTAAAGCACAATGGAATCTAGATGGGATTATGTGGATCGCACTGCTTTCCTCAACTACTCTCAAAACACTGTATGGAGTGTATGGAGCTGGGAAGTGTCATTCCCTCTAACACAGACAGGTCTTTAGGAACATTCAGAGAGGAGCTTGCCAAGGCTGCCTCACACAGTGACAAGAATATCTGGGAAGCATCTCTCACCATCTTGACCATCACTCTTTTCTCATCTCTGGGATGTATCTATATATATGGACAGATTAAAAAAGATCCAAAATGTTTTGGTTGTTTTTTGTTGTTTCTTTTTCCATTCTGGAATAGAACAATAGAAATCAGCTTTGAAAGACAGGCTATCTAATCCATTCCATGCTCCCAGGCCCAATCTCTTCCTACTTACTTTTATCACATTGTCTGGAAATACTACAGACCTCCAGTAATGAAAGCTCAATACCTGCCCTTGCCAGCCCTTGCTAGAACCTCAATTTTTCACTCTTAGGAAGATATTTTCAATGTCAAATTCACATTTTTATTTCGGTATCACAAACCTGTGATTTATTTTTTTGTCTTTTCTGTTGACATAGTAAGAACAGTATTTCTTTTCTGCTTGGAGCAGCCTTGTATGTCTTTGAATACAACTACTATGTCATCCCCCAGCTTTCTCTTTTAGACAGCACTTAGTATCTGAATCACAATTACTCTCCCCTGCTTACTGGCCAAATTCTTTCCAGATAAGTGACTGGGAGGGGTAAATCTATGAAATATTGCAGAGTTCAAAGCATGGATGAGTGCCAGAGACCTACGCTGATCCATGCTCGTGTTGACGTAATAAATAGTCTTCAGATAAATTTTCCACCAAATTCAGCTGAAGAAAGATAAGCAAGTAAAAGCATTTTTTCATGTGAAAATATAGTCTCCACATGATAAAAAGTTAAACCCAAATTATTTTAGAAATTGGCGGAGTGATGAATAGAACTCAAATGCAAAGTTCATCCTCTGCTAACAAGTGGTAGCTTTCAAACAACTGTGATAAGAAATAAAAACCTTCCTGCAATCTAGATCCTTCATAGAATTGTACAGTGGTTAAGTTGGAAAAGATTTCTATGATAAACTAGTGCAACTGACTTTAAAGAGAAATAGAGTCATTTTCAAACAACGTGGTGTCTCCCTACCCAAGATGATTGCTATTCTCAAATCACTGCTGTGGAGGTAAAGGATGAGACCAGTCAAGCCCGATGATGCTGAGCAGGACATCATCCAGAAAATGGCTTCACCCTGAGGTCACCAGAAATATCCAGCATCACTGACCTCAGCATCTCCTGTTTTGGGCTTTGTATGTAACAGAAGCAAACATCTGCACAAGCCAAAGGATTACTTTCCAAAACTCACTTGTCTGTTATCTTCCTTTGGGAAAAATACAACTCCCAGATGGAGTTGTGCGTGAAGGAGTCACTGACAAAAGAAATATCCTGAAAAGACCTATTATCACCTTGTCTCTGTTCCATATTCAGAGAGAATGTACAGAGCACTTTCCTAGACCAAAGCACAGCTGACGTTGCAAGAATACCTGGAAAATTTGGAACCAAGTCCAATCTTTGTATCTTGGGCAACTAAAAATGGGCAGAAATGAACTCTTCTGTGTCAACTGCTACAATTTCTGTGCTATGCCCTTAAATGTCAAAAAAGTCTCAGTCACTCTTGTCACATAAAGGGGCATCTTCTGCCAGTAAGTCTTAAAGTTTTCTCTTCTATTTGTCACAGACTGTATGGATACTAGCTGTCAAAAGTGCAAATTGTGAATGAACATTAAACAGAAAACTTTTTTTCAACTAAGCTTCCTGCATGGGGTATTAGCTCTACTGACAGCATGTAGAAAGCACAAAAAATGTAGGACAATTGGTCCACGAAATACAGATCAGCCATTTCTCAACATTGGAGCACCTAAAGATTTTTTTTTCACATCAGTTTTACTAATGGTCTTGGGTCTTTGGATGTCCTATGAGTAAGGAGGCTTTGCAGGGACTAATGGCTCAGATGATTTGCTTTCTGGATCAAGCTTAAGAGATGAAAATAGATTGGAGTATGGTGGACTTCAAAGTGAAAAAACTCTTTGCCTTGAACTTGCTCTCTCTGGGAGTATTCTTGTGATTCCCACTTACATTCAGGAAGCAGGAAGTTCCTATTGTCTGCTCCAACTGTGGTTGATCTTGTTGGTCAGAAAAGGTCACACGCAATAAACCTCTCCTATTTGAAACTAGTTGTTCTTCTCCGAGACCTATATGACAACCTTCTGAGGTCCTCTATCAAGTCTTTTTGATTTATTTTTCTTTTTTTGTGTGTTTTTTTTCAGTTTGTTTTGTCTGCCTATTAGTCCTTATTTCCTCATTTTCCTTCAGATCAGAAAGGAGCTCTACAAACCCAACTGATTTTCTTAACTTTACATATTCATCAGAGCATCAGTCACCTGAGTACCAATGAAGTCTTGATCTAAAAGAGACAAAAACCACTCCTGCCTGCTAATAGTAGACCCCAAAAGCATGTTTAGCACTTCAATAACTTCCACAGCAGTGATTTTGCCTCAGAAAACATATTCCACAAACTGTATATGCTCATTACAAATAGAAAGAGTTTGTAGCACCAATTCTGAATAAGGATTAAGCAAAGGAATGTGAACTTCAGTTGCTTTACCCACTCTGTAATGTCACATCTATTTATATACATTTTGCTGGATAGGGTGGATTTTAGAATCATAGAGCTTGAGCCCATTTTAAAAGTATTGTTTTGAATCTCAAACACAGTGCCAAGAATTATCAGTGCTAACAGATTGTCATTTGGAGAGCAAATGGATTTTTCCCTGTATATCATTTGCACAAGAATTTCCACACTGTACTAGACCAACAGTGTGTCTGCTCTGCTTAGGCTATCTCCAACACTGATCAGTGGCAGATGTTTTGCAGGAAACCATATGCCATAATGCACTGTGATACTCCCTGATAGGAAGAAAAGGATTCCTGTCCTCCTGATGAGGTACGGAGCACGTTTACTACACAATGCATGAATGTACAGCAGAGAGACTAATTAGCAGTATGTGGGTTGACCTGAGGTTAGTTCAAGTCACCAGGGGCATTGACTTCATAGAGTCATAGATAATAGAATATCCCAAGTTGGAATGGATCCACAAGGGCATCAAGTCCAACTCCTGATTCCACACAGGAGTACCCAAAATTCAAACCATATTTCTGAGAGCATTGTCTAAACACTTATTTCAGTGCTATTTGGGTGAAATCAGTAGTGCCTGACTGAGTGATCAGTTTAACTCCCTGATCACAGTCTTCACTTGACAGACACAAACAGCTTCACTGATTTCACTGGTATTATGTCAGCTAGAGTAACGGAGGTTAAGTCTCACAAGCTTCTACATCCTGCTTGCACGTCAGACTCACCCTTTTAACTTTACCATTTCTTTTTTGCCAACATGTATCAGTCACAGTATCCTGTGCTTCTTGCTGTTAGTTTACACTAAAAATTGTTAATTTACGCTTGATGTTTGGACAAGTCCAAGGATGGCTGGGATAAAAGTAGACACTTGGAAAGTGGTTTTTCCTCATGGAATTTCCCATGTTCTAAAAAGCAGGATTTCCGATCCTTGCCTTGGCATGGGTGGATGGAAAAAACAATTCACTTCAACTAAGCAGTTCCCAGTAGAAGTAGAGCCAGAGAAGAAGCTGCTCAAATACTGAGCACAAGGCCTGAAGGCCCAGTTCCAAGCTTCTAAAGACAATAGAAAACAGTCCTATTGAATTGAATGGGATCAGCCGTATAGTCAATAATCTTCAAAGTTCTTATGAGCTTATGCACAGATACCATGCAGACAGTTGTCTCTAGAAATTATGACAAATGCCATCAGCCTTTGCACTAAGACTGAATTCCCACCATCCAATTTCACAGAGTTGATAATCCTGAAAACTCTTTCCTGTCATAGTCGTTACACCAACTTTATTGAAACTGGAGTTTGCCCTGCTAATGAGTGAAAAAGAAATTGTTGATAGCCTGCAGTGTTTGGAGACTTGCTTATCACATAAGTGCAGCTACCCCTGGGTACAATGTACCTGCCATACATTGACTACTGCAAGTGTTCAGAAAGGAAAGTTAAATAAATAAATAAATAAATAAATAAATAAATAAATAAATAAATATTTTATTTTTTTTAAGTATTCTAAAAATTAGTTACAGCTGGAGTTCCTAGTGTTTATTTTCCATGTTATCTTTGTTTCCTTTATTTTCTGACAATAGTCTTGATCCTGGGCAATGAGGCTTTAATACAATGTTGGGGTTTTGTTTAATGGCTCATTTGGAGCAGAAGGTAAATGAATGAAAACCTAGTCTATGCAGTTATTCAAGAATGCCCCAGAGAACTCCCAACATTGTCAATCCAGTTCCTAAGAAATTATTAGGACATCACAAATAACAAAATCATGGATCGTAAAATCTCGCCTTACCTTCAGCTTTTCCATTGCCTTTATGCTTGCTGTTTCGAAGGGGAGGCACTTCTAGTGAAATGATACCTGAGTTCTCCAGAATGTTCACCTCCACTCGTAACCTCCCTACCAGTTGCTGAGGCCGGATGCTGACCATATATTCATATTTTCCCAATCGCCTTTGCAAGAGCTCTTCATAATGCAGTAGGAAGTTGGCTTGCATCTTCCGAGGAATGAAAACAGAAGCTTTGAATGTCTCATAGCCATTCTCTCTGGAAGAAAAGAGGAATATGTCAAACATATACAGCATAGAGCTGGACCAGAAGAAAGACTACCTCTTGGGTTCTAAACACAAGTATTTGTAAAACCCATATTTAATTCTTTCCTTTGCCCCAGTGACTCATTGCAGTACCTTAAGCAAAGTACAAATGATTTTCTCTTCCCTATTATTAGCTGTTTATCACTACATACTCAAAAGGGAAAAACAGGACCGCAAAGACATTTCCATCTCTGGACACCTCTTCAAAAGGGCTCTTCTCTTCCAGGTGACTACAATGGGACAGGTTCCATTTTATGTCTGGATCCTGAGAGACTGTCCTTTGTTAAAAGCTTGTGACATATTTTTTTTTACCAGACTAGTCACATTTTGAATCCACAGTGAGCTTGACATCCATAATTCTTAGTGGCAAGAAACACGATTTATAGGAAGAACACATTGTTTTGGCTGTTTAGGACCTGAAACATAATTATTCTTTTTCTCTCTAGTTTTTCTATGAAAGACAGAAAATAAAGATTCTTATTCTCTTTTCACATCTTCTACAAGTTCAGATCTCTGTCAGATTTCTCCCTCTCTATAGTTCATCATTTTTCTGATATGAGAAGCAATGGTCTAGTTATGTGTTCTTGATCGTGTGTTCACATTAGAGTAGCTTTACTATCACAGGCAACAAGGAGTAATGCAGAATTTTCTAAAGCAGAAAAATCCATTCAGACTTGCAACTCTTTGCAAGTTATCTAGGGGAACCTGGGCACTTGTCAAATTAGAGGGGGAAAATAGCCTGCAGAGCTGCCAAAGTGCCTTCAGATGAACATAGGATTTCAGATTGCTGAAGAGATGAGACTTTCTGACAGCACGTGGCAAAAAAAAGACTACACATGATCAAGCACTGAGAACAGGGCAAATAAACACAACTACAAAAGGGTACCTGTGATTCTACTACTGAATATCTTTGCAGTCTTGAAGTTGTAATTTACTGAAGCGCAGTGTGTCTTAATTTTACTGCCAGTTATTCAGGAGGTAACAAGATTTCTTTTCCTCTCAAGTATATCAGTTTGACATCCTGGACCTCCTTGGAAGTGAAAGAGTTATGTAACAGAGCCGGAAAAGGTCACGCACAAATTTATGTTACTTGGAGCATGGGAATGACACTAGGCAGTGAAGACAACACTTTGTTTAGCTCCTTCTTCTTCCTACAAATCCATACATGTGTATACCAAATCAGCCAGAAATAAATATGGGAGGAGAGTGCATCACTTCTCAGAACATAGTTGAACGCATGACACTTGCCTTCCGTTCACAGGACTTGGAGATTTCTTCTTCTTTGCTTTGTCATCATTGCTGTGCTTCTTTTCTTTCCCTGTGACCTCCCCATAATAAGTCTTGTTGCCAATGCTCCTAGAGAGATCAGAGATGTCAGCATGACTGATTTGCACCTACAAACAGTGAGAGCTGTGTAGCTTGCTGCAGAAGGGCACATGGACTGTGAACATGTGGACAGTTACTAGCACAACTCTTACTGTGTTCACTCAGTTCAGTGGGATAGAAGCTGACTCAGAAGTGCCCTGGTTGCTTTCGCTGGAAGAGCACATTTTTACTCCAGAACTTAACTTCTCTCAAATGCCAGTTTAAAACGTAATATTCAGAGCATAAGGATATTAGCCTGAAAGCAAAGCAATTGCCAGACTCCCAACAAGTACTGTTTTGTGTATGGTCCCAGATCCACTGTCTGTGTCAGTGCATGTGGCGATATTCAGAATTACTTCTCTCATGTAGCTGCTTCCCTAACAAAAATACATCTCTCTGGGAATGAGTTACAGACCTGGATGGGCAATGGCAAAAGGCTAATTTTCCTTCTAGTAACCCAAGAAGTTTTCCTAAAAAAAGCTTACCCCTCATCTGCTATAGTGAGGGACAAAGTTGTGGCAGTAATTTCTACCCATAGTGAGGAATCTTAGCATGACCAAACTAAACACATTTTAAAACCAAGTGCCTAATTTATTCCTTAGTGAATTATTTGAGTGTGAGTTGATTGCCCTTTGCTTGCCCTGCTACACAGAGAATGACTAGCACCTCCAGCAACAGATCAGCCTGTCTTCTGTTTTGATTGTTGTGGTGCTCAGGGACATGATTTAGCAGGAGGGTTGTTAGAGTTAGAGCATTATGGCTAGGTCGTGGTTAGACTCAATGATCTTTAAGGTATTTTCCAACCTGAGTGATTCTATGATTCTATGATTCTATGGTTCTGTGATTTGACTGTTGTCCTCCATTGAGATTGTGAAAATGTAGAAAAATAAGAAGCTTCTGAGGCACCACAGAGTTAGGAAACATAAATATGCTGTGCTAGTGTTGCTGAAATTTTAATTGGAAAGGTTAGAAGAGTCGTTCTGGTCCAAATCTGAGAAAGAGGAGAAGAAATTTATTGAAGTGCACTCCTATGGGAAATAGAAGAATGCTCTTCCACATGTACAATGAGGGCTTGAATCTTAGTATCCTGTCCTCCAAGCATTTGTTCTGTGCTGTGAGGCCATGATATTCTTGGATGAAGTATACCATGTGTGTATTTTCCAAATGCAACTATTTTAAATGCAAAAAAGCATTGATACAGTCCAACTGCGCGGCTAGCCAGCGTTTAAAATCTCAGAGACTTGTCTGTGAGATGGAAGAAACATTCACCTAGCTGTCAGAACTACTTACGTACATGGTAAAGTTGGAGATGAAAGCTGCAGCTGGGATCTGCATCTCAAACACGGCTTCTCGTGCCTCAGATCCACTGTTCACCATTGTGCAGGACACAGTGGTGAAAGCATAGCGAGAAATGATTGTGGATTTCACAGAGAATTCAGACATCCGAGGCCTAGTTTCCTGTAGATATCAAAGGTTACTCATTAACAGTGACAGGTAACTCTTCCCTTCAATTTTACAGTGGGTTTAATATTTAATATTCTCAAAGAATGAACCCTTTGACTCCCTGTGAGAACCACAACAAGCAAGGTGAGGATTCCCTCCAAAATATCAGGTGAGATGCAAAAGTTAAACTAAAGACATGGCAGTATCTTTGTTCATACACATGGTCAAAAACCACAGTCATTCTCCAATTCTCAGGAAGGGTCTGGGTAGCACAAGAGCTCTGATTTTGCCAGCATCTATGTTGTGAAATACACTGATAAAATCCATCTGTATCCTAAGTAACACTCTTCAACTCTGACTATTTGAAACAGTGAGGATTAGCCCATTCTGGACTGGAAGAGAAGCCCAAAATATCTCCCCATAGGGTCCAGAACTGATGTCACAAGAGCAGATGTAAGATTTCTTGAAAGACTGAGATCACTGTGCATGGAGCAGCATCTTAAAACTGACACAATCAGATCCGTAAGTTTTGTAAACAGAAAAACTGCTGTCACTGGAGTGAGTTGAGTCCTCCTCTGCTGAGAATCAATGCTGGAAGTCTCAGCCAATGGATGGAAGAGATTTAATAAGAAACACTGACACAGTGACATCTCAAACAAAATATTTTAAGCCTTTTAGCCCATGTTGGATTCCTTCCAGCAGAGAAGTAGCAGAAACTTCAGAGAATGACACATGATGTAGCAGTGGAAGCTGAAAGCCAATTTCTGCTGCATGGGAATGTGTCCGGGGTTGGAGCATTTCTTCAGTCTGAGATGATTTTTGACAGCAACGTTTCCATGGAACTCAACAGTTTTCATCCTAGAAGACTTCAGTGTATTTAACTATAAGTAGCCCATTAGAAAATAATCTATCTGCTGCTTTTAAACTATTGAAGTCTGAAACTTCAAAAGCTGAAGGGAGATAAACAGTAAAATACGTTGCAAGTAAAGAGCAATTTTGCTAAACCAAGTACATCAAGAATTTATTCCTACTGAGGCTAGTAAAAAATCATAGCCCCCTGAGACTTGTGAAAACACAAACATGTTCTTCAGTGCACTACCAGCCTTTTTCTCCCAATAAAAACAATTTTCCCAAATGGCTTAACAAAAGGATCAATTGTTGTATGAATAAATATGAAACAGAAAATATTCTGCGGTAGCTGATGGCATCAGAATAGCAATAAATGAGCATCCAGCTAACAAAGCTGCTGGGCTAGTGACTTCCAGGCAAATGAAAGGATGAGAATCCACTAGAAACAAAGACAAAACTATCAACAGACTTGGAAATAAGGCCCCATCTGGGGCCTACACGTTCAAGGCTTGGATATGTCTCAAATGGAACCTAATCATGAGAGAAATTCTTTAACAGCTGGAGAATGTCTGACTTGTTCTGTCTCCATATACATCTTCCTCAGCACAGGTTCAGCTCCCGTGGAGCACAATGGCAAAAACTCATTTTTAGTGTGAGCTGATTCACTAATTGCAGACAGCTCAATGAGATATATCTAGACTAGAATACATCTACTTAATGTAGACGTCCACCCTTAGGCCACAAGTGGCTTTTGGTCAGTCAGTGGTGACTGGGACAATATTCCCAAAATATGGGACAGCATGTTCTTAGGACTTTCCCGCACACATAGGTATGAATTTTCAGTTTCTATCTGCTGAAAGTGGAGAGGATGGGGAGTTTTAATCTGGAGTGATGTTGCAGGAACATTTCTAGATCTGATGGGATCATGTTCCATTCACCCTTTTGTACCATCAATTGCCTGTGGCCTATCAGGTGTTAAAAAGGATTTGCAGAAGTGAAAGAAAGAACCTGAAAATGCAGCAAATTTCTTAGATCCAAGGGTCCTGCATTCACTCCCATTTTCTGCATTTCATCACAATCTGTGGGTACAAACCAGGCTGAAAGCTCAACAGCAAATAGCTGTTGAGAGATACAGACAGGTTTTGCAGTGGCAGATCTTGACTTGTCAAGACAATAACGTAGCCTGTCACTGGCGGGGATCAATAGTACACGCTCAGAGAAGAGTGTTAAGATCAGGCCAACCTGATACTAAAACTCAAGAACTTTCTCTCAGTCTCCTCTAATCAGTGGCTGAAGGAATTCCTACACCCAATGTGGTATTTTATAAACACCATTCCTGAAGATGTTCAAGAAATGTGAAGATGTTCTTAGGGACATGGTTTAGTAGGCAATAGTAGTGGCAGTGGATGGTTGGACTAGATGAACTTAGGGGTTTTCCAACCTGAACAATTCTATGATTCTATTTTACATGAAGAACCACATCCTTTAGATGTTTTCTACCAAGTCTATCATCTACTCGTTTCAACTGATCTCTGTTAAACTCTGCATCCCTTGAAACAAGCTCCAGTTCTGATATCTTCACAGACAAATGGCAAAAACAAACAGAAAAAAAAATACATTCAGAACTTCTTCCTCCTTGTGGTGGGTAGATGTTGCTGCTGGAGAAAGCAAACACTGTGCAAGGGCATCATATACAACTGGGGATGAAAGAGCTTTACGGCCCTGGAAGGGATCTGCCATTTCTTGTATATAGAAAATATAAATGCTGGGGGCAGAGGCGGTTTCAAAACAGGTTGTTAGGTCGGGCTTGGCGGGCAGCCCAAGTTCCAGTTTGTGATTCTCGCACATTCCCTGGAGCCCTTACACAATCCGTCAGTGCTTGATTCTCTGACTTACAGCTGCACAAATGCCTGCTTGTTTTCCCCACTTTTTATTAAGGTCTTCAGAAGAAGAGAGACAGCACAAAGGAAAAACAAAACAAAACAAACCATTTGTTTAATATTATTATTGTTGTGATTTATTATTCCTATTAAAAATAAAGCTAGGGAGTGCCAAGGCAGTGGATTAGCACTTTGCTACAATAAAGGTTGGCTGAAGGCTTTTTGAAGATGTCCCAGTTATTATGCTGAAGTGGGAGCTGAAAATTTTCTGCCAAACATATTATTTTGTGTTTGTTTATAAGAAATCTTTGGAAAGACAGAAAAGAGCTGAAGATAAATGAAATTCACTCCACGTTTTTGCCTCTATCAGTTGCTTTCATCAAAATATATTGACTGCATGTCAGATTAGAAATTGTAAACTAGTAATAAGATTGAGGATTGCTCTCCCTTAGGGTGCTGATTCAAAAGCGTCAAAGATCAAAGGAGCCAGAAGCTACTGATGGCTGTTCAGTGTGTGAAATGAGTTCTTCCAGTTCTTTCCAGAGAAAAGAAACCAGGAAAATAACTGGCCATGAATAGCAATTTCACTGGCTTTAGCCATATTTTTATCTAAGCCATGCAAATCTCAGTGCAGCAACACAGCCATATCTGGCAAATTTTCTGTACATTTTAAAGCTTAGATTTCCCTACCAAAAGGAAGATACTGGCTTCTTTGTTTGCTCTCTTTCTTCAATAAATTCTGGCTTCTGTATAAACAGAGAACAACAGATCTTCAAATTTCAAAATGAACTCTCTTTTTCTCTTGAAATTCAATGAGATTTCATCAGTCTCATTCATGTTCATTGCATGGTTGATGATGAAAGCGTTGGATGCCACCCAGACTTGTGGCTGAGAAGATGGATTGGGAAGACTTAGAAGAACTTATACCTGTTGAATGACTCAAAATTAAGATTTTTTTCCCCAGAATCACACCCCTACCATCACTGACTGATACAATTTACTCTTGGGCACAGGGATGCACATACATATGGACACTCAGAGCAAGTGTCATTCTCATGAAGTAAAAGACAGGGTGATACATACCAGCCTCTGCAAAAATCTGGTCTGTCTTGGAACACGACGTACAACCTGCAAAGAATTAAAGGAGTTAATGGAGCTTTGGAAAGCTTGTCATTTGTTTAAATCCAGATGTGAGCTTGTGTGGCTGAACACTGTGGCCAGGTTCAAATGTTCCTCTGATTAAAACTAAAACCTAAATCTCTTCTCTATTAGCATACTCATATTCATCAAAACTCAGTTGTGGAATGCAGCTCTCATGAATGAGAAGGTATTGTGTGTTTTACAAACGCTAGCTGTCCAGAATGTCTCTACTTGAAGGCAAGGACATCAGCCGTGGCTGTCCGTGCTGTCTTCATCCTCAAGCATGTTCTCTGACAGCTTCCTATGGAGGTACACAAAGGCTCTATACTACTGTTTTTTCAGTGGCATGGTGTGGCATGCATGATGAGCTCTTCTAAATGGTTTCTCAGGAAAATAATGTCCATCTGCTTTTATGTTGGAAGTTACAGATGCACTGTTTTTATTAGAATTTTCCCATCCCCATCTCCTAGTTTCTGTTAGGAAGGGAAGGCTGGAAGTTAACCATAGAGCAGATGAAATGACTTCATAGGTAAAATATGTCTGTCAACCCAATGTTGGGCATCCTTTCTTCAATCCTTTCTGCCTTAGGACCTCTGGAGGCCTAGCAATTGATCAGAATAGAGCAGGGCAAACTGAGGCCTGCAGTATTTTTATTTGCTTATTAAATGTCATTTTAAGCCCACCTAAGTCATCAAATAAAAGTCAAAGCCCATTCCTCAGCCTTTCTTGAATTTTATTATTAAACGAAGTATTTCACCTATGACAATGTAGTCCTACTCATTTCATCACTCTTCACAACAACTCCTCTGACCTTTTTCCACATATGTGTAAGTCTTGGCTTAACAACATGTCCAAATCCAATCCCTCCTCAAAACATAGTACAAGTCTCTTGTCAGTGAGGAACAATGAGGGAAGCCAAGTGACTTTTTAAAATGTTGGTGAAACTCTAGAGAACAGAGGAATGCAATGATAATTTTTTACCTGATTTGCCCTTTCTCTTGATTTATACTGAAAACAAAGTCAATCCTTGCCAAATATATAATTTTTTTCTCTTTATTCATGCAGTGCGAAGCTCAGAAATGCCCAGTGGAGAAATTAAATATTTTCTCTGTTAGAATCTTATTTTTCATCTTTATTTTAGCCAACATCTTGTAAAATTAGAACCTAGGAAAAGCATTTATCTCAGGAAATTCTCAAAAGAGAGGAGAGGAGAGGAGAGGAATGATGTGATTCTCTCAGAAAGTCTCTGAAGTCTTGAGAATAACTGGTAGATAATGGTCAGTAACTAAGTTCTGCTTGTTAGGACTTTATGACTACTGCCAAAGCACTGCTGCAGGGTTTATGACACCAGTCAGTCCACTGGAGAATTTTTAAAACATCCTACTTCACTAGCATCAACTAATGGAACAATTTCCAACTTTCCACCAATCTTTATCTTTAAAGCCTCCTGAAGCACTCTAATTAAAGCCCAACAACTGCTAGTACTGATTCCATTGCTCCTGATATCTTAGCATGGCATACAAAGAATAAGCTGGGCAGTAGCAACATAACAACCACTGAAGACCTGACCAGAACTGCATCTAGTGTAATGGCGATAAAGAGCACCTTGTCATCTGCCCTAGCTTCCTAACAATTCTCCCTGTAAGCAGATGAATGAGTGCTCCCAGATGCCATTCAACTAGCAGGACAGTGTTGAAGATGATTTACCACTTGTACAGCTTGGTGTGCAAGACAGTCCTGGATTGTTGCTAAATTCCCCAACAAGAAATATGTGTCTGCAGTAATCAGGATTGGCAAAAAAGTTGCTGAGGACCTTCCAGAGGAGAGAGATGAACACTCTTGTAGAATGATTCTTCCCATTCTAGTATGGGAAGAATGGGCAACTGAATGACTAACTCTAAGACAGGTACAGATACATATGAAAAGTTTCAGTCTTCCTATGTGCGACAGAAGATGCCAAATACAGACATCTAGTGCTGTCTATGGCACTGTAGAGTATCCCCCTTGGCATCCATCAGGATTCATAGATCCAGCATCACATCTACAGGTCCTAGATACTACAGAGCCTCTCAGATCTCATCAAGTTAAGGTAACTGTGTATTTAGGTAACTTAAGTAAAGTCACCCATGGTATCCACTATAGACTTGAAGGATGTGAGCACAGATTTAGCATTCAGTCTTTTAAACCAGAGCCCCTAACCTACCATTGCTATGTTATTCCTAACTTGCAAAAAGTTCATTGCCCTTTCAGGCCCATTTCTACAGAAAATCTGAGCTGCACAATGGCACAATACAACAGTCATCACTTGCAGAATTTATTTTTTTTCTCCCCTAGTCAAGAGGCATTTTACTAGCTGAAATACATGGAAGTTCCTTTCATCCAGCTTCAGTTAAAAATCAAGTACGATAAAACAGAGACCAGAAGACAGGGCAGAAAAACCTTCCTCCGAGCCTGAAATACTCTGAATTACTCAGACTGGCGCAAGGCCAGGGGACTGCATTAACTCTCTTGTCCCTGCAGAACACGCTGTTTAACACAGCTATCAGGATGCCAGCTCTCCAGAGGCACTAAGACCACATCCCTTGGCAGCACAGGAGGGTGCTGGGGCTTTACCTCAAAGAACCACCTGAGCTCTCAGCCATGGGGACAGCAGAGAGGCATGCTGCACAGAGAGATGCAAGAAATTCACTTTTAGCAGCCTGCTATGCATGTTAATGCCAAGCCCTGAAGAAAGTGACTGCAAATGAGTGACAAATTCAGCGCATTTTTCTTACTGTCAGTTCTCTCTCACCAGACAGGCTATCCAGGCAGTTTGTTCACCTGACAGCCCTGGACACACACCAATCCAAGAGCTCTCCAGCTAGTTACTTTCAATTAATCCACGCCAATTAACGGGGCACAAGCCACCAGATGTCCCCAAGTAACAACTGTCTTAATACCTACTTGCTCCGCAATGCTGTAGTCTGCCATCAGCTTCTCCTCCAGGTACCTTGCCATCAGCTCCGAGTCGGGCTGCCCTACGGCAGCAGGGAAGAAGCAGCAGAGCCATAGCCAAAGGTTCATGGTGGAGGGGGCAGCAGGTAGGAGGAAAGCCCCACTGCCTCCACTGCTGCTTGTGCTGCAGACAGGCTGTGAGCAGGCTGACAGGAGGCGAGACGATCCACCCTCTTCTCCTCCTTCCTAGCTCGGGACCAGCCCCTTTTCCACTCAGGGTTTCTCTGGCTGCCAGGGTTTTCTATCCTGCAGTCACTTCCCCTCAGTCTGGGATTACAGGCACAGTCCTCGTGCCCTTCTCAGTGCTGCCCACAGCCCCCTTCTCACCTCCTATGGGCAGACAGACAGAGGGGATTAGAGCTGGGGGTCCCTGAGGTGCAGCCACATGTCCTCATGTCACCCCAAGCAAGGGGACAGTCGGAGGTCCTGCCAAGCAGCCTGGAGTCAAAAGAAAGAACATGCCAAGGGAATGCTGCATGGAGGTACAAGGATGGGCAGCTTGGATTCAGGGTTGGGGGACTTGGTAAAGTATAGGAACAGGCTGCCCAGGGAAGTGGTGGGGTCACCGTCCCCGGAGATGTTCAAAAAACGTGGAAATATGGCACTGAAGAACGTGATTTAGAGAGCATGGTGGGGATGAGTTGATAGTTGGACTATATGATCTTAGAAGACTTTTTCCAACCCTAACAATTCTATGATTTCAGTGTCAGCAGCACCCCAACCCTGCGGTGGCCCTCTGTGAAGTGCCATTTCTTTTGCTGGGGCAGGACACAAGATGGCTGCTGCCTGAGGTGCTGGTGCCTCAGGGACCGGCAGGGCACTCTTTTCAGCTTCTGGTGGCAGCTGAAAGAGCCTCTGTGTGTCTCCTTATGCTATTCACCATTATGTTAGGCAGCCCTGAATGACTTATGCCACAGTTTGTATATAAAAGCATTCTTCTGCCCACCCTTTTGGGAGGGTGATCCAAGTGCATACTTGAAGGTTTGCCCAGGAGGGGTACAACTGTACATTTTCACCCTCTCTGAAGGGATTTTTATGTTCCCTCTTCCCCTCCAGCCTTTACTGAAGAGAACAGGCAGTAGGGTGCTGAGGGAGGTACAGGTGAAGCACACCATGAGGGCAGCCATGAGATGGGCTGAGCCCCACCTCACTTAGCCCATGGCAGCAGCAACACTTCCTCCTCCTTCTTGTTGCCAGGATCTTTGTGTCATTGGTGAAAACAGCCCCAGGGCCTGGTTTCTCAGCACAGGGCAGGGCTCCCTCCACACCCTCACCTTGGCACCCCGCCTGCTGCCTCCCCACCAGGCTGCAGGCAGCCCAGGAAAGCTGACAGCATGGTGTTGGCCTGGCACCTTATCTTGGCACTATCATGCCCCAGAGCTGTGCTTTCATCCCTCTCTCTCATTGTCTCCTTGGTAGTTTCTCAGCTCCAGCAGACCCAGTTTTCCTCTCTTTTCTTTCACACGCAGTCCTTTCAAGATTCAAACCATTGTGTTCTCACTTTCCAGCTCTAGGTCATCAGAGACTGAGGCTGTTTTGCTTCAGCTCCAGTCCAATGTGGTGAATGTCCAGTGGGTGGCTCAGTACCACAGGCTTGGCACCTTTCTTTGGTGACGCCACATCTCAGTACTCTGCTTAGTTCTGGGCCCCTTACTACAACAGAGACATTGAAGTCCTGGGATGTGTCCAGAGAAGGGCAATGAAGCTGTGAAGGTTCTGGAGCACAGACCTTGTGGGGAGTGGTTGAGGGAACTGGGATTGTTCAGTCTGGAGAAGAGGAGGCCCAGAGAAGGTCTTATTGCTGTCTACATCTCCTTCAAAGGAGGTAGTAGTGAGGTGGGAGTCAGCTTCTTCTCCCAGGAAACAGCAAAAGGATGAGAGAGAATGGCCTCAAGTTGTGCCAGGGGAAGTTCAGGTTGGATATTAGGAAAGAATTCTACTGAAAAGGAATGATTGGGCACTGGCACAGCCAGCAGCCTGCCCAGGGATGTGGTGGAATCACCGTCCCTGGAGTTGTTCAGTAACCGTGGAGATGTGGCACTGAGGGATGTGGTTAGTGGGCATGGTGGGGATGGGTTGGTGGTTGGACTGGATGATCTTAGTCATCTTTTCCAACCTTAATGATTCTGTGATATTGCAGCCTGATGCCAAAATATCCTCCCAGCCCTGTCGGAAGGTGTAAACACACCATTGGATCAGTGGAACCTAAAAGTTTCTCCTTCTAGAGTTTCTCCTGAACAGACACATGTGCACCTATCTGAAAGCATATGTCCTCTGAGAACATATAACCTGTGAACCTTATATCCTTAAAATCCCTCATGTGTAATTAAAGGGCAGGAAGGCGCATGGACCCCATTCAGAAGGGATGAGGGGAGCTGGAGATGGGCTAAAAGGGAGGAACAGCAGTGCCAATGCTTTTGGAGCTTCTCTTTAGCAAATTGGTATGCACATAGCACAGTGGTAAGGAAAAAACATAACCCCAGGATGGCCATCTTTAAGCTGACACTATACTATGCTCAAGAAAGCAGTGCTCCTCTCTGAGACCTTCCATGAGGACCAGAAAAACAACTGAAGCAATTTGCAGCTGGTATTCAGCTTCTTGAAAGAGCTGAGCACAGGAGTAGGCTGAAAATCAGAACTGTGACATCCTATACCCTCACTGCTATATCAGGGATGCTTCTAAGCCTCTCCAAGTTTCACTGACCAAGATCCGTGGCTAAACTTACAGCTCTCCAGCATGTACTCAGGTCTCAAAACAGGCATTTGTAATAATAATACATAAAGGACGACTTTCCTGTTGTTTTGGAAAACTTAGGAAAAACCAAGTCACTTCTGTAAAAACAAGTCAGAAATACCTAGAGGTGTTTGACAGTTTGAAATAATCTCTGAGCGAGCAGTCAGAACACATTTGGGAAAACCTGTCCAGAACCCACCAGCTATCACTCTTGGTCTCTTGATTGGAATTCAGCTTGTTTCTAGTCCTCACTCTGCTTCTCCCATTGCACAGGTGAGGAACTGTTGCCTCAGTCAGTAGCTATCCTGGGCATGTCTGGTGAAAGGAAAAAGTTCAGAATAGGCATGGGATAACCAATTGGTACGAGAGAATGAGCTGGGGAAAACACTGCCCTTCCTAAAACAATTAGAAGAAGCCAGTTCTACTCAGGCTCCCAGTAAGTGCACATAAGGACGCAGCACATAGCTTAATAACCAAGCTGTGTTTTATTAATCATGGTTCAGATGCTGTTAGGTTTGCATGCGAATATTAAGCCTGAGGTCCTAATTAATTGCTTACATTATCCCTTCTTCCACTTCTGGAATATGATCTCCTGATTTTGAGGGGGAACATGGAAGTCACTGTTCCAGGGATACTGTTGGAGATGGAGATAAGCAATTACTCAGGTGTGCCTGTTTGTATTAGACATATTTGATTCTGACTTTTGCCAGCTTAGCAAGATGAGCAGCTGTTCTTTAGGTGGGAGCTCATCAAATTAGATTGCCTGGCATAACTCCAGACAGCACATTCAGAGACAGGGGAAAGACACGAGCTGGCAGGTGAGCTTCAATGCACAGTTCACCTGTGATGGATCATGTTATGTCAAGGAATCTCTCTGTGTTGACATACAAACACATAAACCTTGATGTTGCTCTGCCTTCACGCGTCTGCATCCCCATTTCTCCGCACAGTGCTCATAGACAGGACGTCTTCTTCATTGTCACCAACTAAATAAACCCTGTAGGAAGTCGCTGAAGTTAAAGAAAACATTGGTGCCTTTTTGATCAGGAGAAAGGGTAATCCAGGCTCCAGACTGAAGCTGAGGAACCCATATCGCACACACATTTAGTCATTAGCTCTGTGCTATGATGTACAGATTCTTAGATGAAAGATTTCCAGTTCTTTGTTTTTCTAGGCAGAAGAATGGTACACCAGATACCCACTTCACACATTAAATGCTCAACTTGAAGTGTATAATCATGGAACTAAAAGTACTTGAAGTATTAATAAAGTACAGAAATTATTGGCAGTCAAAGCCAGCAACTTGATTAGGCAATTACTGAGTCCCAGAGGATTGCAAAACAGATAGGTTGAATATTAGAAAAAATTTCTTATCAAAATGAGTGATGAGGTATTGGAACAGGTTGCCCAGGGCAGTGGAGGAATCATCATCCGTGGAAGTGTTCAAGAGAAGTGTAGATATGGCATTGAGGGATATGGCCTAGAGCAGGCACTGGCATAGGCTGATGATTGGACTAGATGATCTTATTGGTCTTTCCAGTCTTAATGATTCCATGATTCCATGACACACATAAATGTCCACAGTTAAAAATAGCTATGGTGAAATTTGGAGTACTACATTAAATATTTTATTTCAATCTTTTATCAGTCAAGGAAATATCTTCCTCTGAAACATCTGGATAGAACCTTGTGGTCCCAACTTCTGATTCCACTGCGGAGGTGCCTGTGTTCCAGGCAGGACTTTTCTGGTGATATAGTGGCTGCTGTTTTCCCATTGCCATTAGCTGTGTGCACTATTGCCCAGATGAGAATTTAGAACTTCAAACTCTGGTATTGCTCTGATCTGGGATGAAAATTTTAAAGATGCCAAAGTATCTGCCAGAGAGCCTCAGAAGGGAAATCTGAGTATGCCCGGAGTGTTGCTATGGAACACTCTTTGGAAAGGTCATCTGGGCAGAAAAGCAGCTTGCTGGGTGGTTTTGAATAATAATGCAAAGAGAAAAAGCTGAAGCAAGAGGAAAGTCCATTGTACTTGTCTGCAGTATCATTTCCCAGAATGGCTGGTGTACAAGAAGATGCATGTCAGCAGCACCCCATGTACATGCATTTCCTTGTGCATACACTGTACTTATCTGGGCTACTAGACATTTTCAGATATGAAATTCAGTTAGGAAAGGGGAAATTGACTATCTCATAAGAGACATAAATTGTCAGCATCCCTTCCCGGCTGCAAGCAAGGATAATACAATTTAATTATTCTGAAGAACAGACTGCACAGTGGTGGCTCCAAATGCTTCAATGGGGACAGTGCATGAAAACTTACTTCCAAAGGATTTTTGGCCATCGAGAGGGCTGGCTACCAAGCAGCCCAGTTGGCACATACCAGAAAATATCTGCCTGAGATCCTGTTCTCCCTATTAAATGCTGAGGAAGTCCACCTATTCCAAGAGTAAAGATAGGACTCAGGAATTGCTCTGAGCTGAGCCTTATTTCTTCCATATGTATTTTTTGTTCTTTTGCCTTCAGTAATCTCGGTTTTTTTAACTATTTGGGGCAGCATATTTGAGCACTTCATGCCATCTAGTGGTCACACTATTTTTTAATGTTACTTCTACCTAAAAAATAATTAAGCCCATTTGGTGGTAATGAGAGGAATGAAATAAAGCATTAGGAAATAAATATTTTAATAAAATTTTGTTCCATAGGGCTCCACCTCTTCAGTGCATTGGTAATTAGCTTCCAGGTAAGGGGTCCCAGGTACTGCTTTTCCTGGACAAGACCCATCATTGTCACATAGGTTCTGACTGCAATCATGGAGGTGTTCCTAAGCTGTCTTTAAGATAGGTAACTTAAATATCACTTTAAGTACCTTACAAGCACAGAGCACTGAGCAAAAACTGCTTAAGAGGCTGAGTTAATAATGAGTCCAAGCTCTATGGCTAGTTTCTTTAGCCCTTGTCTATTTGATTTAAATCCAAGCTGGATATTTTATGTATCACTCAACTCTAAGCCAACCTTCCTCTGAAGTGCTATGCATGGGATCTGTGTGCTGAGGATCTCCTCTGCTCAGAAAGCCTATGAGGGACATAAGTGCAGAGCACCTTATTACATAGGGTAGGAGTCTTATCATAGAATCATAGAATCACAAAATCATAGAATGGCCTGGGTTGAAAAGGACCACAGTGATCATCTAGTTTCAACCCCCTGCTATGTGCAGGGTTGCCAACCACCAGACCAGGCTGCCCAGAGCCACATCCAACCTGGTCTTGAATGCTTCCAGGGATGGGCATCCATAACCTCCTTGGGCAACTGTTCCAGTGCTTCACCACCCTCTGTGTGAAAAACTTCCTCCTAATATCTAACCTAAATCTCCCCTGTCTCAGTTTAAGACCATTCCCCCTTGTCCTATCACTATCCACCCTCATAAACAGCCATTCCCCTTCCTGCTTATGATGATACACTGACTTCTCCAGAGCTGGTGTTCTCATCTGAACTCTTGATTGGACTCTCAGCACTGTACCTGGTGTGAATTAGACCCAGCATGGGCAGTATTTATCCAATTTTATGGTGGAAGCAGGTAATCAAATTGTCAGGCACAACATGGTCAAAATCAGTTTCTTTCCATGGGCTACAAAGGAACACAAAGATGTACAAAAAAGCAGTCTCATCTATCATTACGCTATGTATCAAGAAAATCTGATCCCATCCTTCCCATTTACCTTCTGGATGTCTCCTCTTGATTCATGCACATCAGTTCCCCTCACCTCCATAAAAAGTCACAACACAGAACATGACTTGCAGTAATGTGGAGGAGGAGAGTACTGCCCAGATCATGCTCTTTTGGCCTGAAGAGAGCAGAACTACCTAATGAGCAACTTCTGAGACCAGAAACTGTCTCTTCAAGAGAAGCAATGTTGCTGACTCTACACATGCATCTCTGAGAGCTGAACTGGAGCTTAGGGTTTAAGTAATGAACACTTCCATGGCAGTGGGCTGAAAGGCTGAAATTTTGCTTGGTTTCCTTGTGAATCTCTGAATGCAGTTTTAGATCTTAACCTGAGAAATGATCTGTTGAAAAGATGGAGAAAAGATGTGTAACAGCAAACTGAGGCTGTAGAAATTTTTTACTGAAACATCAAAATGTGACATAGCATAGTGTAAGTGACAGAATACTCTAGCTACACTACACTACACTACACTACACTACACTACACTACACTATACTGTACAGTCTATGCTGTGCTATGCTGAACTACACTATGCTAAACTTCGCTATACCAAACTACACTATAGTTTGCTGTTCTGTCCCTGGATCTCCACAGTATTTCAATCTTTCACAGTGAGATTACGTAGATGTCTGCAAATTTCCTTTCTTTCCAAAAGAGTGGATGTGGTACGCCAGCTCCTTTTGCCAGAAAACTCCTTCCTCCCTTCTTTCTTCTTTCCTCCTTTTGCCTCAGTGGCTTACTTTATCCATTTTCTTAAGTGACCAAAGAAGTAGAAAGGCCCAAACAGTTTCAAAAATCACAAGAGCCTTACAACATGCTTTTGAAAATATCATCAGATGCTTTCTGATGACTAACTTCAATAAACTAGAGCTATCCTACCAGCAGCTATGATCTTTCCCAGTCGGAGAGGAAAAAGGGTATTTATGTGGGTCAGAATCCAGCCCAAAGGTCTCTGCTAACCACAGTGAGATGGCTGGATGAAAGAGTCCTTTAAGAAGCACAGTACTGCTGCCTCCATCACTCTGAAAGCCAGTCTCCACCTCATTTACTATAAACAAACAGTCTGGGAGTGAGTTCTTGCTTTGATCCTTCCAAGTCCTGGATATCCAAGGTCTGTGCCTAGCAGGAAATTAGTCAAACATCATGGGAACCTACAAAAGCAAGAGGTGAGCCTATCCAAGCCTGAGCTGTTATCGAGGGCAGAGCCAAGAGAAGACACTGTTTGGATAACCCTTGCTCGGACACCACAGCTCTGACTTGCGTTGCAAGGCAAATATTTACCTATGGCCTAAACAAAGTCAGTGTTTCAAAACTTTGTGCAAAATACTACATAACCCCCATCAGTTTCCTTGAACTTGTCTCAGAGAAGGAAAGATCTTGTGTCTAGTCCTTATGCTGGCTGTTCTCAGGAGACAAGCAGGAAGAAAATGAAGCGTCCAATCTACTTCATGATTGTGTTCCTCATTTCTGAAGTAGGAAGCTTTGATCTTGTTATCGATGGAATCCCAGATGTGAGTATTTCCAGAAGGGCCCAGGGTTGCCTTCCTTGCTAAGTCCAGATTGGTGCTGCAACTGGCTTCAGTGAGAGCAGGTCTGGGTCAGTGCTTATTGTTCTGCTTGTGTCTCATAGTTTCTCTTCTACTTTGAGCTAAAATAGTATTGTTTGGTTTGTTTTTCACCAAACTTCACCAAATGGTTTTCAGCATTACTTTTTAATATTGTTAAAGCTGGGAAAGAACGAGCATTTCCAATTTCTTTTCAAACAGGATTCATATTTTTAACTCAGCTTTGCTTTTGCTGGTGCTTTCAGCCTTTACATATTCAGCTAGGCTTCTATGTTCAGGTTTTCAGCGTTTTAGATTCCATTCCCTGGATTTAGAAGAAACTCAGAATCTACATCTCTTTTTGAATGGGATCTCTGTATTGACCACCATGAATTTCAGCAAAGTTCCATTACTGATTACTTAGATTACTGTTAACAGAAATTCAAATACAGAGTTAAGATCCTATTGACTGTACATTCCTTGGCAGGAGGATGAGATAACTTACATGCATGCAATAGGATAATATAATAATAAAAAGATTTTGTTACAGCTTTGATTCAAAAGTCAAAATTTAAAGGCCTATACTTGAGTGAGATTGTATTTGAGTGTCTACATGCATTTCCACATGAATTAGAAACTGCTGCAAATTCAAATTTGCATTTTGTATTGCAATCTTTCAGCTAAGTTGGCATGAATCATGTGAAGCTTTCTTTTCTTTTGCAAGACTAACAAAAAGAACCATTGAGAGGACTATTCTTTCTTTCTTTCTTTCTTTCTTTCTTCTTACAGCACCTTTCATGACACAGTGTGATTTTTATCCTGAATTTATGATTCCTGTCAAAAATAGCCCAGAAAAATATTTCTGTACTCCTCTCTAATCACTGTCATCATATCACTTTAACATCACTGTGCTTAAGCAATTCAAGTTTATTTTGTGCAAACTTTTGTGTGTACGCTATCGTCTAAGTTGGAGAGCAACTCATGAACCTTGACTTCTTAATTGCCATAAATAAAACCGCTAACAAACATAGAAGAGTTTTGCTGTGGTGTAAGAAGCTCATTTCTAATCTGTACAGATGTGCATTTGGAAAAGATCTGATGTTCCTCTGTGTCATTTGGACATATTTACTTTCCATGCATAAGAGTGGAGACAGTTTCTTCTGGTTTGAGCAGAAATTCTCTGAACTTGCTGGTTTAGGTGAGATCAGTATCTGAAACGTCAACGTTACCATACAATGACACATCCTGATGATCACCTGCCTCTTGCTTGTAATGGGCATTTCAGTCCATTAAATATTATTCCTTGTTTTGGAAGGAAAGGTTGTAAAATGATGGTAAAAGTCATGATGTTAAGAGTAGATAGAGCTGGTTGTCCACAGAGGGAAATGGAATGTATGAATACACAGCAGTTTTGTCTGAGGTGTTTTGCAACTCTACTCCACACTGGTATACGGGGACATAAATTTGTTTTGGAATTGTATTAGAGTGCTAATCATAAACAATTCAAGGGACAAATCTAACTGCAAGACAGCAGTGACACATCTTTGTTTCCTCCTCTTTCTCCTTTAGGAAGTGGAAAATCTGATTGACACAGAAATCGATGGATTTCCTTCAAGCTCCAGGACAAGAAATGGCAGGTACCAGGTACAGTACCAGCAATGCTTCGACAAAAGGAAAACAGGAATTCCAGGGAGCTCTCCCCAGGCAGTTTGTTCCATTTCAAGGATTGTGAATGTGCAATCAGGTGGGACCAGCAGATCCTTAAATACATTGAGACATTCACACATCTAGTTGCTGATGCTACCCTTTCTGTAGTACCTAGAGCAAGGCTTTGTTTCTTATCTGACTTCCTAAGGTAGAACCATAACATAGATGCCATAGATGTCTGTCTCATTTTGTGTGTGATACATGTGGTACTGAAAAAAAATGGAAAAGAAGAACCTCTACACAAGCAATGTATGTTGGAACTCTCTAGTCCTGCAGATAGTCCATTCATTCATATGTAGTTCAAATCAAAAGTGCAGTACAATGTAACATGGTAAATCAACTGGGGAAGTCCAAGGCCAGGGAAGAAAATTTGTTTCCAGAGTGCTGATGTGTTACAGATAGTTGTACACTGTTGGTTTCTGAAACAGAAGCATTTAAAACAACATTGCAGGAGGGTTTTTTGTTTTTTGTGTTTTTTTTTTTTTTTTTGGTGTTTTATCAAGTACTAGTTAAGAATAATGATAATGAAATCAGTTGTTTGAAGATGTTGACTTTTATTGTGCTGAATTAAAGAAATGTTGTTCAGAGTGGACCTTGTCCTCCATCAAAGCTCTGGTGTTGCCTTTCTTGAGCTTGTTCAGTACAGCAAAAACAAAAGATCATCTTGAGTAAAGTTGGATTTCCCAGCATCTTTGAAGTTAAGAACAGGCAACTATGATTCATCTTTATCCTAAGGTGTTTTGTTTTTTTTTCAAATGGGCCTCACACAGAGTCTAATTGTGGCTTATTGACACCTGAAGATTCTATTACACTGCCAGAAAGATGGAATATTTTAGCATAAATATGAAACAAGCGAGTTCACATTTGCCAGATTAGTATTTAAATAATCTAATGACTATCTAAGCAGAATTCCTCAGTTCTTCAGGGCATCATTTCTTTCCAACATATCTTTATTAGCATATGGATTATGTTGTCTCTGTTCTCCAGCTTTCTGGATACATAGTAATATAGACATACGCATATAGCAATTTGCAACCATATTTGTGTTTTTTATTATAGTAGATTATTCACTCTATTCCCACATATTTCCCATTCTTTACATTTCATATGAGTCTTTGCAAACCAATAGAGTGAAGATCTCAGAATGACTTACCCTTGTGTTGAGCCACAATAAAAGACTAATAAATGAGGTGAGAATAAACCCAAAACATCTTAAGACAGTAGTTCTTGGCCAACAGCAGGCACACAGTTACTTATTGTTTTATCACTGCATTTTTGGTCTGATTTTAGTGTGGTCCTGTGTGGAGCCACAAGTTGGTCTTGATCCTTGTAGGTCTTAACCAATACAGGATATTCTGTGATTTTATGATTTTCCTACAGTGAGCTCATTAGGTCATTGGCAACAAGACAACAAAACTCTTCTGCAGAACGTGCTGATTAGCTATAAAGACAAATAATTGTTTTCCATGCACTAGATTAGATATTTTAGTGAAAAAAAAAAGTGGTCACTGAAGGATTCCGAAAACACTGTGCCTCAGGTATGCAAATGATCCTTGAGACCACAGAAATACAGTGGCCCATGGGATAACCTTGTGAACCTTTTGTGACGGAGCAGCGTCGCAACATTCACACACAGTGATCTGAGCAAAGAGTATCACAGAGAGCTAAACATCCATAGCCTGCACAGATATCAGGAGAAGACAGTCTCAGCACACTGAAGTTAGGGCTCTGTATCTATTAAGACTGTATCCCTAAAACAGGTCCTGAAGCACTTGTCTGCAGCCCAACCCAAACTGTGCCACACATCGGGGAGTTCCACAAGATACTGCTTCTGTGCAATGCAACCATCAGCAGATCTGGATGTGGTTTAAAAGAAAGGATCAGCCACAAGTTTTCTTGCTAGAAATAGCACATGCCACAGAAGTCTCTTCAAGGCCCGTGTTTTCAATAACCACATCAGCACTCAAACATAAAGTGTAATTATTTACAGCTCTGTCCTCATGACCTGTTGGAATAATTAATCTCTGCAACCTTTGGGATCCTAGGGGGATGGTTGGGCCAACCCATGTCTGATCAGTAAGAACAGTGGTGGGAGTCACTACACATGCGAGCAATAAACTCAGTGTCTCCCTCATTACCTCCCCTTCTCCTCCGCCCTCACAAAAATAATCAGGAAGGAAACCTAGGCATCCTGAAAGCTTTATGCACCATTTGTATGGTGAGCTGGAAACCCAGGCCCTCACTGAAAACCAGAAAAGTATCACAATAAATAAATTAAAAAACCCCTCCTTTGTGCGAAGGTCTTGGTCTTAGTCTTTTCAAAACAATTTATTTCATTTGAGGTTCATTTAATTTGTATTCACAGCTTTAATGTTCCTCACCCTAAGGATATGTCCAAGGGCAGTATTCATTCTTCACAATCTGATTCTTTATGACATGTGAGGGGTTCAGTTCACTGTACAATTGTATTTGTAGGGTTTTGTGATGGGCTGTGCAAGGATCAATCCATCATGCTTTGCAGAGGGTATCTACAGTGCCATTAACTTTCAGGTTCTGAAATCCCAGTCTGGATGCTTTAGGTGGAACATGTACAGCTGTGAAACAAAACCTCAGTTTGTTCTCAGTGAGATGGGAATCCTGCAGTCTATCTCATTTTAACGAATCCTTAAAATCACTTCATTAAAATGATCTTGCTATGAGTTGTATCACCTCTTAAGCATATCTAGACTTCCCTGGTGTATAAATAGGCTTCAAACTAAATTACTAAATGTATAGCAAGACTTATATACGCCATTTGACTAAATTAGTTGCTGTAAGCATCATCTGTGGATTTGGGCCATTCAAGTGCTAGTTTTATCTGACATAGTATTGGTCTGGTTTTGTACATATTTATAATTAATCCACCAGTATGTGAAATAGTCTACCTAGGCTCCTAATCGTCATCAGTGGAGTTGAAGAGCTTCATTTTGTGGTATATAGAAGTGTGTGAAGTAGTTCAGGGAGTCTGTAACATCATAAAAATGTAAGAGCTGTCAGAGCTTCGTGTTCTATAAACCCAGCTTAAGGCAAGGCCAGCATCTTCATAGCCCTCCTTTGGACACTTTATAATAGTTTTATGTTCTTCTTATATTGTGGCACCCAAACTACACTCTGTGCTCAAGGTGAGGCTGCACAGTGCACAGAAGAGGGGACAACCCCTTCCCTCTCCCATCTGACAGTGCTGGGCCTGGTGCGCCCCAGGGTACGGTTGGTGAATCACCAATTGGAACAGTCAGCATAGTTCAGGGCATGATATGTTCAACCAAATGGAAGTATCTATTTCAAGATGAAAGACATGATTCCACTGGCTCTGAAGAGCTGAGGTTGCTTGGTTGTGACAAGCTGTAGACCGGTTGCAGACAGCTGCATTAAGCAATCACATGTCCTTCTACAAGTAGGGGAGCCAAATCCCACCCCAGGAATAGACATGTGAGTTTCAGGGAATTAAATAGAATGTTTCAAATGGCCACAAGATGTCACCACATTTTCATAGAAATTTCCAAATGTGACTACTCATATTGCAGGAAATAAACCAACCATTAATGAGCATTTTTTTAGCTCATCAAAGCATTGTGTACATAATCAAAATTGCATATATGAAAATGTACATATGCAATATCACTGATACGAGGGATATATAATACATATGCATATTGCATAAAACGTAATAATAAAAATAAATATAATAAAAGGAATCTGCTCACTAAGCCTGAGAACTCAAATGAATTCTGATCATTTTGGAAAGCAGCTTTAGGATAATTAGCACTGTCTGATCTCTCAAAACAGCTACAATCTATGCTGCTAGTTTTGCTGAAGTACTGTCTCTGTTTTTTTCTTTTCTAGCGAAGCACATCTGACTGGGGGTATGTTGGAGATCTGGTGAGTTTTTTTCCTCCTCTGTGGAGAAAAATACTGAATAAAGCGATTTTGTAGTTAACCATTTTTTGGAAATCAATTCTTCTGTTTGTTCAGTTCCTTGTTTTTACTGCTGGTTGGGTATTAACCTAATTTCTTTAAACAGCCGACTGTTTGCACAATGCTGTTTATACAACTGCTCTTCTGGGGAGAAGAGTATGGTAAATATGAAGAAATAAGCAACAAAAACGATTAGACAAAGGCAGTATTTTAATGTAACTGTTTAATACTGTTCTACCACTGCTGTGATTTAACCATTTACAATACTAGATCAGTATTCAGCATTTCAGGTCTTTTTTATTTAGGGCCTTTATTGAAAATAGTAGCTCTTTTCTCCTCAGTATATGATGTTGAGGATTGCTACATAACCCTTTTACGCTGGATTACATCAACAGAGACTTTCCAAAGACTGATTGCCTGTTGAAAAGCAAGGAAAGCGCTCCAGCTTAATAACTTCTCTCTTTCAGATAAAATGCTATAATGAATTATATTCACATGAGTATCTTGCCACAGTCACAGGTAAAATATGGAAGTGCCTTGAAATGGAATTCATGATCCACCTGGCTGCCATATTGTAAGAAAAAATGATCAAAAAAAGGGCACTGATGCTATAAAAGGAGTTGAAATCATTCTCTAGAGTGTATTTTCTAGCTGCATCCCAAATTTATAGATTTATTTTATCAATTACAGGTGGAGGATGATGACAAGATAGGTCTTTACAGCTACAAAGTTCAGTCCACTATAACATCACGGCTGGCCAACACAATGATCCAAGCCAAAATGGTGAATAATGCAAAACGGCCCCAGCACATAGTGTTTGATGTACAAGTTCCCAAAGGAGCTTTTATTGACAACTTTACTATGTAAGTAGTGGGCAGATACCAGCTTTGTGCTCTGGCAGGTTCAATAATAAGGGTGAAAGTGGTGGGAGAGAAGTATTCTTAAAAACAAAACACCTTCTATCATTTTCCAGCTTCAGTGTAATTTGAGTGTGCTTTCTCAATGAAAAAAGGCTTATGTCACTGTACTATCTATCTGTCCATCCATTCGTCCCTGGTAATTATAGGGCCGTTGGCCAATGTCAACAAAAATTGACAAAAGGACAGGAGTCTCAACAGATGACTTGTCTTTGGCAAATTGACACCAGATCAAAGGAGAGAGAGACCCAAATAAGAGCTCTCGCTGAACAGCTTTTTTCAGAGGCAACAGCCAGCTTGCTGGTTAGCAGACATGAACTGATCCATATTTCATATGACATGAGTAACTGCTTGTCTTGACCAAAGCACTGGGAAATGTGAAGAAGGTGGAGAAGAGCAGTTCCTCCTTAGAATACGAAAGTGCCAGCTACATGAAATAAAGAAGCAGCTAGGCAAAAAGATGCAGATTTGCTGGAAAACAGGCTTTGTTAATTTGATCTTAAATGAGAGTCTTATTATTTTATTTCCCACTGGGTTATAAAGAGATTAGATTTGACTGTTTTTTTTTTTTGTTGTTGTTGGTTTTTTTTAAGTAAAATAATAATTTCTGATTATGAAGTTTTTTCTTTTGCAAATGGACTGCCTTCTCTGTCCTAGGGATGTCAATGGTATAACATTCACCAGCTCAATTCGAGAAAAGTCTGAAGCCAGAAGAATGTACTCCCAAGCAAAAGCCAAAGGCAAAGCTGCTGGAATAGTGAGGTATAAGGATTTTGGTATACGGATACTGTACTGAACTTATTCACAGGAGGACTAAGCTTACCCATCCCAGAAGGAGAGATATGACATCCTAATAAGAAAAATGGGTTGGAAAAGCAGGTTTTGCTTACTTATAGCAACTTTGATATTTAAGTGTCAGGACTTAACTTGTGCTTCTTCTTTCAGCTCAATAAAATGTATTGTGCTAATAGACAACAGCAGCTCCCTGGTATAGGTCACAGTTAAAACTGGATTCAGGAAATGTATAAATCTAAAAATAAAGCAAAGAAGCTCTCATTTTCCTTGTATTTTCTCAAAATAACTCCACAGCTAACTTTTCAGGAGCAATGCCTTGGATATGGAAAACTTCAAAACTGAAGTGAATGTGCCCCCAGGAACAAGGATCCAGTTTGAGCTTCACTACCAGGAAATGATTCGAAGGAAACTGAGCTCCTACGAGCACGTTATCTCACTGAAGCCAGGGCGCTTGGCGAAGCACATGGAGGTAAAGTAGAGCTGGTGTGTGTAGGTAGCATCCTACAAGTGAATCTTCCTTGAGAAGGCAGAGGGAGTTTCTATTAGCTCCATGGCAGGCTATTTCTTCTACTGCTCCTTCCTTTTATACTGGCTTGAAACAAATAGCCTCAAGGCCACTTGGCAGGCCGTCAGGAGAAACTTCAAACCAGGAGCTTATATATATATATGAGTGATCAACAAGTTTGTCCTGCCTCCTCTCAATTCAGGTTGGAAATTAGGAAAAAATTCTTCTCAGAAAGAGTAGTGAGGCATTGGAACAGGCTGCCCAGGGAGGTGGTGGAGTCACCATCCCTGGAGGTGTTCAAGAAACATAGAGATGTGGCACTGAGGGACGTGGATTAGTTGACATGCTGGGGGTGGGTTGAAGGTTGGACTGAATGATCTCAGTAGTCTTTTCCAACATTAATGACACAGTTGGGCATTTCCTGAACTGTGACTAACTCATGTCAGAATCCCTTGGACTAATGAGCTTTGGTCCATATATAGTTCTGTGTAAACTCACCCTGACTGAAGGAAAACAAACAAGATATGCTGTTTATTTGGTGCAGGGCTTTTCACAATAATCCCAAATTCATTAGATAGCGTCCTATTAGAACAGATATTCTCTGTAGGACAGTCCTCCACATCTGGCTGTCTAAAAATGATTTGCCTTATTCATACCCTCTTTCCCATACTTCCCAAGAGCATCCTCTATCATCTGCCAAGAGACAGAATTCAGGGCTCACTGGACATTTCCATCTGCCCGTTCCTATGTTTCTATGTCATAAAAGTTTTTCAGTTTTCTATAGCTTCAGCATAAGCTGTAAATCCTGTAAATCAAAGTTTGCTGTTCACATTTCTTTGGTGCAGGCTGTAGTCTGCTTCAAGCTTTCTAAAGGCCTGAGTAAGTCCTACTGAAAGGGACACTGTATCTTACTTCCTAGTAAACTTACTACCAGAACTGCAACCGGAAAAAGCCTTTATCTCAGAACAACAGGATAGAGCCTTTATTTTCCAAATCACTCTGGCCATCTAACCAAAAGTGAAAGTACGCTCCATCCTATGCAGAGAAGAATAGAACTCAACATTTCGTGTTCTTCCTGGTCTCAGAACCCAAAGCAGCAGTTAAGCAGAGTCAACTCATACCTTCTCGAAAGCACGAATTGGATTTGTGCTTTCATGCTTTGACCTTGATTCCTATCCTGTTAGTTGCAATAAGGGGAGGCAGAAGGATAAAGAATGAGCATTTCTGCCAAATTCATCCTATTCTTTGGACATATATTTTGTCTTTCTATCATAGTTTTAGTATTACATAGACCCCCATCCCAAGTGAAACTAGCCCTGCAAGAGCATTCTCAAGAATATCCCACTCTCCTTCTGGAGTTTGCCTGTGGAGGGTTTATGGGATCCTGACACAACAGTGGCACTGCATCATACTAAATGTCCTCCTTTCCTGCCTCCAGGTGGATGTCCGCATTATTGAGCCACAGGGAATTCGCTATGTGCATGTTCCTAATTTGCTTGGAGATCATTTCAATGGAATCACCACCATCTCCAAGGGAGAGAAAAAGGTAACAGTTACAGAGTGGAAACAGCATGGAAACTTCAGTTTTCATATTTATTCCTACACAGTCATGGTATTTTCTCATACTTCCTAAAAGCATTTAAAAATATGACCAAAATACACTATTTTCATTATTGCTATCTAAACATATGTACAAGATGCTCAAATACTACAGCAATACAGAAACGGAGTGTAGACCATCTTTCTTTGTGCAAATCTTTCAATTTGTAATTCTGAAAGAGCAGTACACAGGAATAGCTAGACATGAAAAAGGTGGATGACGAATGTCAAGTAGAATAAATATTGCTCCACAATCTCAGTTCCAACAGAGAACATCTACCTAGAAAACTTTTTTAGGACTGCTCTTTCCCCTGACATGCTTATCCTACCTTTCTCTAGCATAGCTCTTGTGTGTAGATAAGACTTCCAATAGCAGAAAGTTTTCCGCAATAAATGTCTATCAACGACTCTGGGAAGGTACAACTCTTTTCACTTTTTGATAGAGATCTAACACAAGGTGTGTGAATCAGACCCAGAAAGTCTGTGTATATTACTATCATAATTTATCAGGTGGTACTGTTCCTTGATATCCAGGCTTAGCTTCATATCTCATTCACTCACATTCCTACTTCAGCAAACTAATTCAAAGGTAATGTAGGCAGATATCATCTGAGAGAGTTTAATCAAGAATTTGAAGGCAAATAAGTGAACAATAATTCAGAGCCCCGTTCACCTGTTTTTATGGCACATTCTTCTCAAGCCTGAAGGAGTTATTTGTTGCCATTATTCACCTTTATTGTCATGGCAGTATTCTTAACAGCATATGTGATAGATATATAGCAAAATGTCCCCAATATTAAAATAGTCCCTGGTATTCATAACATTAAAAGAGAGAGAACGTTTCACATTCCAAAGACCTTACAGTATAAAGAAGATGTTGCAGAAACCTCTGCGAGCATACAAGAAAGTTTGCCTTTGGATGCATATATTTTGATTTAACTTCTCAAGAAATTTTGAGTTACCCGGTCAAAGCAGAGAAATGCAATGCAGAGAATAATATAACATCTGCATAACCAGTCACAAGACTAATGAGAAGAATTCTACCACTCAGTTTACAGACAAATTACAAGCTCTCTTTTCTCCAGGGGAAAAAAAGAAACAACAATAAACTTACTTTGAAAGCTAATTCAAAAATACTGATAAAGTTCAGGATAGTTTCAACTAAGAAAATGATAAATAAGCCGGAATATTGCTCTCTAGAAAAGAATTGCCCAGCTCTGATGGAAATATTTGATACTGAAGATATGGGTCACTGTGCTTGTGTCACAATTGCTACTACTGAATCAGCATATCCAGGCAAATCTCAGCGCAGTTTTTGTTTTCAAGTGACAAAGTCCATTTTCCATTTAAACTAGGTGTGTAAATAAAGAGAGAAGAGAATCTTTCTGTAAAAGAAGATATTTCATAAATAGACAAACTCTTTATTTCAATGATCTGCCTTTCTCACAACGTCTCATTAACTGAAGATCACTTCTCATTTCAAGGC
The DNA here is from genome assembly GCF_905368555.1 of Meleagris gallopavo. Lineage (NCBI taxonomy): Eukaryota > Metazoa > Chordata > Aves > Galliformes > Phasianidae > Meleagris > Meleagris gallopavo. Next base: position 4,378,735 of record NC_139404.1, read on the forward strand.
TCATATTTCTTTCAAGCCAACAATGGCTCAACAACGAAAATGCCCCACTTGCTCATCCACAGCAGTAGATGGAAATTTCGTGGTGCAATATGACGTGAACAGAGAAAGCACAGGTGGAGAATTAGAAGTAAGTATCTCTGTTTAACCAGGACCAGTGAGTACAGGAATTGCTGTCATTAGGCAAACTGTGCTAAACATCATCACTGCATTACTTCTGCAGTTCGCTAAGCAGAAATTAAGCTCCACTGGTATGTGCAGAGAGAACAAGCATCAGAAAGAGCTTGATCCAATTGAAAAAAACAAAGAGATTTTAAGTGGATAGAATGGATTTACTTAATTTATGACTAAGTCACAGTCCTACATATAGTCAGGAGCAGATTTCTGTCTTGTCCACAAGCCAACGTCTTTCATATCTAGCAGTCATCTGGTGATTTAATGTTGAATCAAAGGGCAGTCACTGAAAGTTGTACTGATTTATTACAAGAGAACCAGAACATCGATATTTTCATGTTAACATGAAGCAAAGATATGGGAGTTGAATTATTACATAGGGAATAGTCTTTTTAAAAACATGTTCATTCATTGCCATGCCAGTGCATGGCAGTTGTCTGAGAAGCAGGCTCTGCTTTCCTTGATAAACAGTAAAGAGTGTAGACGATGTATGGCTAGAAATACATGTGTACGTGCAGAACTGGAAGTAACAACCAACCGATTGAAAGTAATAGTATTTTCTGCTCTGTTATTAACTTGGCATCTTTAGCATAGCTCATTTTACAGCAAGGTTTATTACTTTATTTTGCAGATTTTTAATGGCTATTTTATTCATTTCTTTGCTCCGGAAAATCTTGATCCTCTGCCCAAAAACATTCTGTTTGTTATAGACGTCAGTGGATCAATGTGGGGACTGAAAATGAAACAAGTAAGTGTTTGACTTCAAGAACCTCCTGCCAACTTTTTCCATGTGCTTTACCATACAATTCTATGGCAGGCTGCCATTCAGATTTACCATGTTTGTTCTTTACACTTTACTCTGTCAAATGCTCACTGTATTTGGTGACTATTTGATGAATCAAAGAGTTCATGATTTTACTCTTTATTTGTAATACTCCTTTCCATATTGTAAAGAAGAGATGATGCCATTAGAACACTGATTTTAATAGTAAAGTGAAATTTTATTTGACAGATCATAAAGCATTTTATAAAGAACTTGAATCCCTTTTTTAAAAAAATCTCCCTCACTATATTCTGGGAAAGTCTCAGTGAAGGTACTACAACCCTGCCTTCAAAAAGTTGCGGACAAGTTGATGGGCTGGTGATTAGGCTGTATGATCTTCCAACCTTGATGATTCTATGATTCTAAGTTGTTGACTGTCCACTGAAGGGCAGTAGGAATGGTTTAGACAATATAACTCATGTGGAAAAGGAAGGGCAAGAAATTTGATTTATTCTGCAAAAAGAAGTCCTGGAGAGACATAATCAGCTTTCAGATATGCAAAGAATTGTTCCAAAAGAAAAACCACACCAACTGACATTAATGCCCACAGAGGATAGAATAAGATGGAATCAGATGGATTTACAGTAGGAAAGATTTACATTAGATAATATAAAAAAAGCTTTGTAGTGCTAAGGGGAAAGTTTGTGAGATTGTAAATCATGTGTCACTGAAGATTTTCAAGAGCTGGATATTAGTCTGGGATGATCTAAGGATGTTTGAATTTGCTTCAGAGTATAATACAAAGGCTTGGCAGATTTCTTCCTTGGGGAAATCAATGCTGCAAAACTGGGATGTAGGCTAATCGTCACTTCTTTAAATCACATATTTTCAAACAGATGTTACCCAGCCCAAAATGACAGCAGTGCAGGCAGAGTTAAGTCTCCTGAGTTAGTACAAGTAATTCCTCTCTGCTGGACCACGATGTCTCACAGACTGCTTCTCTCTCTCACACTCTTTGTTAGCAATTGTTAAGCAAGGATGGATTGAGGCACATGAATTTGTTCCTGCTAATTGCATTTTTTCCCCTGTGTTTCTTTAGAGAAAAGTTCTACTTTATGTTAGAAATATGTAAAAGAAGAGATGTAGAGAACAGATGCTGTTTTTGGATTCCAATGCTCATGTTCCTATTCATCACAGGCATCTGTTTACTTGCAGCCACGTTAAGAAAATGCTTTAAAGAAAACAAAATTTAAACCTGTTATTTCTGGAATTTCCTCTTTTCAGACCATCGAGGCCATGAAGGCAATACTGAGCGAGCTCCGTGCTGCTGATCAGTTTTCTCTTATTGACTTCAACCACAATGTCCGATGTTGGAGGGATAATTTAGTCTCAGCTACCCCAGCACAGGTTGAAGACGCTAAGAAGTACATCCAGACAATTCATCCCAATGGGGGTATGAGGTTTTGACTGCAAGGTGCTCTTGACAGTTGCGTATCACAGGAATGGGTACCTCAGACAACATTCAGATTGGTGGAGTATTCTTAACAAAAAGTCTGATTCCTGAGATGGGAAAAGCATGTCCTGGGCTAAATGAGATCAAAGCTTCCACTTTATTTTGTTAGGGAATGGGATGGCACCTCCTTCCACTGAATAGGTTGACAGATGTGAACTTAGGGAGAAAGTAAAAGAGCTCTAGAGACTTCTTCTTTCTTGTCATCACCACAGTATCATGCCCACACCAAAAAGGTATGTCTATGGCTGCATGTCACTTTTGCATTATTATGGCACCATAGGACAGCTGCTTTCAATCTAAAGGGCCTACCTGCAGCCTTACAGACCCCAGTATCCATGAAAGATCAGCCTTATGAAGCAGGGTCTCACAAGCCCACCTCTAGGGTCTCCAAGGGCTATAGGTTGTAGGCTACATGATGTTCTATTAAGTGCCAACCTAGGCAAAGTGTTCATTCTTTTTGTGCTTCATTTCCTTGTCTGGTAAAAAAGAACAGTTGCCTTTTTCAAACTTTGGAAGCTTCACTGTGGTCCCACTGGAATTACTGCTAGTAGGAGGCATGAGGAGCCCCACATGGGGGCAACAGCCCAGTGCAAAAAGGAGTATCAAGATCTGCTCTCTTAATGGAACTTAAGGCAAAACGTCTATGTTTGTATATATACAAATGTGCTTAAATACTTATAAATAAGTGTTCCCACATTTTAACATAACAGTAAGAAAAATAACATGCTGGTGAACAAACTCAAGAGCAAATAGATTATTTGCTATTTCTACTCACAGCACTATGAGGCCGATCTGACACTTTCCATTTCAGTAAATGGTGTAACTCTAAATGAGGAAAATAGTGAAGGTCTGTTTAACACAGTGATCAACATGCAACAATTTTCAGCTTTGTTTCCTTAGGGAACCAGAGTGGTAGCAGATGTACCATAAGTATCACAGAGAAGAGGTTTTGCTCTTTAATCTCAGATCTTCATGCTGATTAATTCCACTAGAATCTCAGAACTGATCTGTTGTTGACAAGACACTCCACAAGATTCAAACCTGTTTTCTTCATTATGTCATTGACAGGCACAAATATCAATGAAGCTCTTCTCCGAGCCACATTCATCCTGAATGAAGCCCAGAATTTAGGCATGTTGGACCCTAACTCAGTTTCCATGATTGTATTGGTTTCTGATGGAGACCCAACAGTAGGTAAGGATTCTGCTTTAGATTAGAAGAAAGGACAGTGGAATTAGCACCATAAATGCAAGCAGTACATAGACACTTTGAGAGTAAGTTAAAAAAAATCTTCTTTCTTTCAATGGCTGCGCTGCTACAGATGCTATAGATGCCATAAGGCTGTGCACATGAGCAACTACAGAGATGCATGAGTCCTATAGGAGAGATAATCACAACAGCCTAAAAGAAAATCTCCTCTTCTGATGATTCCACCTCTTAATATTACTCAGTCCCAAATGTAACATCAAAACCTAGAAAATAAGATAGAAAGCAAATTGATCTGGGCTGAAATTGGTAAAGGTCAGAAGAAATCCATTAGTGTAAGATGCCAGCCCATAAGACAAACTGCCATAAGTTTGTTAAAAAGCCAATCCCAGTGGTAGGATGTCAACAAACAAAACCTGCATGGAAATGTATTAGCCTGCGGAGAGCTTGAAGGAGAAATTCTCAGAGAAGTCTAGATGCATTACAATTGCAGACTCCCTGGGAAGTTACTAAGAATTCTGCATGCACAGAGAATATGTATCATATACCCAAAAAAAGTTCAAAAGGATTATCTTCAGTGGCAATAATTTGCTGATCTCCATCCCGAAGAAGCCAAAATGTCACTTTATGTAGGGTTTATCTGAGCAAATGGAGATTTAGCAATTGAGCCAGCTTCCTCAACGTTCCTCATAATTAAGAGCGAACCTAAGACACTTCAAGGGCATGAATGCTCTCACCCTAATGGAGACGTCCACCATTGCTCAGATGAATGTCACTCTGTGTTTCTCAAAGGTGAGCTAAAGCTGACAACGATCCAAAAGAATGTGAAGCAGAGCATAAAGGATGAATTCTCTCTCTTCTGCCTCGGCATTGGGTTTGATGTAGATTATGATTTCCTGCAGAGAATCGCAACTGACAACCGTGGCATGGCCCAACGCATTTTTGGAAATCAGGAGACCTCTGCCCAAATGAAGGTACATTTCTAGCTCTTTTAAGCTGAGCATCCAGTTTTGCTCATAGCTGAAGAGCTAACTCCACTAACTAGGGTGGAGTGACTGTAGATTCACGATTTAGAGAGGTGGAGATCACTAAAGCTGTTCTTTGTTTTGGAGAGTTGTGCAAGATGACAACCATGCATTAGCTTAAGTGCAAAAATTAGGTGAGAAGCAACCATGTTGCACAACAGCCAAGACCTGGCAGATCTGATGATCAATTCAGGCACATACACACCTTTATTCACATCTTTTAGTTGTAGTATGAACAGATTTTTAAAAACAACCCATGGACCATCCCTTGGCTACCACAGGATTTGGGCCAGACCTCCCTGCTCAACCCATATACAGATGTTCTAAGGCTTAACTATAAAGCCTGCATTTGCTGGATCAGGGAAAGTCCTTCTTCCCCACTGATGCTCCCTGTTTCGTTACCTGCTCTCCTCTCAGTCAGGGTGGCCCATGTAGGAGGTTGCTTTGGGTACAACAGACTCACTTCTCTATTCTCTGCCATCCCAGAGATTCTACAACCAGGTCTCCACCCCACTCTTGAAGAAGATACAGTTCAACTACCCCCAGGAGTCGGTGTCAGATGTCACCCAGAGCAGCTTCCACAACTACTTTGGCGGCTCAGAAATAGTGGTGGCTGGGAAGGTTGACACTGCAAACCTCCAGCACTTGGAAAGTGTAGTCACAGCGACAGCGGTGAGTGGGGCCCTCTCTAGGATACCTGCTCTTGGAGTTTGGCTGGTTCATTCCCTCATGTGTTCAGTCTCCTTGCTGGTTGTGTTATGCCTGCTTGAGTCCTGGGTGGAAGTGTGGGGAACCTCACAGGGGTTTGTCCCACAGGGTTTCATAATAGCTTCAAGTTACAGCCAAGAGCAGTCACTCTCTGAAGCCTTCAGAAGAGCATGCTTCTTATAAGAAATGTAATGTACAAAATTCAATTGCAAATCAGAATTTGTTCTAAGATTATGGAGTCATCCTTCATGCCTCGTGGAGGTGCAGGGAGACCCCAGAATGTGTCTCCTTTCATGGCTAAAACTTCTGCTGCTGGGGACTTCAAGCTGGTGTCTCTGCATGGTGATAGGTCCTTTGTTGTCCTTTCATGATATGCCTTGTGGCATATTGCTCGTATTTAATGGCTGTTCCTCCACATGGAGAAGAATGAGGTGAGGAAGAAATACATCTGGATCCTTCTTTCTGAAGAGGACTTAACAACACTTACAGGGCTTGGAAATTGTGATTTGATACTTGCTACACAAATCAAGCATGTTGAATATTCTTTGCAGCTGAAACTTTGCTCCCCTCCCAATGGAGTTCTGGGGCTTTCTGATCTATAAGTGATTGTGGACAGAGCCAGAGTAGGTCCTTACTGCCAAGCATTTCAGGAGTTGACAAAAGGGGACCTCAGAGACACTCCATTCACCTAGCTCACCCTTGTTGTCCTTTTTTCTCATTTATTGCATAGGCAAATGCAGAGCTTGTCATGGAAACCTTGCGAGATGTTGAAGAGCTGGATGGTTTCATGAAGAAAGACAAATATGCAGATCCTGAATTCACTAGGAAGCTGTGGGCCTATCTGACTGTCAACCAGATGCTGGCAGAGAGGTGAGGAGAAATGTGATCTGTGATGGGAGGGAAGTGAAGCATGAGAGCAATCTGGTCTTTCCTGAGACCACAGGTTTCAAATGAGTAAGGTAAATAAATCAGGGTGAAGATAGGTGATATCTTCTGTCCTCACACTCCTGTCTTAGCACTCATAGATATCAGGTAATAGAGTTTGGGAGCAGTTAAATAGAGGAAATCTCTGACTTCGACAGACTCGGGTGTGGAGCTGACTGGAAATGAAAAGAATTTGCCTTTCTGAGCGTAAGAGCTACAGAGTTTCAGGAAAAAAAGCCCTTTGACTTTAGGAAGTCTGATGAATCCCATGTGAAGAAGAATGAGGTCTTCTGCTGGGACCAGAAGATGAGACTGAGCTTCTGTGTGTCCAACATCCACAGAAGCCTAGAACAGCCTACTTATACAGTGTGTTTACATAAGCCCTCAGCCTTGCCTTATTGCAGCATCTGAATCCTACCACCTTGGCTCTATGACTGCTCTGTGGAGGCACAAACAACGTGGTTGGTGTGAGGAGCAACTAACTATGCCTTCTGTTTTATCTTCCACCCAGAAACACAGCCCCCACTGCAGCTTTGAAGAGGAACATCACCAAATCCATCCTGCAGATGTCCCTTGACCATCATATTGTTACACCCTTCACTTCCATGCTGATAGAGAACTCTGAAAAAGATGAGATAATGCTTGCAGATCAGCCCAAAGACCCCAGAAGGGGATGCTGCTCAGGTCAGTGTCTCAGGCCACTACACTATCTGTCATTTTGGATTTGTTATCCTTGATTTTTAAAAACTTAACATGTCCATTGTTGAGACGGACAGTTTGTGCTTTTAGGACAACCTGTACTTTCAGGGAAAGCTGACTAAATCTTCAGTCACTTTCACAGCATCCTGGTAAGCAAGTGCTCTTTGGAGCTATTTGATTCAGTGAGCACTGAATGTGCTGATATCACAGAGATAAGCTTCCCAATAAACATACTATGTCACATATGGAACATCTTCTTACTGTGGCAGATATGTCTAGTTCCTCACAAGCTATAGAATTGACCAAACTGTATCTCATCACCACTTTCATCTCTTGGAAGCTTACCAGGGTTGCTAGCAATCAGATGTAAGCATATGTGGTACCTGAGATGTCATAATAATTTGGAGTGCCTCATTAATTAAACTTCTGGTTTACTCTTTTAAAACCATTCCTTCATGTTCCTTGTTACAGCAACCTTATTTCTAGCCAAATGAGGTGAAGTTGCCTTGTTCTGGCATCAGCTGATAGGGTCAATTGCAAAGCAATGGCTGTTGATGACTGTGGGTCATCCCCATCCAGTTGTTTTGTGTCCTCCCAGTCAGCAATTTGAAAAAGCACGACTGTTGCTGTTAGGAAAATATTACCGATGCAATGTAATGAAAGCACTGAAAGTACAAGATCAACTTTTTGGACAACTGAGTCTAATGATTTGCAATTTATTAATAAATAGGAGAGTTTGAATTGTCTATGAAGGAAAGAAGCAGTCTATGTTAGGGCAATGGACAACATCTGACATTTCACTCTGCAAGTAATGGTGACTTTGCTAAGAGCCCAGCACATTCAGCAGACTCAGTTCTCACACTCCTGGGTTACTATAACCATGTCCTAGTGCTGCCTCAGTAAAATGAAATTTTCACGTCTGTCAGTTGTCATTTTCTAGTTCATTTATTTGTCTTTTCAATTTGAAAGTCTGCAGCTGAGATCCAAAGAGAAATGAAATGTTTGTTACTCACCCCATGTGCTTCAGCTCACGACTATCAAACAGGCCAGCACAGGAATGGCACATATTACTGGGGAAATTCATGACAGGTGACACTAGCAGACTAATTCAGATCATGTTTCTTTTGTTCTAGAAGATTCAAAGGACTCAAGTGATTTTAACATTAGGTTCCTGTGTCCTTCGGTGTTTGACAGAATAGTCAAACATTGACAGCACTGAAATCAGGGTCAAAACATCTATGGTTGTCAAGGGCAGTGGAACATGACTTCTGAACCTGAGCAGAGAACAGAGGCTGTAGAACTACTATCAAAGTGATTTGACAAGTGACAATCTTTGTTTGTGATTGTGTAAAACATGCAGTCTGTACCAAAATGTTTGTGTATACAAGGCATAGAACGGGTAATCCGAAGCAGCCTTCTGTCTTCCCTTTACAAATTTAACTAAAGCCCCACTGTCTGCGTGAGCAAAGGCTTAGTGTCTTCCACTGAAATTACACATTTTCAAAAGATTGGTCAATTGTCCTTTTATCAGAACAGACTGATTGCAAAACTGAACTAAAGCTTCATGCCACATCTACCCTTTTCTTGAGAACTCTGGATTTTAAACATGCAGTTTTTCATTTGGCAGAACACTCACAGCATTGCTTTGAGGGTCTAGCTGAAGTGGGACCTATTCACATGAATGAGAGTTAAAATGTCAGTCTCCACTTTTCACCAATAGCTTATGGGTAGCTTAACTGAAATGGTAAGTGAATCATGTTACTCTGATGATGAGACTGGAGCAAATGGTTCCTTATTGTAGATTTGCCTGTAGTAAATAGTGCTGTGCCTACTTTACACAGTATAATGATATCAGGCTCATAATTCAACACATTACCTTAAAAATTACGCTATTAAAAAGTCTTCACTAATGAAAACCTAATTATGGCTGTCATTTAACAGGTACTTTAGGATTAACTCCAAATGCACCTGATAATAATAAAGGTATCCCACCCTGGGCCAATGTCAGCGCTGTGCCAGTCAGCTTCATGCCTGAGCAGAGGAGTCCTCCTGTGTCTGCTGTCAGCATAAACAGAGGTAAAAGCTCATAAGGTCATAGAATCATAAAGTCATAAAGGTTGGAAAAGACCACTCAGATCTTTTTTTGCAAATAAGCACCATGGATCAACACTCATTACACTACAAACAAATAAAGGAAATAATCGTAGTTGTTGGGCGCTCTGGGAATTTCAGTTTCAAGAATGATTTAAGCCAGCACTGGTTTAAAGGGTGGCAACTGGAATGAAGTAAAACTGAACATGTGAAAGGCTCTCAATACAGCCCTTGGAGAGGTCTGTGCACAGCACAGTCGCTGGCATCATAGATCACAGGCACCTCAAATTCCTGCAGATCCACCTGGTGCCCAAGGATTGCACTTTTTCTTATAAAATATTGAGCCACTTTGACTTAGAATAGATAAATCTGCAAAAATATTCCCTAAGTTACAAGAGCGAGACTAGTTCAGACCCAAGTAGGGTCTAATAGACACCCCATCTGCTGCTGTGTTCTCCCCAAGGCTGAGGCTGCTCACGGAGCTTCTTTGCAGTAGCAAAGCTAATGTGAAGTTACTGCTATTGTAAATGGCAGCAAGAGTGCTCTGTGGAAGATAAAAATCTCTGAATGCACTGATGATTGATGGGTCCTGTTAACACTTGGGCCTTTGCCACATCTCACTGCCTGCTTACAAAGAGCAATCAGGAGAGCCATTGCCTATAAAAGCAGTGTAACTGCAATTACTCTGTGAGTGTGGCTGTGTGTGGATGTGTATATTTATACAGCTGTCAAACAAAGAGCTATCCAACACCTTCCCTGAACAGATAAAGGGTTAATTTAAGACAGAGATAGTCAAGAAACTGCTTGGAAAAGAAGAGGAATGGGGCAAAGTGACCTGTCCACCATACGTGTTTTGCACTGGAAATTCTTTGCATTCTGAGAAAAACTGATCAAAATAGCATCAAGCTGAAAATCAAGCAGTTAGTGAAAATAAGGAAAAAAGATTGAGGGCTATCTCCAATATTCTGCATATTCAGAAGATTTAATATATCCAGAAAGCTTCTTCACTCTTTGGAATTTCATAGAATCACAGAATCGTTAGGGTTGGAAAAGGCCACTAAGATCATCCTGTCCAACTGTCAGCCCATCCCCAACACGCCCACTAACCATGAGGAACAGCAGTATTTGAGTAGAAGCTGGCCAGGATACAGGCAGCAATGAGTACAAAAGTTGTCTCTGAATGTTGGCAGGGAGATGGTCAGCTGGTCCTGAAAATTGCTTCAAAAAGCTCTGAGTGCAGTGGCTCAATCCCCGTGTCCCTCATCTCCGGGACAGGTATAGAATCATAGAATCATCTGAGTTGGAAGGAACCCCCAAAGGCCATCTAGTCCAACTCCCCACAGTGAATAGGGACGTGTACAGCTAAATCAGGTGCTCAGAGCCCCATCAAGCCTGATCCTGAATGTCTTCAGGGATGAGGCATCCACCACCTCTCTGAGCAATCTGTTACAGTGCCTCACCACCCTTAGTGTAAAAACCCTTTTTCTTATATTGTCTAAATCTTCCCTCTTTTAGTTTGAAACCATTTCTCTTTGTTTTATCACAACAGACTGCTGAAGAATCTGTCCCCTCCTTTCTTATAGCCTGCTTCTCACACCAGTGTCTTTTCTCTATGTTTCAGTTGATAATGACCCACATTTCATTATATACCTGCCCAAGAGCCAGAGGAACATCTGCTTTAATATCAACTCAGATCCTGGACATATCCTAAACTTGGTTTCTGATCCTAGTACTGGTAAGGGAATAAAAAGTACAGTTTACATTACAGCATGATTTTCCTTCCCTCAGGTCTGAGAGGTGTTGAAAGAAAAAAGGTGAAGTGTCTGAAAGGAGGATGCATGGTGACCTGAATGAGACAGCAGGTGGAGGGAAGTGGTTATTTCCCTTCACATACGGAGTACTGTGCCTAGTTTGAGGCTTGCCAGTACAAGAAAGATGTTGATAAACTGGACCAAAATTAGTGGTAGCTGAAGAAATGATTATGAGGCTGGAGCACAGGATGTAAAGAGAGACACTGAAAGAGCTATGTTTGGTCAGTCTTTAAAAGAAAGATACTCAAAGTGAATCTTGTTGCTGTATACAACCACCTACTCAGAAAACAAAAATAGCCAGAGAGTTCTTGGAGATGCACAGCAGAAGGACAAGAGGCAATAGAAATGAACAGATACATATAAAATACAGATTAGAGATTAAATACTAGGAAAAAATTTATCACCCTAGATTTAGGCAACATCTGTCTCTTCACAGGAGTCGTTGTCAATGGGCAGCTAATAGGGGCCAAGAAGGAGGAGAATAAGAAACTCAACACGTATTTTGGCAAATTTGGTTTTTATTTCAAAAACAAAGGCCTGAAGGTGGAGATTGACACAGAAACCATAACGCTGAAAGATGGATCTTACAGCATCATGTTGTCCTGGTCTGACACAGGACACATCATTCGGAAACAGTAAGTAGCTGAGCATTTATTGTCTGTCCTGTGCAACTTAACATTGAGCTTACCCAACCCTGGGTGAGATCCAGGTTGCAAGGTGCCTACATTTGGGCATGTGCACCTCATCTGAGTTCTCATTATGAATATTATGAAGTTAATGAAGATTAGACAACAGGGCCAAGGAAGTGATTCAGTTGACCAAGCAGAATTAGGAAAAGCTGTATTTCTTTCTCTGCTGCTGACTACATTAAGAGCTGGTTGCCTAAACATAAGCATCCTGTGTTATTTGAGGTGCCCATGGGGCTTCTGACATGACTCCAAACATCCACACCTTCACCTGCAGAATGAGAGTAAGCAGCAAAACTGGGCACCCTACAGCACCGGACCCTTGTTTAGGGAATGGGATCGCTTCCTAAATTTCCATTCTTTGTAACAGGAGCTTAGATTTGTAGGGCAGGATTTGGTTGTGTGAAAATGGGCATGAAGTGTCCTATTAGATACCATCCTTCCAAACCTCTGGGTGCTGCTCCCAAGGCTGTGAGTTTCTGTTGTCCTATCAGCCAGCTCCATGCAGTTGACGCATTAGAGCATCTCAAGGGGATTGAGCACTTAAGTGTGACCAGCTGGACTGAGCCCTCTCTTCTGGTTTGCCTCTGCTAGGCTTCTCATATCAGTGAAAAAAGAAAGCAACGTTACTATCAGAGTGGGTGAGGAAATGTCCTTCATGGTTTTGCTGCACCGTGTGTGGAAGAATCACCCAATTAATGTTGACTTCCTGGGAATCTACATCCCCCCTGAAAACCAGTTTTCTCCTGAAGCACAAGGGCTGATAGGTAAGGACTGCATGTTGGGTGAAGAGGGACACTAAGATTACTGCTAGGGTCAATCAGATGGCTCTGAGATTGCTGTAGTGCCTGGGAAGCTCCAAGAACTCTATAGAGCATAAGCAGCCAGGAGGTTATTCTCAGTGACTGTAATGGGGTTTTCCCAGCTTGCCTATTCTGTTGTGACTTGAAGAAAAAAAAAAAAGTGAAACAAACCCCTCAAAACTTCTTTTTGTATTGAAGTTTTTAATTCAGCTCTCCCTTGAATAGCACTGCTGTTCTGGCAAATAACACAAAACAAAAGCAAGGGCTTAATCCATAGAGAAAAACAGCTCTTCGAGCTCTGGACCCACCGAAGGCTCCCTTTAAGGTGTGGGAACTCTGTGCAGCAGATTGTTTTCCCAAATACTCTTCACAGCTCCAGTCTACTTAAGTAGAAGTTTTCTGGCTCAGAAGCAGAGCTTTTTACCCTCCCCATTTGGTGCTGGAGACAAGATGCTGTGATCCATGCAGGAGTGGTTTGCCTGCTGCATCCAGTTTGGATTTTTAAAAGTGCCTACCATCAGCTTACATCACCTCCAGCCATGGAGGTTAGGACATGCAAAGAGCTTTTAAATCTCTTTGATCAGGTCAGTTTACATCTGAACCAGAAGTGTATATCTACAACCAAAGACCTGGGCAAACTCCAGAGAAACCACAAGCCACCATGGAAGTGAAAGGAAACAAACTCACTGTTACTAGGTAGGAATAATGTGCTTGATTGTTCTCTTTATGGCTTTCTTCTCTTTTTAATTATCTCACTGACTGCAGGCTTAATTAAGGATCTTGGGGATCCCCTATTTTCATCTGTTAACAAATAATCTGTCTTTAGCTGTTGGCAAAACACTTGGATTCTTTTGTATTTTTAACATTGCATGAGCAGTTCTGGTCATGTAGCTGTCCAACATCTAACATTGGCTGTGTAGAAGTACCTGGGATCCCCACAAAAGAGCCCATGCAGTTACAGAACTGTGAAATTCATTGCATTCTGCAGTTGTTTCCACTCTGCACACATTCACACTTTGGCACAGAAGTACTATAAGCCAGCAGGATTAACAATGTCTTATTGTCTACTTGTCGTGACTCTCATTTTGGATGGCCTCTTCCTCACAGGGGATTGCAGAAAGACTACAGGACAAACCGTGTGTTTGGGACTGACGTGCAGTGCTGGTTTGTGCACAACAGTGGGAAAGGTTTCATAGATGGCCACTACAAAGATTACCTCGTCCCCCACCTGTACAGCTTTTTGAAGGAACCCTGAACGCTCAAGCTAAACCAGTTTATTATAGAAAATTCTTCTCTGCTCCTTCACACCCAGACTGGTAGCTGTCAGCCTACCAAGCCAGATTGACCAAAGGTGACATCACCAACATTTCCTTTATAAGTGATCAGTGTTTCAAATGTAACTCCCTCTTCCATTCAAAAATTAAATCTATAATAAACTGACATGCTGGACTGTAGGAGGTATCTTGTATTAGCCATGTCTAACAACCACTAAAGTCAAACTCCATTAGAAATTTCAGCTGTTTTGTAATACACACCTCACAGCAGACTTGTAATAGCATTGTGGCATCTGTAATTTTGGTATCATACACAACCAGGTTTAAAAAAACTCATGCTTTTCAACTTTTGTCCTTTCAGAGAGCAGGGAAAATGTAAGTTCACGTGTTGCTGGATTTGGCAAAAAACAGCGCAGCTAAGATAAGCCCAGCCAGGATGATGTGCATTACATACCTGACAAATCTAACAGAAAAGGAAATTGGGATCACAAAGAGTCCCTAGCCTTTACAGATATGCTAATCAGTGGTCAGAATTTCCTTGAAATAGCTCATGCTACTACAATGCAGGAAAATAAATTAGGTGAGCCCAGAATATCTTGTTTCAGTTTTGTAAACATTTCAGCATCACAGTGAAATTCTCACCTAGATACAGAACTGGGGAAGTAGGATAAAGAGCCTGGAATTCAGACTACATAGAAGTCACCAGCAGTACTAAAAGCTTCGCTTCCAGGGGGATCAGTTCCCAAAAGGTGTCATACTTTTCAAAAGTAAAAAATGACATCAGTAGTGAAAAACCATACACATGTATGTACCTAGAGTTGGATTTAAAACTCTGCTTTCACAGGCAACCTTAGGAAAAAAAATAATAAAATGCTGACCAGATTCTTCTCAGCAGCCCTAATGTAGGACAGGCACTCCAGTTATCTACTTGCCTTCCTGTACTTTGGTGTCCTTTGCCTGTGAACCAAAGACTGGCATGCATCCTTCCCCCAGTTTTGTTGTCAGGAGTGTGTGGATTAATGCATGCTGAGTCAGAGCAATTCTCAGAAGCGTATGCATGTCTTCTGCCTTAAGTTCCTTCCTGCATAATTGTTCAATTTTTAGATACTGCATTACTGCTTGACTTGTATTTGTGCCTGGGATCCCTGGAAAGTCATTCAAATCCTCCTGTGAGGTTATTCCAGACTGCAACTCTTTCACTCAACCTCTGCAGTCTTTCAGTTTTCCTGCAGGGGTCCCCTGGAAACCACGAATCATGGTTCTCTGAGGTAAAGCAAGGGACAAGCAACAGTGAATTTGATGCTGGTGACCTGAACTTTTAGACTGCACTAGAACTGGGGTACACATCCACAACAGCATCCTGTTCAATTCAGCTCATTAAGGAAAGGGCTGAGTGCCTTTTCTTTATGAAAAAAATGCAGTCTTTCCAAAGGAATTTTGCTCAACCACACAACACTGCTGAGTTTGCAGGGAAATAAAACTACCTTTCCCAAATGAGCATTGGTTACCTCTTCTCACCTTCCCCAACTTCCTAGGTCTCAGCTCCACAGTAGTCAACACAGCAGCTCCACACAGCTAAGATCAGCTCTGGAAGGCACAGGATTATCAGTTTTCTTGCCATCAAATTCCAGACACACACAATAACCACCAAAGGCAGTCTGAACCACAGGTGATGGTCTGTATTTTGGTTGGGAAAACTTGCACCTTTCTTTTACAAAAATAAGGCAGGTACACCAGTTGGCCATTTTACTGTGCTCTTCAGTGGATATAAAAGAACAGAGCGCTGCCCCATGTGTTTAAAAGGCTGATTAGGAAAGCTCTGACCTAAGATAAGTTTATGTTTATTCCTGAACATTCCTTAAAAATAAAATACTGTATAAAATGTGACATTTTTTTAAAAATTAAAAAGTAATGTTATTCATTGAGCATCCACAGCAGTGCAGGGGAAAACAATGGAACTATGGACAAGGGAAAATGCTCTGGAAAACCAAAACAGCAATTGCCAGTTCATATCTGCACAGACATAGGCAGGAATGCTAGAAGCCCCACAAGAAACATCCATCTTGGAGCCCATAAGCAGATAAGTTGTGTATAAGCATTATTAGGAGCCCTGAGAACGAGGTGATGGAAATTTAATTATGTGGATTCTACTACAGCTGATAAGTTAACTAAAAATAATTTGGTGACAACACTTAATAAAGCAGACCCTTCTTACAAAATCCAGGAGAAGAATCCCTGTTACCTTCTGCTATTCTCTTAATCCTTTCCCTTCTTCCTCCAGCCAGAACTGTTTTGGCTGCAAATTGAAAATCTGCTGTTTAAAATCCATTGGCCCCAACACACATTGCTTGCCTCAAGCAGCTGCTGTGGACAGTTCTCTGTCCTACAATATTTCACTCATACTTCAGTAAAGAAGATACTCCAACTTGCAGCTGTTGTATTTTGCAAAATGAAACTGAAAAATTATTAAAAAAAAACTTTGAGAAAGGATCAGATGGAGTATTTCCACCATTAAAATTTCCACAAACATTTTATGTAACAAATCTATAGTGATCTTTAAATAAATTCAATTTGCTCTTGGTTATTCTCTATATACATTATAGATACATATACACACAAAGTTAAAACCCTGACATAGTAGAGTCTCCTGTGTCTGCCCACAAGAAGCCAGGAAGATGGTTTGAGGAACCAAAATCTTCTCTGATACATAATAAGCACCTCAGGCAAGTTTGGAAATGTCTTCATACTGGATCCCTTCAACTCGGCGTCCTTTCAAAGGCCCCTGGAAAAGAACAGATTGTAAAAAGTAAAATCAAAATACAAACTTGTTTGTTGAATTTCCCAATAGAGAACTTAAAGTAACATAGCTAAAGGAGCTGTATCAAATCTTGCCACATTTAGCATTCTTTAAGGAGCAGAAACGAAGTGAACAGTATTAGATATCCCAGGCATTAATAGTATTACACAGTGCTGTGCACAGTAAAAGCTCAACAGCTACTTTTCTGTTTAAGAGTTCTGTCCAAAAGCCAAAATATGAGTGTATGCTGCCTATTGTACAGGGGATACGTAGCAGAATGCATTCAAAAAACTACAGAATTTTGGGTTCTGGGTGGTTTCTTCTGTTTTTAATTTATAGATTTGGAGTTCATGTCGAAAGAAGTAACCTCTATATCTAAGTGCATCAAAACTAGAGAAAAAAGAGCCTTGCTTTCAAGACTAACATATCATGAGCCTTGGCTCCAATCAAAACTCCTTCTGTGTTTAGGATACCTCCCACAATCACTCCTCAAGTAAATTCTCTGAGTTTCAGCAGCCCTTCTTTGAATGGCATCCTAATAGAGCCTCTCTCCAGCAAGTTGTGTTTGAGAGATTTGTCTTCAAGGCAGTACCCCCCCTACTTATACCAGTGAATTTAAAGACAATTTTGCAGAGAGCAAAAAAAAGCCATAGACACGAAGGTGTTCATATGGACCAATTTTAGCCCAGAGAAAGGTGAGACAAACAAAACAAACAAATACAGAAACTAACAAAAAACACCCAAACCACCAATGTAATTGTTAGTTACAAACAAGACAATGGATAAGAATATAGAGCCCTATGTTCAGTCTAATAAAGGGAGGAGAAAAATCACCTCCGTGCATTTTTCACATTTTTTATCTTCCCACAAAGTAGTGCAAGTACAGCTATATTCAAAATAAACACACAAAATATTTTGCTAGTCTCTGTCCAGTTAAAAACTCGCCAAATTCAGCATCTTGGCATATTTTAAGAGGCAAACAGCACAGCACTACTCTGCAGTGGAGAACAAGCAACTGTTCTCCTACTGGTTGGAAATAAGTGGCTGAGAACAGCATTTTGTACTATAAATCCCACCTGTAAAACAGGATTAATAATAGCATCTTTCTTTGTGAAAGCTCTCCAACATACAGATGAAAAGTGCTGTATGCAAACTAGATCTTCCAGGTTATTTTTTTATACTTACAGAGTCAATGATGATTGTTGCTGAAAATTTCTTCTCATTGATAGATTCCAGGATGCCTTCATTTCCCCTGTAACCACCATTTAATACCATAACTTTCTTTCCTGAAATGAGAAATAGGAAAAATTTCCTTTGATGGAGTTGTGTTCAGCTTCAATGACAGTTGAGGGAGAAGTTTCTCTTCAAGCCCCAGCAAGCGATTCTCAGCTATGCCTCACACCCTGCCCACTTTACAAAGTGCACTGAAGTTTACCACTCTAGGCTATGCTGGCACTACAGCAGAAGCCACTCAAACTACATCAGGGAAAGAATCATAGAATCAGAATGGTTTGGGTTGGAAGGGACCTTTAAGATCATCCAGTTCCAATCCTCTGCTACAGGCAGGGATACTTCCCTCTAGACCAGGTTGCTCAAAGCCCCATGCAGCCTGACCTTGAATGCTTCCAGAGAGGGGGCATCCACAACCTTGCTCAGCAACCTGTTCCAGTGCCTCAAAACCCTCACATTAAAGAATTTCTTCCTAATATTTACTCTAAATCTACCCTCTTCCATTTTAAAGCAATATCCCCTCATTCTACCTGCCCTTACAAAAGGTCCCTCCCCAGTTCTCCGGTCGGCCCCCCTCAGATACTGGAAGGCTGCTATAAGGTCCCCTTGAAGCCTTCTCCAGGTTGAAGAGCCCCAGCCCTCTCAGCCTGTCCAAACTTGCTGAGGGTGCACTCGATCCCACTGTCCACAAAGATGTTAAAAAGCACCGGACCCTGCACTGATCCCTGAGGAATGCCACTCATCACCAGTCTCCACATGGACACTGAGCCACTGACTGCAACTCTCTGAGTGGCCATTCAGCCAATTCCTTATCCAGTGAGTAGCCCACCCATCAAATCCATTTAATGTGGCTACCAGGATGTCGTGTGGGACAGCGTCAAAGAAGTCAAACTTAATTCCCTCATGTCCTATTCAATATACTAATTGCTCAGCATGCTTTCTTTCTTTCTTCTGTCTCACCTAGGCAGTTCTATAGGGCATCAATTCTAGTGTAAGTGTGGGCAAAGCTCACCTGTACTATTGTGCCACTATCAACTGGCTATTCACCAGCTGAAGATGCAGAATATAGCACATCTGATGGAAAATCTCAAGATCCTACGTCTTGTTTCTCTCTATGCTGACAGTGCTCTGCTTACTGCTACCCTGAATGTTCCCTCAAATACTGATCAGATGTTACACGGAAACCTTAGTATGCTACAGTCAAAGAAATACAAGTGAATCAAACAAGAGTTATGTTTTGCCAAGTACCTACAGCTATCTGAGGCAGGATTTGGAAGGAAGACACAGGATAAATATGACTAAGAGCTACAGAGTGCTCCCTGAGAGGCTTCCTGGCAGCTGAAGAGAGATGCTTTCATGTAGTCAAATGAATTGAATCATGAAGCACTTCTATTTTCTTAGAAGATAATATTCTTACAAGAAGAGATTATGAAGACTCAAAGAAGAAACAATGCAATATTTCCCCAGAAAGTAACCAGAATATACATGGTGAGTGTCCAGACTAGCTTATGAAATGCTGTCCCAGGAACAACACAGCTACTGTTAAGGTAGTTTTAAGTGGTTGTTTTACAGTTTAAAAGAACTTAAATTTAAGTTATGCTGTGACAGCTAAGCTGAAAAATAAAGAACACAAACAGCCATACCTGGTGCTGGTATTACAGTCTCCAGATGCGTCTGATCAAGCTTCAGTTTGTCTCCAGAATCAATCATTTTCACAACTGCTGTATATTTGTCGATCACCTCCTATTGTAAAAGGTAGAGGCTAATCAGTGACTAGAACATAAAAAATAATTCTCTAAATTTACATATTCAAAATTACCAAATTCAGGAACTTCAGAATACACTTGTACATTTTCAAAAGCACTGAAGACTTCTGAGATGCCCTAAAGGCATCCAGCCTCCACAAAGTGCTGGCTGACCCTACTCTGAAGTTAAGGCTAGATTAAAGGGGCTCCTCTTAAAAATCAATGACTGATCTCCTTTGTAAACTAAGACCACTAAAGTTATTAGTGTTGTCTGGAAGTTTTGTCAACCTTCAGATCAGTTATCTTAGCTATCCTCTCAAATTCAGAGAGTAAATTAGAGGCTTCTTTCCCTCACGGGAGGATAAACTGGCTTGAAGTCGCACATGGAGAACAGCAATAAGGCCTCTCAATGAAGACAAATGTCACTGATCATCTTTGCACCTAGCATGTCCAACCTCCCAGATTTACAGCTCAGTGGAAGACAGCCACTAGAACTCAAAACCTGCTCAGATACTTGCCAAAAAAGCTGTGATTTTAAGTTCTATGCACTGCTGTCAATCATTCAAAACACACCTAGATGTTGTCTTCTGCACTCTTGCCAGAGACTGTTGAGCCTTGGACTACGTGGTACAACATCATTTCACTGGCAGCGGCTAAAAGAAACCACATCTAAACAACAGAACAAGGCTTACAGACTGAAGATTTTGTACACAAAGAGGATCTTGCTCAAAGGGCAGTATGCAGCACAAATATTTGTGCAACACTGACTAGTCTCAAATTAAAATACAACTGCACTGCTCTTGGTCACGTCACATTGAAAAAGTGATTATTACTCATTATGGATATGTTAATAGGATAAGCTGTACAGGACAAAAAACAGACACACAAAAAAAGTTCCAGTAAAGTTACATCACAGTTCCTTTCAGTGTAGACTTAAGGCTGAGCACAATTCTGACTCTGGAAGTCATCTGGTACCAGAAAACCTAGCCAAAGCCACATGCTTCCATTTGCACACTTTACCTTAACAACTGCCTTCTTCTTGTGATACTTCTCTCCGAGCTTCTTTGTGACAATTTTTACAATGATTTCCTAGACAATTAGATGGAAGAAAAAAAAGATTAACATTCCAAAACACACAAGCAAATACACGGTGTAAAGTAATTACATGCTGGAGTCACTCTAACCCCAATCATCAGATAAAGTAATTTTTCACATTTGGCAGCTTGGAAAATGAGTGAAATAAGCTTGGAATCTGCTTCAGGATCTTTACATAACTCAATCACTAGCAACTGCAGACATGCAGAATTGGTTGTATATTATTACTTCTAAGATACTTACTGGCTGCAACCAGTAGTCTGTTCGAGATGTTCTTTTCTTCTCTTCTTCAAGCTACAGAACAACAAATAAGCATCATTTATTTTCTCCCTTCACTGCAGCCTTCCCATGCCTTCAAAAATCTGAACAAATTCTCCAGACCCACATCAGGTTGAGGAAAAAAACAAGAAGGGTAGGTCAGCGTGTGTTTTCTGCACAGAAATCAACCTGGTGAGATCTAGGAATCCATGACAAAATGATGGGAGATTTACATTTATTTTTGTCAAGTGATTCTAGGTATTTTCTTCTCTTTCAAAATCTGTATTCCTTTACTTCCAACATCTGGATTGTCAAGGCAATAAGCACGGATGAGCAGCAGAAACCAATTTTAAATGGGAAGAATGCCCAGAAAGACACGAAAGTCTGAATTCCACAAGAATTGGAGGTCTGAGATCGTTTCAAAGGGAAGCCCTGGAAAAGTAGCCTCACTGCCACAGGCATGGGATTATAAAGTCAGAAATCCTTGCACAATTGTTACCTCCATAATCTCATCCAGTGCAGATTTCTTCTTTTTCTCTTTGGACTGACCAGAGCTATGAGCTGATTCTTTTCTTTTAACTGCTCCTTCTGCCATCTTCAGTGCACTTGGTCCAAGGATGCTGCTGGAAGAGAAAGACAGCGTTTTCACAGCAGACCTCAAATTGTCCTCTCTACCAAGATGCATTTGAAGAACTGGTTGTACAAAAAGGTGTGCTGATCTATTTGATTTCAGTTGTGCAAATCACCTTCCAGACCTCACATGCTACCTTTTCCAGGACTGTGCTTTGCAGTTAGAACTGATCTCCTTGAGGTGTAAGTTCCATGCTCACTGATGCTTGCTGCTAGCAGTCCAGCAGAACAAAAACAATCTAATGGTCAGTTCACCAGTGCAAAAGCTAAGAGCTGATTGGGGACTTGAGTTAAATGGTAAAGACAAAAAAAAAAAAAAAGTCTGCAAGTAAGATTTTCAAGTTTATTTTAAATATTTGAATCAAAATGAGCAATCCTTTAACTTTAGAGAAACTGAGAACTGAGCAAGTCTCCAACATAGCTGAGACCTGGAAATCCTCTCACACCCAGAAAATAAACACTACCTTCACCATCACATACAAAACAGGCAAATAGCCCATGAGTTACAAAAGGAAAGAACAATTAGTACAAAAGTTACATCTTAGGGATTGGAGAACACCTACGTAAAGTGAGAACTGTCTAAAAGCAGTCTGAGTTTGCCAATTTTTATAAAAGCCACGCGGATGCAGTAAAAAATTGTAGGTGTTTTCTCATCCAGACAGTTGAAGAAGGCTGCTGTGAGATAATTTTCTTAAAGCTTAGAACAATTCTCATGTTCTGACTGTGTTCTGTGGTGAGGACTTTGGTTATACTAGCAAAGGGAGATGTATAATGGGAGTGAGTTACAAAAAGGGCAATAGAAACAAACGTGAGAGGAAAATAATTGTATTTCAGAGGAAGGCAGGATAATCTCTATACAGAGTTCCAGAAGAAACTGCACGTTAAATCACACATCCAGCAGCAAATACATAAATAAATGTATTAATGTAAATGTCTCATAAATGACATAATTAAAGCCTGGCGTTAAAGAAGACGACATTAAAGAAGGAAAACATAGATATCTGTGAGGTTATCAAGGGATTCCCAGGTGTCAGTACTAAAACAAATCTTACTTAACACGTGCATTAGGGATCCTGGGACAAAGAGAGACAACCAGCACTGCTCAGGTATGTCATCAGTACAGAGGACACAAGAAAGAATTGGGCACAAGAAAGGACTAGTTTACATTGAAATCTGTGGTTTACAGAAAACAAAACAAAGCATATTATGTAAGCTTTAGTGCTTCTTTAGAAAAGTTTGCTTTGATTAGATTCTATCCACAGGGAACTCATCACTGTCTAAGATCAACAACAGCAGAGAAGGGTCCGACTATAATGACAACTAATAATGTGGACCAACCGTGAAAGAGTCAAACTCAGCCCTAGCAGTCACATCCTGTGGTCTCTTTGTCCAAATTTCTGCACACTGATCAAGAAATGCAAGAGAGAATCCTGACCAGGATTCTGCAACACCTGCAGTGAGCAGAGAGGATGGGAAACAAGGAAATCCTGCAACACGTTGCACGATGTGGTATCAGACTGAACTCAAACAAGCCATATAGTAATAGCAATAGCCAATGTGTCTCACAGTGGCAGAACACACTTTTACACTGACATTGGGAAGCAGTTTCCATATACAACACTGAAGTGACTCCTGAACCACCAGTGAAGGAAAAACCACAGGCTGGTCACTTTAGTGTGAGGCAGATATCCAAATTTTGCTTCTACACTACCATTACAAACTTTACATACAAGTATCTATCATATGCTAGGAAAAAGTTGGGCCTCTTGATACATGATTCCACATTCAGACAAATTTTTTGCAAGTGCCTTAAAAAATAGATCTAAGTATTCCTCACTGAAACTAGTCAAGTGAGTGCTTGTGCTAAGTTCAGCCTCATCTTAAGCGCAACTCAAAGCTCAGGAATAATTTACAAGTATTCCTCAAAGCCTGAAATCTGTCTCTCTAAAGTAGCAAAGAACTACTTTATTGTCTCATTCTCTGCCTGGCATATATCCCATCAGATATCTTATCTAAAAGCTAAGCTTGTGATGAGAAGCAAGCTTTCGCTTTACTTGCAATGCATTTAATTACAATATTGCCTTACAAGAAAAGATGTACTACTCATCAAACAGTTTCACTGACTTCTGTAAGTATTGTTGGCATTATTGATCCCCTTTTCCTGTGTTGCTTGTGGTGATATGACAATTAAATTCATGAGCTTTGCAAAGATTTACATCAGGAAGATTCAGCTCCTTTAAGGATGATCAGAGAAAATATTACCTTCAATTAGACAAACCTTTTAGGAACTGAAATTAAAAAGTCATGAATATCCATGCACAGAAGGCAGCTGGGACTTGATGGAATACACTGTAAATGCTTCAGTTAGATCTCCTATCCTCCCTTTCACTTACCTACCTCTTCCCAGAGGAAACTATCACTGCCTGTTCATTTCTGGGCATCTGTCATGAATGAACCATAAAGAATTCAAGAAGGCTCCTCACAGCAAATATTTAAGATATAAACATTCATCCATTTAAAATACAAGAGGAACCATGGCATCACCTAGGATCTCCTCCCGAATTACATGATAGGATGAGACAGTAGACTACACATATTGCAAGATAAGATACATCTTCCTACACATACAAATACCACCAACATGTAAGCAAGAGTTGCAAGAGTTACCTTTAAATAATTTTCTCACCTTGTTTTTGAAGATGCTGCTACTGAAGTACTTGCTCCTTTATTTAAATTAAATGCAACTAAAAAAAAAAAAAGATGTTACAATTTAACAATCTGATAATGGAAAAGATGGTACATTTAAAAATACTTACTGTTTTATATTTTATGTTACAGTTCAGCTTTTAAAATAAACAATTATTTCAAATTATTTCAAAAATGGCAAGAAATACTCTGCATTTTCCTATTTTCAGTGCTTTTTGAAACTCATCTCAAAGCACTCTATGAAACACTGAGCAAGCTTTAGCACTCATTTCATTTTAATCACGAAATCAGCTTCAGTTCAAAAAAAACAGCATGTATCAAAATCTGGTTACCTTTTTCTTCTTCATTTTCTCTGTTCAGTTCAGTATAGACTGGCTCCTCCTGCCAAAAGAAAACTTAACAGATCTCAAGAGCAAAACAGATAGCTGAGCCAGGATAACATTTTTCAGTGATCGTTGATTGCCTGAATTTTATTGACTACAGTAAGATTATCTAATAACTGTAATATTCAGTCTGGCTTGATTTATAAGATTATAAATTGAAAAGAGTTTCTCATTATAGGCTCCTGTGCAAAATTGTCTAATTAACACTCTCTACAGAGATGTCGTCTGTACTTGTTTAATTTCAGCATCAAAGGAAAGTGGCCTTACTGCAAGTTTTCTCATTTTGAACAAGCATGATTAGACTGGTTTTTGGACAAACTGATAATCTAAAAAAGGAAAAATCATGGAATCTTTCCAAATTTTTTGTACCAAAGGCTCAGACCATTTAAATTTCAATTAGTTTTAAATTAAGAAAAAGATAATAGTTTACAACAGCATTTAAATATATCTATCAATATCCAGAATCAAATGGGAGGTCCCAATCCCAGGCAACAACGTGCATGGAAGTCAAGGGATAACGCCAAAGAAGTTCTCAAATTCCACGGCAGGACTATCAGAATAAAAACTTTTCATGTGGGGATTTAATTATTTCAGCTTTCCTGGTAATCTTAGCCTCCCTACTATACTTGTTATTTGCAGCCCTAGAAGTTTGAGAAATATGATAAATGAGGACACCATTGGCTACTGTTTAGTCTCCTATCTTAAATTCAGTATTTTAAAATTGCTAGGAAAACTAATACTCGTTTAGTAGAAAAGTAAGCCAGGTACAAAGCAACTCCAAGTCTTCCTCTAGAGTAAGTTATCATCTTTCATAAATGTTTAACAGAATATTCAGAGCGTAAGTGAAGTAATGTGGTGGTTTAAGCAGGGGAGAAGACAGACTAAATCAAAATCTGAAATGGCTAGGACTAGATACAGTCAGACACGAGGAATAGTTCCAATAAATTTCAAAACAGCATAAAATTTAAAAGGAGCTGAAACCTCTGCTTTCCTTTTCTGAAACTGATTCCAAAGAGGACCTTGATGTTTAT
This sequence comes from Meleagris gallopavo, assembly GCF_905368555.1. Classification (NCBI taxonomy): domain Eukaryota; kingdom Metazoa; phylum Chordata; class Aves; order Galliformes; family Phasianidae; genus Meleagris; species Meleagris gallopavo. The sequence continues at coordinate 4,404,284 of NC_139404.1, forward strand.
CTCCTGTAAAAAGCATCGAGTTGGTTATTTGAGGAACTGTAACAAGCAGCAATTTCAACTGAAACAAGGTAGGCAAAGTGGGCATGAGAATTATCTGTGAGAAGAATATTTCTCAGTTTAGAAACAACCAACCATGCAGCCACGTATACCCACTGTTCCCCAGTTTGAACTAGCAATCAGCTCGCAACCCACTGCATGAAGATTATTCATCACCTTCCAGCTGGCTGCAATGGAAATAGTACTGGAAAGATCATAGGAGCATTAACTTAATCGAGAGGACTTTTGAGCTGAAGATTGATATATAATTTTCCTCACCAGTTCTTTCCCCTCCAAACCTCTTCTAACTTGCTGTTCAATGAATTTCGCTGTTTTTTCTTCATCATCGAGGTCTTGTTTCTTCTTTCTCTCTTGTTCTTGTTGCCTGCGAATGGTCTCTGGGTCCCTGTCAATGTATTGGATATACCAGCCTTTTGGAGTCTCATCAACCTTACAAAGACCTAAAAACCCAACACAAGACAAAATAAGAATACTAACAAAAACAAGAAAATAACAAAGAAAACATCAAGATCATTTTCTTAGGCCACATTCACTGTAAGAATGTAAAAACTTTAGCAGATGTACCTTTACAATGTATCTCTTACCAGACTTCTAAAATAGACTTTAAATTATCTTTAGTAACCGTTTATACCCTTCAGCTAGCTGGTTCTATTTGGAAATGGGCCAAAATATGTAGCAAAAGTGGATGGAACATTTGGTATCACTTTCCTTCTTGATGAAAACATTTCCTTCCCATTGTTTCAACAAGGAAGAAAACAGCACTCTAACATACATAAACACTGCATAGTAATAGCATCAAACTATAGAAAACTTTACTGTGCTACATTATTGTTACTGGCACTCATTAGAGTGAGTTTTCAAACACTCTATGACTCATGAATGTATCCTGTAGCACACAGGCAATTGAAACCAATTTAAACCTTACACAGCACTGTGGTATGACATAACCCCTGCTCCTCCCATGGAACACAAAACTGCAGATCTCAGATTTGAACCCTTTCATTAGGACAGGAATGAAAACAATATACTACTTCTTGTCACCACAAATACTAAGGGATTCTGCAGTTGTAAGAAATGTCCTATCATAGTTTACACTTTTTAAATGACAATTGTTGGAAGTTGACTTAGAATTCAGCAACAGATACAGTAACCACAGGTAAAACAAGGAAAGGTTTTTAATTGATGCATTTATCTCAGATCTCTGCTCCTTTTCATAAGGAAATGCTATTGCTTAGTACAGAAATCTATTTGGACATGTGTTAATATATATGCAGGAGTGGAGGGTAAGGAAAAAAAAGAAACAGGAGAATTAACATAAATGCTTACTGATTACTCATCAGCAATGCAATTACCTAATAGTTTTCAAATACCATAACCCAGAACAACAGTATTTACCTTCTCTCCCCAACCATTTTGTAAAATCAGTCAGTGTCTCCCACTGTGTTGCATTCATGTGGATGTGTTCTCGGTGACTGATATATTCATTGTACACAATATTATTGTGGACTCTCTTTGTTCCTAAAACAGAGTTATTATTAAATGTAAGTATGGGACCCAGGAGAAACCTACCAAAACTTCTTGCACAAAACCAAAAGGCATTAAAAACAAAAAAAGAAAAACAGTAAAATATTTACCAAATCGTCTCCTGAGCAGCTCTAGGAAATCGTTTCGGAATTCCCTTAGGGGATATAAAGAAAAGTATTTTAACAAAACTTATACAAAGAAATATTCTATTGTCAATAATAATGAAAATTTATCTGCAGTATAAACAGGAGAATTCTTTTGAACAGAGCACAATGAAATTCAGACACCTGTTTCCCATCTTCAGTAAGACAGCGTGAAGTGCAGTCTGTATACACAAAGAAACACAGTATGGTACATGCACATACAAGTTTAATCTTCTAAGGGATAATAGCCTTTCAAAGGGATAAAATGGGCAGAATGAACTCTAAACACTTCCCACTAATTGCTGGTATTTCATTACCAGGTATCTCCCAAGGTTGACTAACACTGACACAAAACACGAGGCAGAACAAAGGGAAGCAGTGGTAGACTGGATAGATGGATCACTCATCTCCCTGCTAATTCAATGGCTTAAAGATAAAGCCTCCCTTCAGCCTCACACTGAAGACAGTTCCAGTCAGCCCTGCTGTCAGGTAGGTCAGCTGGACAAAGGGATCAGGGGAACAGTGGGATGCTACTCATACTGCTGACTTCTTATCTCCATGTGATGGTTCTTTTAGCTCTTTGTAATTCTGCGGCTCTGACAGTCACTTAGCTGAGACACAGCAGTGACATACTTCATAGTGAAGAGCAAATTAAAACAGGACTCAGACATGGAATAAAATTATCAAATTTGGGATAAAAAGAAGAATCTGGGGTAAAAATTGCCACATTTGGGATTTTAAAAAAAGTTAAATGAGATAAAACTGTCAATTTTTAAACATCACAGCTCCCTTAAACCTACATGCTTTCAAAAGCAAACTTTTCACATAGCCACTACATAAAACAGCTGACACTAAAATACATCAGAACAAAGTATCTTGAGTGGAACATAACAGGGCTTAGAGGTACAGCCATGCAGATTTGACACATGGATAAGAATATATAGCAAACTTACTCGGAAAAGTAGTTCAAGAATTGCTGAGGATTTTCAGAAGCCAGCAGTAATTGCCTTTGGTGAGATTCAGACATGCAATGACATTTGAAGCCATTCTAGAAAATAAAGATAAATATTTTATCTGCTTTTGTCTCAATTTGCAACACACAGCTTTAGAAATAACTTAAAATGATGTTTTCTAAGTGAAATCTCTTGGAGGATTCACACAAAACACTCTAAACCAACCACAGTCTAATAGCACAGGTTGGCTATTCCTCCTGACTAGGACATAACAGAAGTCCTCTTGCTCCCTTGTGGAATGAGATAGATGTGGCACCACCGGGTCCATCCAGAACCATCTATCCAGGTACACATGCAAAAGAAGAAGTGGAAATACTTGCTGATTCCCTACCTGGCCAATACTGACATCATACGTAATGAGAGGATGGCATCCTAGGAGTGACCAAGCTATGGATTACAAAAGTTTGGCCACCTCTGATACAGGGAGAAAGTCATAAGAGCTTCCCAAAATGTACTCAGATGTTGGAGGTTTGGCCATATCCTTTTTTTTTTTTTTTTTTAAACCTAATATAATACTCTCTCATCATAACATAATTAAATTTACAGCAAACTTCTTTCCACGGGATCCCCACACCGCTACAAAAAGATGTGGCTGTAAAGGTATTATGCTTCGTTGCTGTAATCTCTGAGAAAAGATTTTGCCTCTTTGGGAGAAAGGGAAAGGGCAGCAGATGAAGAACACAAATAAGATCTTGTGGAAGTCACATTTCTCTTCCAAAAGCACATTAAAAGCTTTATTCATGTAGAATGAAAAACCAGAAGCACAGTTATCCCACATGGAGGTAGTCTTGAAGCACAGCTCTGGTGAAAATAAGAAGGAATAGGACCCTCAAGTCCCATGGGCATCTGGGTTCAAGTGAACAGAGAAGTGAAAACAAGGGGAAGCATCACAAAAAATCATCTCTTCATAACAGGAGAAGCAGGGAAGAAACAGACAGAATCAGAAGGATGGAAAAGAGACCTTGCTGTACTCCAGACATGCAAGCCCTGGGGCATGCCCCAGAACCCACCTTGTTCCCAGGAGAAATCACAACTGCCCCAAACTCCTGATGGAATAATTCCTAACCCCGCTGCCCTTTCCAGGCTGATCGGTCATCCTAGTGGGGTTGAACATCCCCGGAGAAAGCTCAGGACCATCATACTTCCTCCAAAGCACTTCTCCCACAGCAGTGGGGATTCTAGTGGAATATACAGAATCATAGAATGGTCTTGATTGAAAAGAACCCGAAAGATCATCTGGTTTCAACCCCCCTGCCCTGCCCCAAGTGGTTGGGAACCCCTCAGGTCCCACTCAGCTCTTCCCATCATACATGAGGGACCAGGAACACCCCAAAGAAGCACGAGAGCCCTCTCCAATGCTGCCTGAAAGTGAATCGCTAATCCCAGACCTCCACAAGTGTGAGGTCTGGATGCACCCTTGAAGTCAGAGGCCCTACAGAGGGATCTGGACAGGCTGGATGGATGAGCTGAGACCAATAGGATGAGTTTTAACAAGACCAAGTGCTGGGTGCTGCACTTGGCTCATACCCACCCCACACAGTGTGCTTGGCACCCATTACTTCCCCTATGAAGACAGGCTGAGGGAGCTGGGTTTGTTCAGCCTGGAGAAAAGAAGCCTGCGGGATGACCTCATTGCAGCCTTTCAGTACCTACGGGGAGCCTACAAACAGGAAGGGAACCAACTCTTGGAAAGGGTAGATAACTGCAGGACAAGGGGAAATGATTTTAAGTTGAGGGAGGGGAGATTTAGGTTGGATGTCAGGGGGAAATTCTTTACAGAGAGAGTGGAGAAGTGCTGGAACAAGCCGCCCACAGAGGCTGTGGATGCCCCGTCCACGGAGGTGTTCAAGGCCAGACTGGATGGGGCCCCGGGCAGCCTGGTCTAGTACTAAATGTGGAGGTTGGTGGCCCTACATGAGGCAGGCGGGTTGGAGATTCCTGATTCTTGCGGTTCCTTCCAGCCCTGGCCATTCTACGATTACGGAGGACCCCAACGCCGGGGACCGCGCGCCAAACACCGCGCCGCGCCCGCCTCACCTCATCGCGGCACTGCTTCTGGCACATCTGGCAGTACCAACGCAGCTTCTGCAACCCTTTGGATTTGATGCGGTTAGCGATAGCCTTCGGGCTGAGAAAATCCGACTTCCCCATGGCTCTCCCCCACCTCCTTTCACCCCTTGCTTTCTCGTTCCCGGATGCGGCAGAGTGCCCTCGGAAGGAATCCCCGCAGCGCTGTGCGCATGCGCGGGGCGGGCGCGCTGACCTTCAGCGGAGCTGTGCTGCAGGCGCCGCCATGTTCGCGCGGGGCTCCGCCGTCCTGCTATACCAGCCGCAATGGTAACGCGCGGAGCCCCGAGTGGGCTGGGGCTGTGCCGGGCCGTGCCTGCGAGGGGCTGGGGAGCTCCGTTCGTGGAGGAGCGGGGGGAGGCGGTGAGGTGGAGGGTTCTCTGTTCTTTTCCGCTTTGCGGGCCCGAGGCTGAGCAGTCAGGATGGTTGGAGGTGGCGATGGGCGCTGAGGGGAAGGGCGCTGTGTGGCGTTTGGGGCTGGGCGGGTGAGGGAACGGAGAGCTGTGCGGGTGGCTGGCGCTGCAAGGACCTGCTGGGTGCTGGGAGCCCCGCTGCTTCGTTGTTTTAATCGTCTAAAAAAAAAAAAAAAAAACCACAACTGTGTTTTTCTTGGGATTTTGCCCTTCTGATGCCCTGCTTTGTTTTGCCTGCATTTGTCAGTCACACGGGCACAAAGGGAAATGTGAAAGGTTTGTTACAAGGCCTGGTTTGAAGTGTCCTTATTAAGATACGGGTATTCCTATGTGAACTGACCTTGACTGGTGTTTGTTTGCTGGACAGCTGATGATCTCTCCTAATTTCTCCTGCTTTCACTTCCAGGGGCCAAGTCAGGAACATGGCAACTCTGAAAGACAGTAAGTGCTGCTTTTGCCTGCAACAAGCAAGCACAAGCAGAATGAGTGTCCCCATGTCCTTCCCCCAACCTGACCTGTCCCTTTTTGCAGAATGGAAATGTATGGAGGCGTTCGGTTAAAGCATGATTTCACTTGGCTTCTGTTGGATGAAGTGATTGTTGTGGAGTGTAACACTGCCATATGAGCCTCTGACACTTGTATGAAACAAGTGACCTTCATAAACTTCTCCCCTTCAGGGGAAGTTCTTTACTATGAGAGTGGTGAGGTGCTGGGACAGGCTGCCCAGAGAAGTTGTGGATGCCCCGTCCACGGAGGTGTTCAAGGCCAGATTGGATGGAGTCTTGGGCAGCCTGGTCTAGTATTAAATGTGGAGGTTGGTGGCCCTGCATGCAGCAGGGGGGTTGGAGATTCATGATCCTTGAGGTCCCTTCCAACCCTGGCCATTCTGTGATTGAGAAAAGGCGTTTCTTCAAGTCGTTTGTTTCTTTGATGCTATGTAAGCAAACCAAGTCCTGTTCAAACATGCTTTAAAATTAACTTCATCAAGTCTGCTGTTTTTGTTCATTTTTAAATGAACATAACTTGCATTGCTCTTAGTTTCTGTGTTTACCCAGCACTGGAGAATAAAAAGCTTGACTGAATGGTTCTGCTTTGATATTGCTCTTTTAAGTCATTACTAAGGGGTTCTTATGCAGGGATACTGTCTTGTGCTTGTGTTTGTTGTTAGGACACTTGTTTTGTTTCCTTTTTGCATTAGTATTTTTGGGACACAGCCTGAACAGAGGACAGCATTTATTCTGTCTATAGCACTAGGACTGGTTTCGTTATGTTTTGCTTTTCCTTCCTTTGTCATCCAGGAAAAACTGACAATATACCTCAATTTATATATTTGAGAAATAAGTAAAAGAAAATAGTAGAATAGTAGGGAAGAGAAAATGGATCTTATGTTGAGGTAAATATTAAATAAAATTTATGGTGAGAAAAATATATTGTAAAGATGCATTTGGGTAATTGTAAAGATACACTTGTGCAGTTTTGCTGGTGTTACTACTAATAGCATATATTACATTTGTGCACCACTTGCTTATTTATATCTTCCTTGAGGAACTTCAGGAGAGATTTCTGGATAGCTGTTGCTTGTGTTTTATAGCTTGTTTTCAATCTCTTGTGCCCAATATAGCCCAATTTTGACCTTCAGCTTTTAACTTTGTTAGTTACCAGGCGTTTGAAGTCCATCAAGAACATTCAGAAAATTACAAAGTCCATGAAGATGGTTTCTGCAGCAAAGTATGCAAGAGCTGAGAGGGAGCTGAAGCCTGCTAGAGTATATGGAACAGGAGCACTGGGTGAGAGAAGGCTCTTGCACTGTGTGATGTGGAAATAAAGGAGGGATGCTTTCATGGTGTTGACTTCTAACCTCTTAGCATATTTTTTTCATAAAAATTTGTATCCGTGGGCCGCTGTTAACCTTGAGTATTCCTAATAAGTAATTGATGAGAAGTTATTTGTAAGAGTGCTGATGTGAAATTAATGATCATGTCTGATATTTTTTCTTTAGCTTCTTGTGGTTGCATGGTTGTAGTTTTAAATATAAAAGCAATGTCAATTTTGACCTTTTTTCTGTTGTTCATGAAACTGTGTTGGATTTCTGTGGCATAAGGTAGTAATGTTTAAAGATACTGCCAAGCCTTCTTTTAAATGCTTGAACTGTAAATGCTTCTCAAACACTGCATTTGCAGTCAGTGTCATTATTTAGTTGAAGTTCACTATAATACCTGATGCAGAGATGCAGGTAGCTTTGAATTACTTCTTTATCACTTCTGGTCAGCAAACCTGCAAATCTGAATGATTGTGAGGGAGATAAATATTCATCTGGCTGTTATTTGAAACCCTTTGGAAATGATTTATTGAATTTGAAGTTAGTCAAAGATGTTTTGATAGGACAAATTTGCTTCCTGGCACCCTTGAATATCTTGCCCATCTTGTTTGTTTTGTTTTTTTTCTCAGCATTGTATGAGAAAGCAGAAATTAAAGCACCCGAGGACAAGAAGAAGCACCTCCTTATTGGTGTGTCCTCTGATCGAGGTCTGTGTGGTGCTATCCATACATCTATTGCTAAAACCTTGAAGAGTGAGATTACCAACCTCTCCAATGCAGGGAAGGAAGTGATGGTGGTTGGTGTAGGCGACAAGATTAGAGGCCTACTTCAAAGGTAAAAAAAGGAGGGGGGTCTTGGTCATTCTGGTGTTCTGGTGTATCATAATTTAACTGAGGGGTCAGGGTGGGAAAGCAAAGTTTCTCCAAGATTCTAATTCAGTGAAATGCTTTGTGCTTGAACACTAGCAGTTACTGCTACTGCTTGCCTCTTGGTGCCACATAGTTGTACATTAAAGCACCAACTTGCTCCTGACACAAATTTCACGTTACTGCAGAACACATGGCAATTACTTCCTGATGACATTCAAAGAAGTGGGGCGGAGACCTCCTAGCTTTGGAGATGCTTCAATCATTGCTTCAGAGTTATTAAACTCTGGGTATGAATTTGATGAAGGCTCGGTCATCTACAATCGGTTCAGGTAAGATTAAACTGAAGCTACACTAGGAAGGTGTTGAATAGAAGATTTAAAAACAGCATATTGGTTGAATTAAATAAAATGTGAAAACTGAGTTTGTGTTCAGATTTCCTTGAAAAGTCAGTGAATTTTCTTATTACGTGTGAAGAACATGTTTGCTGTGGGTATTTTTAATAGATATGGTTGAAATTCTTTTTCTGTAGTGTTTCTAAACTCGCTTTCTATAGCGTGTGCTGTTGTATTTGCAGTCTATTATATCCTTAGGGTATTTGATATCTCTTCATGAGGAGCATAACAAGACTTTGAGGAATTGGAAGGCCAGGAGTTGTCTGTGTTCTAATTTGATATTAAGTGCTCAATTTAGGTTCTTCAGTCAAACAAACATTATTATGCTATTTCTTATTCAGATCTGTGATCTCCTACAAGACTGATGAAAAACCCATCTACTCTTTTGAAACAGTTGCTGGTTCTGGTAAGTAGTGAACTAGAAAACACCAGGTAGGTGAAGTAATAAATCACAGAGAAGATATTCTGCATCTGGGAATATGATATTGAGTCATTATTGTGCATATATCACAAGTTTAAAAGACAATTTTATCTTGGTAGTCCAAAGCTGACATATCATGGGGCTGTGGGGAAGGAGAGCTTGTACTAATATGGAGGTTTTCTCAGTCAAGAATTATGCCTGTGCAAAATTGCTGCTTACGATGTTTTCAGCAATGAGTGGCTTCTACTCAATAAAAGCACCTAGATGATTTTGCAGCATTGTACAGGAACATTAAATATAAAACATCAATAATGCATTTGGCCCTGGTCAGGATCTGAATTTCCTAGTCTTTAAACTTAATTAAAACACACAAAATACATTCTCTCTCTGGTATTTAACATTTTATGAAAGTACAACTAAGGCAGTGTGGAGGGATTTTTCACCCTGTACTAAGTGGAAAAAAACTTAGTAGTTCTCTATATGACATTGTATTGTTAGAATTAGTACAGCCTGCAGTTCTGACTCTGCTCATTCATATTTTGCAGAAAGCCTGAGCATCTATGATGACATTGATGCTGATGTGCTGAGAAACTACCAGGAATTTACACTAGCAAATATTCTGTATTACTCCCTGAAAGAATCTACCACCAGTGAGCAGAGTGCTAGGATGACTGCTATGGACAACGCAAGCAAAAATGCTTGTAAGTCTACTCTGGATTTTCTAGGATTTCAACTCCTGATGTCTTATCGTGTTGTTGGTTTGCAGATTTTGATTTTTTGCAAGTTGAGAATATGCTAGTATACCTTGTAAAGTGTCCAAACTGAGTGCACTGCAGTGAATACATGGTTGGTATTGGTGGGCAATGGCTAACAGTGTTTAATGTGGCATAGTGATATGACTTCAGTTTCAAGAAGATAGCGATGCATAAAAAGTACTGGTGGCTGAATGAAGCTTATGTGTCATGCAGTAGGGTTACCTGGAATTGTAAGTGTGGGTCTCTGCTGATCTCTTGATCTTGAATGTAGTGATAAAATTTCCATTAAAAAATATGAAGTAAAGAATGGCTCAATTTGCCAGAACAGAACTTGAAGTAAATACTGTGGTTATGGAAGGACATTAACAATGCAAGAATACATTTTAATGAAAATTGAAATTAAAAATGAATAATGTGCTACCCATGGTATTTACTAGTCTTTGGCTGTTCTTCAGATGTTTAATTCTGATGCCTCAAGCTAAATTATCTCCTTTTTAGATTGTCTGTTAGTAGTATTATCTGTAGGGAAAACTGAAAAGTGCAATAAGCTGCTTGATCATTCACATGGATCTACAAGTCTATGTGGTATTCTCTTCATAGAACTTCCTTTACTTGTATTTGAATGCTTATTATATGGTTAAATTCCAACTTTAATTTTTCCCTAGCTGAAATGATCGACAAACTGACTTTGACGTTCAACCGTACCCGTCAAGCTGTTATTACAAAGGAGCTTATTGAGATCATCTCTGGTGCTGCTGCTCTGTGAGTACCTGTATACACATGAAACAGGAGTGGTTGCAATGTCGTGTAATGTTTGTGCCCTCCTTCAGGCAGGTTAACGGCGAAGGTTAAGGCATTTAAAAAGCAAGACAATCCATGGCATGTCTCCCATTCTTCTTTAGCTTATGGCAATTTACTAACAAGTGTGAAGTTTGACCAGATATTCTTTAAAAGCTGGTTGACTATATCTTCAGCTTTGACACATGACCTTGAGTGAGCAGGAAGAGTGTTTTCTTCTCCTCCTTATTTGCTTTGAGTAGATATCTCATCTACCCCCTCTACCTGGGTTCTTCATACTCTGCTCAAACAGCCCAGTTCTTTGCTGTAGAACAGTTTTGGATGTGGAGAGAGCAATTCAGGTGACTGAAATGCCTTTGGAGAAATCAGTCTGTGGTGGCGTGCAGGAGTTTGGGATTGAAAGGAGAAATATAATTGGCATCAATGGATTCTGGAAATATGTATGATAAATGTTGAAGCTGAGTATATTGCTTCATTCCCTGAGAATGAAGTTTTGCAACTATGTGTTCTGTAGGTTACAAAATATGTGGGCTTAGACCACAATTTGTAACCGCATGTAGATAATGTGTATTTCATCTAACAGTTAAAAGTGTTGTGCTATACTCAAAGATGTAAATATGTGTGATAATATTCTGTACATTTACAAAATGTCTGGAATACATAACACATTGCAGTTATGAGCTGTATTATGCTCCTCACAATACAGTTATAAATACGTGCATAATTTTGCCTTAATTTGCATGACTTACTTCTTAACCTGCTTGTTCTGTTTTTTTTTCCTCATAACATCTTAACCAGGGATTAATCGGCAAAAGAGGTTTGACCAAATCCAAGAGGTAAAGTCATGGAATAGAAACTAGACTGTCTGTATTCAACCATTTTTAAGTGCAGTCTTGAAGTCAGATGAGGAAGTCGGAATTCAGCAATAGTGGTCAGACACAATTTCTTCTCCCACACATCCAAGAAACGGCCATTGCTTTCTGTTTGGACAGATTCAGTCTTAAACAAAATATGTCCATGATAGAGTACATCTGCATTTGATAGTTTTTTGTGGGTTTTTTATTCTCTGAGTTACATTTGCAAGTATTGTTTCATTTTTTCATAGTGCCCTGGCATTGGGCTGTGACCTTAAAAATGTCTATTTGTAAAACATTGCTACAAACTTCATTTCAGGTGTAAAATAAGGATTTAAAGTTTCAGATAAAAGTAGTCTTGAGAGAGTTGGAGGGGAGGAGGGAGTAGGGAAGAATGAATTGTTAATGCACTTAAAATCAGAGGTGTTGCATTTTAAAAAGAAGCATTGATTGAAAGATTTTAATTTGCTTCAATTTTCCTTACAGGTGAAGAATAATTCTGAGCGTATGATTGAACTTGCCTGTGTTTGTCAATAAGACAGCTCTGCTATTTTGTGAAGAAGTGGCAAAGCCCCAGAAATATCTGTACATTCTTACAATAAACTCCTTCATGAAACACGTTATCGGTTGTCAATACATCTGGGTTTGACTTGGCTACTCTTTGAAATGTAGGTTGTTTTTAAGGCTGTGCTCCGTATTTTGTAATTCCTGGTACAGAAAGCGTACCAGCAGGAGCTTCTTTTGAAGAGTGTAAGATATTCTGTCTTCATTGTGTTATCACTGTTCAAAAGTGGTGGTTTGTTGTGTAAGTTGTACTGTGTGCTGAAGAGGAGAATGGAGAATAATCTTTCTCAATCATGCAGTTGGAACGCTTATCTACCTTACTTAAACACAATACTATGAAGTTTGCATTCTAAAATGAACAAGACAGAAATGGGAAGAAAATGGATATGGCAATAAACATCAAAGCCATCTGTCAGTTTGACATCTGAGACAGGTATAAGCAGCCACCTGCTTATTCAAGCTGCTCTTGAGTTGTATGCCTAAGTCAGCTAGCTTGGAAACTGTAGCATCAAGTGCTACTGAATCAGTGCAATTCCTCATTCACAGCCACAAACCTGAAATTCTTTAAGCACAATTTTATTTAGAACACTTAAATCAAGCATTTGATTTTACAGAAATACAGATGCTTTGGCCCTAATGTTCTGTGACTTCAGAGTCGGTGTGAGAGATACAGCAATTGCTCCACATCAAAGTTTCTGTACTAATGGTACATTAAATACTTCTTTGAGGAATCTAAGGAATAGCATGTCTACATGGAAGTTATTTCCAAGTTCTTGAATCTTACATTAATTCTGTCAATGATACTAAATGCAGTTAAGAAAATGGCCTATGTGTTTGCAGGCTTTTAGAACACTCAAATGTTTCTAAGATTTGAGAGGCCAGTTCAGCATTCCTTAGAGCTTGTCAATGAAGTGAAGAGAGTGACCAAAGAACACACACCTGTCCTAAGCAGTGATGAATTGCAGGATTTTGTCATGGGTCCAGCTCCCTGCTCTACAGCAGGCTTCGGATGGGACTGATCCAAAAGACTAGACTGTTTATTGGCTAATCAGCACTCTACTAATCATCTAATAAATCAAGAAGCTAACTTGTCAACTAACCAACTTCTAATGAAACACCATTCTTACTTAGTTCTGTGCTTCTCATTCCAGTTACACACAATGACTGAGTTACAGTTCAGCAGTTGCACAACTGGTGTACATACACCCATTATTGCATGACGTGTTGCTCCTCTCTGCTGCACCACTAAATAACTATTGTTTCTGTTCCTGGATCCTCATTTGCCTTTTCATTCTATGCCTGCACAGGTGTTTTTTTTTTCCCCAAATATCTATAAACTTCTTCCAATTTTGCTTTCTGTTCCCAAAGATGGTGTTTTTAATGTGGTTACCACGGCAATCTTAGTCTTACATGCAGTTTTATATATATATATATATATATATGTATATACCTCTTGCCTGCATAGAGGTATACATGCAAGGTTCTACTCCTCAAAAGATCCCCAAACTCACCTTGAATTACTTAGCTTATACTGGGGTGTTTTACTCACTTCCTATTGCAGGCTCTGGCACTGGAGGAAGTATTGAAATTGGAGAGGGAAGGAATATAATGTAATAAATCAACTTTTTTTTTTTTTTTTTCTTCAAGGGAGAAATATCTACCAGTCTATGGGCTTTAAAATCAATTTTGTTTTCAAGTGTCTTAAACCAAGCTCCTTCCTGTGTCCTTGAGAAGTCTCTTTGCTATCAAAGGACTCTTCATTGGTTTCCTCTCAGATCCGCGTTCCTCACAGCGCGTAAATGCCGCAGCTTGCACATAAGTGCGGGAAATTGCTCTAAATTTAACGGGATGCAGCGTTAGCGATAGCTGTGCCACGTGGTGCTCCGTGTAGCGAGTCTGCACGTGAGTAACAAGCAGGGACACGGTAGCCTTACACCGCACCTACAAACGAAGCCCGCTCTACAACCCCCCACTTTGAGGACAGCTCAGCGCCCCGCCCCGCCGTCCCCGCGGCGGTTCCGCTCGATGCGATCGGCGTTGGAGCGGCGTTGCCTGGCGCTGGGCGGGCGAAGCGCGGCGCCAAGATGGCGGCGGCGGCGGCGGGCCCTGCGTGAGCCTCCCGCGGCCCTCCCGGCCCAGGGCGGGCGCGGGCGAAGCGGAGCCGAGCCCAGCCGGCATGTGCGAGACGTACTCGCGGTGGCTGCTGCGGGTATCGGTGGCGCAGATCTGTCAGGCGTTGGGCTGGGATTCGGTGCAGGTTTCGGCCTGCGATCTCCTCACCGATGTGCTGCAGCGGTACCTGCAGGGATTGGGCCGGGGCTGCCACCGCTACTGCGAGCTCTGTGAGTGAGAGCGTGCGGGTGTAGGAGAGATACTTTGCAGGCATTGGGATGTGGGGTGGGAGGCTGCAGGGCAGTAATGGGGGCCGTAAGGCTAAGAGCAGCGCTGTGGGGTTGCAGGAAAGGCAGCTTTGGGTTTGGAGGCTGTGGGGCAGTGTTGAAGAAGACTGTAGGTTGATATTGGGGGCTGTGGGAATTAAAGCAGTTCTTTGGGGGTGTAGAAAGGGCAGCTCTTGGCTTGGAGGCTGTGGGACACTGCTGAAGGCGGTTGGAAGGAAAGCAGTGTAGGAGGCTGTAACAGTAGGCTTACATGAGAGGCAGATATGTGATTACAGAATCACAGAATGGCTAGGGTTGGAAGGGACCTCAAGGATCAGGAATCTCCAACCCCCCTGACACATGTAGGGCTACCAACCTCCACATTTAGTACTAGACCAGGCTGCCCGGGGCCCCATCCAGTCTGGCCTTGAACACCTCCGTGGACGGGGCATCCACAACTTCTCTGGGCAGCCTGTTCCAGTACCTCACCACTCTCTCTCTGTAAAGAATTTCCTCCTGACATCTAACCTAAATCTTCCCTCCCACAACTTAAAACCATTTCCCCTTGTCCTGCAGTTATCAGCCCTTTCAAAGAGTTGGTTCCCCTCCTGTTTGTAGGCTCCGTTTAGGTATTGAAAGGCTGCAATGAGGTCACCCAGCAGCCTTCTTTTCCCCAGGCTGAACAAGCCCAGCTCCCTCAGCCTGTCTTCATAGGGGAGGTGCTCCAGTCCCCTGATCATCTTTGTGGCTCTCCTCTGGACCCTCTCCAACAGCTCCCTGTCTTTCTTATACTGGGGACTCCAGACGGGACACAGTAATCTGGATGGGGCCTCATAAGAGCAGAGTAGTGGGGGAATGTTTGGATGCTCAGGGGTAGTGCTGGGGACTATGGGTAGGAATTCTCCCCACAGTAGGGTGGTGTGGGAGATGTGAGAGTAGGAGCAATACTTAAGAGCATAGGAAGAGCAGCTGTGAGTTTGGATGCTATAGGACAGTTCTGGGGGCTATAAGAAGGAGAGCATAAGGAGTGTTGGGAGCTGTAGTGCTAGGGGTAATTGTTTGGGGGCATAGGTAGAGGGTATGTGTGGTTGGAGCCTATAAGGTAGTAATGGGGGCCACGGGATGAGAAACTGTTAGATAGTAATGAGGGCCACAGGAGCAAAATTTTGGGGTCACAGAATGGGCAGTTGTGAGTTTGGAGGCTGTAGGGCATTGTTGAGGGCTGTAGAGATAGGAACTTACTTTGAGGTCAGGTAAGGGCGGGTGTGGAGCTGGAAGCCATGGGCTTGTTCTGAGGGCTGTGGGTAGGAAAGCTGTAGGATAGTGTTGACGGCTGTGGGATCAGGAGCAATGCTTTAGAAAGGCAGTTATGGTATGGGGCAGTGCTAGGGGCCGTGGGGAGGAAAGCTGTAGGACAGTGTTTGTGACTAAGAGAATGTGAGAAATCTTATGGGATCACTAAGGCAGATGTGCAGTCAGAGGCTGAGAGGTAGCGCTGGGAGATGTGAAGAGGAAGGTTTTAGGGCAGTGTTGGGACTGTGGGAGTATGAGCAATACTTTGGGGGCGCAGGAAAAGCAGATGTGCAGTTGGAGGCCAAGAGGCAGTGCCTGGGGCTGTGAGGAAGAAGACTGTAAGCCAGAGTTCTTGTGTAGGGGAGTAGGAGCAATACTGTGGAGGTATTAGAAGGGCAGCTGTAGAGTGGAAGGCTGTAAGGGGCAGTGCTAGGGACTGTGGGCTAGAAGTGACACTTTGGATCATAGAAGGGCTCGCTGTGGGGTTGGAAGATGTGGGCAGTGCTGAGGGTTGTGAATAGTAAGACAGCATTGGGGGCTGTACTTAGCAGTATTTAGGAGGAGCAGCTGCAAGGGGCTACAAGGAGGAAGGCATTCAGACATTGTTTGGGACTACAAGGATATGAGCAGTGCTTTGAGGGCATAGGAAGGGCAGCTGTGTGGTGAGAGGTTATAGGGGAGTGTTGGGGGACTGCTGGGCTAGGAGCAGTACTTTGGGGCATAGAAAGGATGGCTGTGGGGTTAGGAGCTGTAGGACAGTGCTGGGGACTGTGGGATGGGAAGCTGTAGGGGAGTGATGGATCCACAGGGCTAGGAGCAGTACTTTGGGGTCACAGGAAGGGCAGCTCTGTGTTTGGAGGCTGTGGGACAGTGCTGTGGGGTATGGAGAGGAATGCTGTAGGGCAGCATTGGGAGCTATAAGGATAGGAGCAATAATTTGAGGGCATAGGTAGATGTCCTGTGGGGCACTTCTGCATGTTGAATGTCTTTGGGATTTGGTCTTTGGGCAACTGAGTGAGAGGTGAGGGGATGGAAGAGGTCAGGCTGTGGGCTAGTGGGAGATGGGTAAGGAGTTGGGACTACAGAACTGTTGGTGTGGGAGCAATTAAGCTTTGAAGTAGCAAGGAGATGGGGCTGCTGCCTCCCTTTCTCTGCACTGTGTAGGGTTGGGGTGTGTGTGTATAGGAGAGGATATGGGGGTTTTGGTTTTGGGGAGGGGATGCATATGGAAAGAGAGCACAGAGATCTGTGCTTGTGGGATCAAGGATGTATGTGTGTAGGGTACCATGCAGCTTGGGTTGAGGGATTAATGTGTATCAGGGCAGTGTGGGGCCTTACTGGATTTGGGATTAGGAGAACAGAGCTGTTGATAGCATTGCTGGGGCAGAGACAGGGATCAGGAAGCTCATACCAAGTGGGAGGAGAGAGAAGGGAGCTTCAGGAGTCTGTGTGAGTACAATGCAACATGTCTGTGTGGGGACAGTTGAGAAAGAGAGCAACAAATATTGCCCTGGTAGTGGATAGAGGATGACACTGCGAGTCTACAGTCTGACTGCAGGGCTGACTGGGTCCTTGCAAAGCCCCCAGGGAATGTTTATAGGGAGGCAGATAGCCCTGCAGAGCTTGGGAGTGCTGGAGGGTCTGCAAGGTGTGTGACAGGGGAGTGAGAACAGGGCAGGAGGACTGCCTGTGCTTCAGGGTATGAGCATGAAGCAGGGAGTGACAGTGTCCTGATGGGTGCAGGAGGACTTGATGAGGTGTCTCAGAGCTGTGGAGCCATAAGAGCAGTGCTTGGGTTGCTGCACTGCTTTGCAGGAGGGGATGTGTGGGAAGGATGACAAGTGGCAACTCCGGTCCAGTCTGTGTGAACTGAACGCTGGCATTTCTGCTTAACTTAAGGGGATGTGAGAACCACAAAATGAGGGTGACACAAGCACATCTTCAGCAAGTTTGCAGGTGACACCAAGTTGAGCGGTGCAATTGACACCAGAGAAGGGAGAAATGCCATCCAAAGGGATGTGAATCGGCTCTAAAAGTAGGTAGGTGAGAAGGTTCAACAGGGCCAAGTACAAAGTGTTGCATTTGGGTTGGAGCAGTCCCAGGTATGTTTGCAGACTGGAAGACAGAAAATACCCTCACAAGATGAGGCTCAGCTTGGTGAGGAGAGGAGCAGACGTGGCCTGAAGATGCTGTGCTTGTGGTTCTGCCATCTTCCCAAGGGGCAGAAGTTCTTATTGCATCACTGATCCGCAGTAAACCAATCTACAGTGATCTGAAGAGAAGTGATACTCAGCCCCGCCTTTCAGGCTTGGCTAACACTGCCACAGGTACTCAGTGTTTGCAGGTCTGGGAGGAAAAGATGCAGAGGTGGTGAACATACAGCTTGTGCCTTTCCTTGCTGATGGAACTGGAAGTACACAGTGGAAGTTAGAAATGAGATGCCCCCCTATACTTCAGGTGCCCTAAGAAGGGGCAGAAAGAAAATCTTTTTTTCCTTTCTGTGAATGGAGAAGCAAGAGACATCATAGTTCTGCTCTGTTTGTTTTGTTTTTAGTTTTTTTCTTCAGTGGAGAAAGGGAATGTGCTGTTTTCATGCCAGCAAATGGTATTTCCTTACTTATCTCTCTTAAAATGATACCTGTATTTGTTACTCTAAAAGGTTTGTGAAATGGCACCTCAATGCTCAGCTGATGTCTCCCTGATTTTTTGGAATAGTTTCCTTTTGCGCCTAAAAGAAGTGGCTGTACAAACCCAACTCTGGATTAATGAGTTGAATTTCACGATGGTTTTGCATAAGTAGAATTAATTAAATTCCAATTGTAGCATCTTCATTGTCAGCGTGTTATCTCACAGTCCGACCAGTTGGGGTTGAGTTAGCAGGGCTGTCAGCTGGAGGGACATAATCTTTGTATTCAAAACTGAATGGATTTACTCTGACGTAATTGAGGCAGTGTGGTATTGGTTTGAAAAGCATGTCATCGCCGTTCACATATTTTCTCAGTTGCAAAAGAAAATGATGGCTTTCCCAGCTGTGTTAGATCTTTGTTCCAGCTGTTACATCCCATTAGGAGAGCCACATTCACGATTTTCATTACTTTTCTGCTGTTGTTTCTTTGCATTTGCAGTAGCTCTATTTGATGGGAGTGAATAGAAGACAAAACGATTCGCAAAGCGGACTTGAGATGTTTGATGCTGTGAAATGCTTCAGAATGCTGTGTTGGGGTGGAGGAGTGGGTGAACTTACAGGAGAGAAAGTGAGGGTTTGCTTATTGAAGTAAGCCGTGTTACGCTGTTTGTGTTTGTGGAAAGCTCATGAGAGGAAATCTATTTGGTATGCAGTACGCTTCGCACATGTTTTTATGCTGAAATGTTTGAAAACCATGTTGGAGTATGTAATTAAGGTATTGGAACTACAAAACAAATGGCATCATGCTGTTTCTGAAAGCCAAGATGCCCATTTTTGTTGTGTTAGGGGAGAGCTGCCCATCATGCGCTGTGTCGCTTTGCACTCACGTTTCGCATGGCTTTACAAGATGTAGAAGTTAGTTTGGGGAATGCTGACAGTGCACCAGCATTTTCCTTCATGGGGAGAATTAATCTGGAATCAACCCAAATTACATTGTAGATTTGTATTTTACTTCTTAAAATTTCACTCTTATCAGTATATAATAGTAATCTCTACAGCACTAGGATTTGATGCTCAGTTTAAGTGAGCTAATTCCCTGCGCTGATTTTCTGAATGCTGTGACCGGTATCTATTCCGGGCCCCTTACATTCTGTAACTTTTGTTTCAGTAGGTGTACCTCTGGATGCCTGATAACCTTGAGTTTTGATGGTCTTAAACCAATTAATTTCTTACTGGCTAGCGATAAAGGAGCAACTTGATTTTTTTGCTCAACATTTATAAATTTACCAGGAAAAGGAGCAGACTGAGCAGAAATAGCAAGATGTTAACAGGACCCTTTTTTTCCCCAATGAAGTGCACTCAAATAAGGCATACGTGTATACATATTGTGCATGGTTCCAACTGTTCCTGTGGTTGCTGAATGAAAGTCATGTGTTGTTATTCTGGAGTAACTCCTCGGTGCAGGTGCACGTATTCAGTGCATGGTGGGGCAGTGTGACTTACTGGAGCACGGGGAATCTATGACAGAGCTGAGGACCTAGACCAAATAATTTACTGCTTGAAAATTCTTCTCCACAAACATGAGAGTGAATACTGAGCTATTTATAATAGGTTGCACATGTTGCATGGGTAGTGACTCAGTATTTTTTCTCAATGTATTTCTTTCAGAGCTGCAGTTGCACCCTGCTTTAAAAAAAAAAAAAAAAGCATGAAAACAGCAACTTTCTGTTCTGTACTTGTTAATTTTTCACTGACTCCTATGATCTTTGGGCCCTAGATAGGGGAGATGAGAGGATGTGGGAGGACTGACAAAGTTTGTTTGTGCATCAAGCAATGAAATTTAAGGAGAGAATGAGAGTTTCTCCCAGTGACATTCCCTAGCTCTGCAGTCTCTTTGGATAATGTGAATATTTGTCAGCTGGTGACATGGAGCAGCAGTTGGACTCTGGACAGCTTCTCACTGGACACTTGTTTTTTTGTTTTGTTTTTAATCCACTTCTGCGTGCAGGTTCCTCTTTACTCACACAACAAGGCTGACTGCATGGCCATTTCTGCAGCTTTACGATGAATGAGTTTGGGACTTAATTTAGCTCCGCTGGTTATCATAGCTCTATCAATTTTAGAGCATCATTGCCTTTCAAGGAGATAGTATAGCTTAAAGCTTGTCAGGAGAAATATTCTTCGCTGGTTTGAGATCAGCAGGAGAGTTGTAACTTGCTGGATGAAGCATTCTGCTGTCTTGTGTCTCTTCTCAATCCGAGAGAACATGTGTCCTGGACATATCCAAGATCAGGCAGGATGGACTCTGAGCACCTGATTGAGCTGTAGGTGTCCCTGATCACTGCAGGAAGGTTGGACTTGGTGACCTTAATAGGCCCCTTCTGACTCAAGCAATTCTATGATTCTGTGATATTATTTGAAGTATTGTGATACAGGCAGCAGCATGAGACTGGAACCCAAGACCTCCAAAGCTGTAATTTGGCACTTGCTGTGCAACACTGGATTACTTATTTTACTGGATGGTGCCAGCATATGAATTTTTAAACAGAGGGTAACACAGATACCTGAAGAATATCAAAACAAGTTCAGTATACATAAAATTATTACTTTTTTTTTGTGTAACACCAGGAGAGTTGCATGTTTGTCAGCATTCTCTTTAATGTGTCTGGCTTCTGCTGTTTAAGTGAATTTCTATTGAACAAGATAGGGAAGAGAAATGTTAAACTATTAGAAGTATAAAGGCACAAGCTTGAGTTTTTTCAAATTTGATGAATCACCTGAAATTGCATTTAAAGCATTTTTATGTTCTATTTTTAGTTAATAAGTATTTTGAAATCAAAATTTCTTTTTCGTGTTTTTCTCACTGAGGTGATGTTTCTAGAAAAGGTGAACTGATCAGTGCTTTCATCACTGTGACTGTTGCAGCTTTTAAACGCTTTGAGTTTTCAGTCAGTTTTATCATAGAATGCCTTAAGTTGGAAGAGACTTCAGAGCCCCTCCAATTCCAACCCTTGCCGTGGGTTGGTTGCCCCCCACCAGCTAAGGCTGCCCAGGGCCCCATCCAGCCTGGCCTTGAGCACCTCCAGGGATGGAGCACCCACAGATTCTCTGGGCAGCTGTGCTGGTGCCTCACCATCCTCTGAGTAAAGAATTTCCTCCTGACATCTAATCTAAATCTACCAGTTCTTTAGTTTAAAGTCATCACAATTAGATTAAATAAAAAACTTGGTCCTCCTGCTCCTTGTAAGCTCCCTTTGAGTACTGAGAGGTCCCAATGACATGTTCCCAGAGTCTTCACTTCTGAATAAGCCCAATGACTTGTCATCAACTCTTTGGGTCAGAGATATGGAAAAATAATCCTTATATTTTTTTTTCAAAATAAAAAGCTAAGTTTATCTATTATGCTCATCTTCTGAGCTTGCTTTTTAATGCCATAATTGCTTAAATATTTACATACCTTAAACATTCAGTATATTTTCACGCCGTAAAACATTTCACACCATAGCTGATTGCTTTTCTACCACATATCCTCAGTAACCACTTGTAGGATGAAACCCTTTTTAGCATTTCTCACTTGCTTCTGATGTCAGTACATCTTCTTGTGCTGCAGCTCCTGAAGACTTTTTCCTATTCCAGTGATAAACTGGTCTAAAACACCCTAAGCATGTGTCAGTAGTGGTGGCAGGAGGCTCTCATGGAGCAGGGCTCTCAAAAGACCCTTGTACAGCCCCTGGAATGGGACAGATGTGTGTCTTGCAGTTTGGGAACTTGGCTGTGTGTTTTGTTTTTCCTTCCAAGGCAACGTGTACGTACTGGCCTTCCAGTACCTGAAGATGCCTACAGGAAAGCTGAGGAGAGACTATAAGTGCATGTAGTGGCAGGATAAGGGCAAATGGTTTTCAACTGGAAAAGGGTAGATTTAGACTAAATATCAGGAAGAAACTGTTTACTGTGAGGGTGGTGAGACACTGGAACAGGTTGCCCAGCGAGATTGTGGATGCCCCATCCCTGGAATAGTTCAAGACCAAGCTCAAGGCTTTGAGCAACCTGGTCTAGAGAGAGGTATCCCTGCCTACAGCAGGAAGTTGGAGCTAGATGATCTGAAAGGTCCCGTCCAACCCAAATCATTCTTTGTTAAGCACGGTGTGTCCTTATCTGTTGGTATGGGTTTTGGGTCTGGGTGATGTCTGCTCTGGGAATGAGAGCTGAGGCACAGTCAGGAATTCCAAGAGCATCTGGACTGGCTGTTTAGCTTGGCCCTAACAAGTGGTTCAGTATGCGCAAAGGTATCTGCGTGGTCTATAGAGTGACTAAAAATGACATACAAAATTTCTTGTCTGTGTCAACTAAGTTCAATTTTTTAATGGTAAAACACTTCTATCAAATGCACCATAACTATAGGGATCTCAAAACTGCCCTAAAATTGTGATGGCCTTAATTACATTTGTGTAAGCCTCTGGATTTATCTATCCCTGGAGTCTGCAGGGGAAATAATTGGCACTTGTACTAAATATTGTAGGAACACAAAGTAAGAGATGGTTCTCATTGCACGGAGTTCACACTCTTAATACGGACAAAAGAGGCAAGAGAGGTAAAACACAAGCACCTTGCCCACAGTCGCACAAGAGGCCTGTGTTACAGAGCTGAGAATCAAAGCCATAATCTGAGCATTACTCTTATCTTCACTGAGAAGAGAAATTCTAGAACAAAATTCTTATTTCCTAAACGTACCTGCAGGCAGAAGTTGGCTGGGGGTTTGAATTCATCCAGTGATGTGAGAACCAGCCCGCTCGGCTGCTTTGGCTTCAAGATAAATCAAGAGGAGATTAGGTTCAGAAAAAGAACAAAAGAGCATCCTTTTCCGACCCCCCCTGCCCCGACCCAGTTCTCTAGAGCTGAGCCTTCTGATTCTGAGTTCAGAATAGTGATTGTGTTCCTTCAATAAGCGTGGGCTGGTTTCCCATTATTACTTTAGCAACCAAATTGCATCGTATCATTTAGGGTTATAATATCTTCATAAGCCATAGTGTCAATAATGTAGTATTATTTTATAGAATAACAAGAAAAATAGATGTAGTTTAAGGCATCTATTTGATGATGATGATGATGAGTTACGATGAGACTCAAAGCAGTGCTGTAGGTCTGAAGCCGGGTGCCCCGTTCTCCCTCTGGAGGCGTTTGGAGGAACTGATCTCTGTCTCCTTAGGGAAACTGAGGCACTTGGAGGACTTCTGTGCTGTATAATTTACATCTCTGACCCCAATTACATGTGTAGAATGAAGTACATAGTCTCTTAGACTGTCGTCTTCTGGGGAATATGTAAAAGCAAGGTTCTGACTGCTTGGCCGGTAAGGCTTCATTGTACTTTTTATAAGAAAAAGGAGGTTTTTGCTGCAGAGTTTAACTTGAATTGTGCCATAGGAAATTGGTCCCTAAAATCTAGACTAGAATATTCCCTCATCATCAGAATGCTGTTGATATTACTGTGTTTCAGCCAGGAGGTATATCTAGCTGGTAGGTATAGTGACTCATAGCTTATGAAGCCTGAAGCTTCCATCTGATGGAACGATACTATGTAAAGAATTTTTGTTATCAAGAGATACACAAGATATCTTCTTTTTTTGTTCCCTATGAACTAGTTTCATTCGGCAAATACAATAATTAATTTTCTAAATTGAAAAATAATCTCTGGTCGGTTATGTGCTGGTAAAGGGACACTTTGAGCATATTGAGGGCTTGTTTTGCTTATTTTAATGTACTTTATGAAATCAGAATGCTTTGAGTGGTATATGTTGTTGATTTTCTGTTGCCAGGGACAGCTGCCTGTTAGCCTTCCTCAGTTTTCCTTGCCGTGCTGTTGACATACAGTTCTTTAAAATGGTAGGGATTGAAATAAAACATTTTTTAACAGAAATATGTTCTTAGAACTTTTTTATAGCTCAGTGAGTGATAAACCTGACAGAGCTGTGGATCTCCATTACTGGTACTGAGAGTAGGCAAAATGTAATCTCTGCAGGATAATTTTTTTTACCTGGATTTTTGGAAAAATTTCATTGTTATGTTGTTGTTTTGTTACAGATGGCCGCACAGATCCAATTTTGGATGATGTAGGGGATGCCTTTAAGCTCATGGGGGTTAATCTACATGAACTAGAAGATTATATACACAATATTGAACCTGTGACTTTCGCACATCAAATCCCTTCATTTCCTGTCAGCAAGAACAATGTCCTACAGTTTCCTCAGCCTGGGAGTAAAGATGCAGAAGAAAGGAAAGAATACATCCCGGACTATATGCCACCTATCGTCTCTTCTCAAGAAGGTGCGAAATTAGTCATTTTGTTTTCAGTTTTGGTCCTCGCATGTTTGCATATTTGTGTACATCCCTGTGCTGTGTAGTCACTGCAAATTACACAGGCGAAGGTGATATTAAAGCATGGTGTCAAAACAGGTGACAGTGCTGTGGCAGAAGCTAGTTTTTCACTATTATTTACTTGCTTTGGAGGTGATCTGGTATCAAAACGTGCTACGTCAACACACATTTCTATAACATGCTTAAGTTCTAGGATGACAAAAAACATTCTTTACTGCACCTCGTATGTGATAGCCTCCCTCTGTTGTACGTAGTATTAGAAGTTGTAAAATTGGTAAAGGCAGAAGAAGGAGGGATAGTGAGTCTGGCATAGCATTCTCAGCTCCTAGCACTGGGTACTTCTGTTGAACAAATGGAACAGGGGGGGAAAAAAAAAAAGAAAAAAAAAAAAAAAAAAGAAAAAGAAAAAAGCCAAACTAAAGTCATCTTCATCTTCTAGTTAAGTCTGATTTAAAGTAAAGAAATGAGATTTGTTTAGAGGCACAGTGCTTGCTTCTAATTTTCTTTACTGACATTGGCTAGCATTTCTGGTATTTTATCATTGCTATTGCAAGTGCTCTCTTTTCCTTTATGAAATTTGTGCAGAGGCAGGGGCTGAGGCTTGCTGTAACAGCAAAACCAACTGTAGAAATGCAGCAAGCTGCAGTTAACCCAAGGATTTTAACAGTGGCAATGAAAAAGGGAAGATTGTTGTTTTCCTTTTTTTTTTTTTTTTTCTTTTAGCTACATGAAATTTGATTGCTAGCTAATAAGGTAAATGTTCAAGAAATGTAACCTCATCTAAATTTCTCTTCAAACAGTGAACGTCCTGTGTGTATGCTTTGGGAGGAAAAAAACACGTATAAGTTTGTGGTTTGCAAAAATGCCAGACAAAAAGAATAATTCTTCCCCAAAAGAGCAAAACAAAATGACACAATTCCCAAAATATTTATTTCATTTAAAATTTTGGAGGGGACAGAATCGTGCTCTGTTGTCTCTCTCATTCTTTTTGAAGAAGTTATATCTCAAAGGCTGAAATACATACAAAAATTCTGCCTAGTGTAACAATGAATAAATGATGTTGCCTTACCAATAAGGTGAAATCCATTACTGTGCTGCTATAAATGTTGGATGGGGCGATTTTTCAATGATTTAGAAAGCAGTAATAAAGTACAGTAGTAAGTATAACTTCAGCCTTTCTTATAGGGTGTTCAGATAGCATTTCTGTGTGCTTCAGTTTGTCTAAGAGAAACTGGAGTTGGAAACAACTATCTGCTTGTAAATGAATGTCAGATACAGTGCTTCCAGTGTGTGCAGTTATTCAGAAAAATGTTCTATTTCCAGTAACAACTGCAGGACTTGCTCAAGCTGGCATGTGTTTCCTGACACTTTGTAGACTTGACTTCTCTGTTGTCTTTAGTTGCATAGAATAGGTAGTTATTAAAATGCTTTTGGTCTATAAAATCTCTTACCTTCATATAACCCGGGAAGTGAGAACGTTGTTCAGTGCAGAAACATCTTCAGTTAATAAGAAGACACTGGTAGCTCTTTATGAAGATTGTTGAAAGTATTGTTCAAAACCTAGCAATGAACTCTTGAGCTGAAAGAAAAGGCAAAATGTAAATAACATATATGTATGTTATAACAGCATCAGTAAGAGAAAAGCGTGGAAGGCGACTCTGGAAAGTGAAAAAGGACTTTGGCTGTGCTGTTCTGGCTACTTTCTTGATACTCTCGAGTCTGATTTTTTTAAAGGAGGTAAACAAACACCATTCTGCCAGAGCAGTCCCACTCCTTTGATGTGTAACAAGCTACCCGACAGCACTGCCTTTTGGGTTTTTTCACTTGGAAAATCAAACTTGAAAAACACGCAGGAAAGATCAAATCCTAAAGAGCTCAAAGCATCTGTAGAAGAATATCAGAACGTAGGGGAGGGAGAGGTGAGAGAATTACAGACTCAGTCTGGCTCTACATGACTTGTAAAGAGAGAGTAAAAATTGAAATTAGGACAGTTGTACTTTTTTTTTTTTTTTTGTATGTAACTTTTTATACTCTCTATCTTGCAAGTTAGATCCAGGAGTTAGATTTTAGCAGTCCTTATAAATAATGTATGAATCCTTTTAACACCCGAAGCAAGAAGATATTATTTCCAAAGTTGGATGAGAACCAGGAAAACTTCTAACGCCTAAGGCTAGTGTATCAGAGGACCCATAGACACAACTTCACAAAAAAGAATACTTTTTTAAAATAGCAATTTAAAGCGAGCATTAAATATGACCGAATATAGGTTTTTTATAGCTGAGTTAAAATACTTAGAATTGAGAACATTGTAATTTTGAGAAAATGTTTGCTGAAAATACTATTTGTAATTTTGTGCTCGATGCATTTTCGTTTGGGTTTTATTTTGGGGGAGTTTTTTCTTTAAGGGGAGAAGGTAGATCAGGAGACTGCCATGGATGTTTTGTTGCGTTGGAAGAAGAAGGTTTACTTTTGCAGATTTGAGAAATGCATTGTAGAAATTCTGAAGAGTTGCAGAAACTTTTAATAGTTTGCAGATCTTCATAGGTTAAACAAAACTAATGGCTGATGTTACACAGTTCACAATACTTGAGTTGCTTTGAGTAATAATTAATTGTGTAATAATTAGCCAGTAACAAAGGAAGACTTCATGTGTGTTGTGATGTGCAATGTAAGTCTTTCAGTCCCATAAAATTGGAAAAATAGCTTCATCCCATTTGATAATGAAGCCTTGAGCTCAGCTCATGCAATGAATATTTATTTACTGCTAATGATTGAGATACTACTGGTGCTGATACAATTAACAGTAATGTGACTGTGATGGTCTGAAGGAAGGAGTAAAAGAAAGTTTGTTAAGTGAAGTGGTATACTTTAGTTTTATCAGCTGATCCAATTAAAAGTATTATCTCTAGTGTCAAAGTGACTTCATAGGTAAGTCTAGATCAGTGCTTGAGTAGTAAAAAGATTTTGTTTAATTGCTCATTGAGATAAAAGTCAGTGTTCAGTATTCACCATGACCAGTAGGTGCTGCTAACCTCCTTCTCAACGCTCCCTGAGCTCCACGTGTGTCGCTGGCCGCTTATTTCCACTCCTCTAGAACTAGTGCTTTTATATTTGGAGTATACAGTCTATCCAGCAGTTCTTAAGATTTGAGTTATCATTGTGCTGTTATCGAGTTTTTGGCAAAGTTCTGTCCAGCCTGAGCAAAGCCTTTTCCTTCATATATACACTTAATAGTGAGAAATGCTGAAGCAGCGCTCTGAATGATTTCTGAAGTTGCGGGGGAAGGAGATGACAGCAAATAGGTTTTCACCATCTGTAATTTGTATCAGTTGGGAGTTTAGTTCAGGGCTAGAAGTTTTGTTCCAAGAAAGCACCTAGCATTTTCTTGCCTAAAACTAGAAGTGCCTCATTTCGGTAGGTTGCACTAACTAAATGATCTGATGCTCATCCGAAAGCTGGCACTGCAAGGATCTGCATATGAAATTATATGTTTTGTAAAACAATCTGATTCAGTATTGCCATAGTAAATGCTGGTTTTTAGCAGTATTTTTACAAAGGCCACTGAAGGAATAATTTTATGCCAATGTATCACGATGTTCACTGTCTCCCTATTTTTAATTAGTCTCCTTTTTGTGTTTTTTGGAGTTATTTTAGCACTGTTGTCAGTAAAATGTCATGGTAAACTTGTAAGACAGATTAAAGAAGGAGAAAAAAATAAATTAGTTGCAAAACATGATGGTCATGCTTTATTTCTTGCTCTTTAATGTAGAAGAACATAGTTTTGCAATAATACATCAACTTCATAGAATTTATTGATTTCATTTGAAGCAAAAACAGTACTGAGTTGAAACTAGGCCAATTGAGAAAGCCCAGCTACTTTTCCATAGCTAATAATAATCATTATTACATTTATTCTGTGATACTGTGTAAAGCCCTGGCTCCTGACATTCTAAGAACGTGTATCATTCTCCATTAACTAAACAAAGCCAAGTGTATCTGCTACATGTGCAATGGTAACCTTAATTTTAAGCTTCCTGGAAACAATTTCTACCTGTATTTGATGCATTGCCACATTTTTAATAATATATATTTCTTTAAATAACCACTTTCTCATCTTTCTCTTTATGGGTTTGTCCTTCCCTGCTTCTCTGGCTGGGAGGCTAAGGAAAACATGCTGCTTTTGTGCTTCTTGTGATAATTCACATTAGACCTTAATTCCTTTCTTGCCTTGTGACTGTGTTGGGGTATATCAGAAGGATACGAGGGAAGAAACGTGAGTCTCTTCTCAATGTTTGAAGTGTTTTGCAGGGAGAAGTGGGTGGTTTCTAGGGAGTGAAACAATCTTTTTAATCCTTGCTTTCTTTTTCTGTCATCTGCTTCGTATCTCTTTGCTTCCCACTCATAGAGGTTCAACTCCTTTTCCTTGGAGATCATCTGGAAACAAATGTAATTTGTACTGGGAATTATGTTTTGTGGTCTTTCATTCTTGATAACGTGCACTGGCATTGTATTTCTGATCATTGGAATCAGGACCAGTTCTTGGCACGATGTACAAATTCAGATTTATTTATAACCTTTTCTGTCAAAGCATTTTATTTCCCCAGCAGATCAAAGCATAAAATTGTTGATCTCCTTAACAGTCCTGCCTTTTCCCCATCTTTGCTGTTGATGTGATATTGGAACCCATTACCCACCAGAGCCTGGTGCTTGCAGCCACCTGGTAGCATTGAAACCCGGCTGTCCAATTACAGAACATCTCTAGTTGTTCACATAACATTGGTTGGTAAAAATCCCTTTTGAATTGATGAGAACGAGTGGGATGAAGCAAGATTGGTGATGAAAATTAACATTTTTGCATCTGATGTCTAGGACCTCCTGGTGCTAGACCTGTAACTGTGTAAGCATTAAGCATCACAGTGGCATAAAGCATTAGTGTCTAGCTCTGGTGGCTAGATATATGAGATTTTAAAACTGTCACTGGCCCCTCAGTCTTGCAGTGCTTTTTTTTGGCTGTGGTCCAGAATTGAATGTAGCAAGGATCTCAGAACAGCCTAATTTCAGTCTCTGGTTTCCTCAAGGGTTAAACAAAGGCAATACCTCTTTCTAAATTAGCATGCAATGGGCTTTTAAAAGAATACAGGGATATCAGCTTTGCCATTTTGATAACACAGGTCTAGCTGTTGCTGTTTTTCAGCCTTTCTGCCTTTCCCCTGATCTACTTTAATTCCACAGACTAACTCTTCTCTGTTCTAACAGCTGCACCGGTGGTTTAAAAGCAGCAATGATCTTTTCAGCAGAGCTTTTCCAGTATATTTGGCTAGGAAACCACCACCCATCAACAAACAGGTACTGTGTAGTCAACCAGTTTGAAGAGTTAAACCCCTGGTAGACTGTGAACACTTTGCTCCTGGCTGCTAACCATGCCCAGGCGCTGAGCATTTGCAAGCTTCCTTTAGCCGGCCAGGTGCTGTGCGAAGCGTTAGATGCTGATTGCTTTTGTGTGAGTGAGCCTTCATGTATGCATCAGTATAGCAAGGAAGAAGCAACAGGAAAAAACAGACAAAATGAAAAAGGCAGCCAAGCTTGAGATGCAGGCAGGAGAAAGACGTTGGGAAAGAGCCAATAGGAGAGGCAGGTTTCAAAGAAAAAGGAAAATAGGAGACAGGAACAAAAAGTATACAGAAAATGTGCCTGGTTTAAATTTTGCCATTAGACAGCAGAATAACTCTTTTATAGAATGCATGCTGATAAAGCTGTAATTGGGAAGACAGCTGTATCTTTACCTTTTCTTGAGCAGTAGTATCATAATCTAAAGCATAATTTCCAGTGAAATACTGCAAGAAAGGATTTAACGAGGAAGATTTTTTTATGGGCTTAAAATGTGAAGCTAAATAGGTTTTCACCGAAGAGCTTCAGTTAATTTGCAGCATTTGGGGGAAAAAAATCAATGTAATAAGCACCACAGTAAAACTTTAACCTTGGCAGAAGCTTGATGACATCGGTAGGATCTATCCTCTATGTAGACAGAGGCATACACTATTTTAAATTCTGTGGGGGTTAGTACCTTGCTTTCCTTAATCATTCATGTCTTGGGGGGGGGGGAGGGGAGAGAAATTGTCAACTGTTTTTGCAAGGAGAGTGGCTGCTGGAAGTGAGGAACTGAATTAAAAGCATTTGCATTGTTTTTTGGGGGAGACGACAAATCTTCATCTTAGCTTGTGAGGATTTTTGTGGTTTTATTTTGTCTTTTCTTATACATTTATCTTCTATCCTTGAAAGCAGATAAACCAACCTGGAACCTCACTATGCATAAAAAGAAAAATTAGAAAACAAATTTTATAAAGAAGCTGAGTCCAATATTTGTAAAGTAGTAACAAGAAGTTAGTAATGCTAACAGTAAAAAATCATCATTGTGAAAATGCATTTTGTTTAGTTTCCTGAGCTATCAGAGTTCTACTTGCCGCATAGAGCAAATGAAATACATCTAACATGACTTTTCTCCAAGGGAATATCATCCCTTCAGGGCCAGAAGATTTTTCTGTTGTTTTTTTTTTTTTTCAGACCTGTTTAGATAGCTTACAAGTTGTTAGTGTTTTCTTAGGGATTCAAAATAAAAACTGCACAACGCAGAAGTTGCTTCTTAGAAGCCAGTCTTTTACAGCAAATTGTTTACATCGAATCGGAATGAAAGTCATGGGTTCTTTCATTGCATTATGGTGTGCAAATTGCAAGTTTGGCTATAACACAACTGGAGGAGAAAATGGGACTTTATGATAAAAGGATTCTATTGTCTTGTGTGTTTTGAAGAGAAATGCTGTCGTGATTTTAATTTCCTAGCGATCCCTTTTCAGCAAAACTTCTGTCACTTGTCTTGACTTGTCACGTCAGATCAGTTTTTTTCCCTTTTCTGACAATATGTGACTTTGTTTGCAGCCCATGTTGCTTCCTGCACTGTCTACTGCTACTACTCTTGAGGGTTTCATTTCATCTGGATCATCAGACACCTATGCACTTTTGGAAGCATAAGTTCCAAATTAGGTTATCATCTGATAGCTGTGTGTTAGTGTTCTCAAGCCTTTCAAACTTTCCCTTACTACGCAGAGGAGTTTGGTGACTCTAGGGGAGAGGGTGAGAAATGGGAAGTTTATCTGCTGTTTAAAGCAGACCGAAAGAGAGGAGTAATATTCCAATTTCAAGGGCCGACATCATAACTTTTATTATTTTTCACTGCTTTTTCTCCATGTAGGAGCCTTTCCTACTTTTCATATTGTGAAACGTAATTTTTTTTTTCCTATTTGACTTTTGCCACCATTTTAATGTAATGAAAATGTTAGCCAGTGAATACTGACAGGTAGCCTTTAGGAAGCAAAATTAAAATTATCTTAGTTGCTGGTCCCACACCCACAAATCTGATTGTTACCTCCTGCCCTGGTATTTGCACCTAGTTTGCAGGGAAACTGTTCAGAACCCAAGCAAGCCTTAATTTTGTGCTGTATTGGGAAGGACATAGAAATAGAAAATGTTGAGTTTAGGTGTTAAAACCTCACATAACTCTAGTTTTATGAGATGTTGCCCTAAGTTTCCCCAGTAATGTCCACGTTCTTGTGCTGGTGATTAACAGCTGTGGTATTTGCATGGACGTGGGGCTGGATTCACACCTGGAGTTCAGGAGCTGTCCTTCCAGGTAGTTGTTCCAAATAACTACTCTCCACATTAGTTACTTGCAAAGTAACTTGTCTCAGTTTTAGACACTTTTGAAGTGTCTGAAATGTTGCTTTTGTCTTGTGAAACAATCCCTGCTCCAAGCTATTCAGGAGTAGACATTGTACTTTGTTTAGATGCTGTTTTCAAGTCTAGCTGAGCCTAACCTTGATCTTAGCATCAGAACAAGCCGTTGTCTAGACAAAGATCACGCGTGGATTACGGGACGTATCTCCCTTGCATCAATCAGGTGAATGATTCACTACAAGCTCCTGCAGACAAGTATGTGGTAGAGTCCAGGTTAAGACCATGGAACTGTGCCTTCTAATTTTTAAAATTATGACTAAGAAAGCTCATTTGAATTATTTGTCTTTTGCCACACAAAGATAAGCATTATAACTTTACCGTACAGCACTTAACTTCAGTGCCTTCTTCAAGTCTTCATCTTTGAGTATGTGATCCTGTTTTCTCCAACTCTCCACCAAAGGGAATATTAGTGAGTGGGTAAGTCATTAGGAAAGGATAACTCATTTCTGTGTGTAGACAGCTCCACTTCGTTTTGCAAGAGCCTGAGAAATTTAAAGTTGGATAACATGGAGAGTTGAAATTAGAAGGCAGCTGGAGATGTGACCCAGGTTCATGTAGCAAGACACTTGGATAATTAAAGTTTATCTGTAAAGTGTTTTTTGTAGAATCATTCTTGTTTTGTTGTTTGTTGTTTTTTTTTTTATTGCAGTCTTTAGATACATTAATGTCTTTCTGATGATTTGACAAGACAGCATTTTTATAGGTTTCTTTAGTTTGGATTTTGTTGCTTTGAACAGCTGTGTATTGCGTGACTGGGTTAAATGTGATTCTATTTGCATATTATATATAAATGCATATTGTTTGGACCAGGTAAGTAAAAGCTACTGTAGCATACCTGTGTTTTTGAAAAGCAATGTCAAACTTGAGCAGGGCTGGATTTGGCTTGTATTTAGCCCAAGGCTGGAAAACGTAGGGTCTTCAGGTGGTGAAACAATAAGTCACAAATTTCTCTGACTTGGTTTAGATTAATGTTTCAGTCATGGTTATAAGTGATGACTCCACGCTGCCAGAGGTGATATTTTATATGGAGAGATAAATTTAAGTTCAAGCCTGTGTGTATATATTTAAAACAGCCCAATAACTTAAATGGTCTTTATTCTGGCCACTTCACAATCTGCAGCATTCAACTTAATTTATTTTCTTTGGTGAACTTGTTTGCCCTCTGCATTCAGGCTGTTGATGTCTGCTGCTTTCCCATTCCAAAGAGTTGTGTTCAAGGAAGACTGTGCGTTTCATGTGTATTCTTACAGTTGGGATGAAGCATATTTTTCTTCAAACGTTATGAGCTCTTTTCCCTGAGGGGAGGAGGATGGTACTGATTCTGTGTGTCTGAGAGGTACGGCTTAACAGATTGGCCAAATAATCCATTCTGAATTGGAGAGTGAATAATTTTAATACCCCTTATCTTGCATAGATTTTTGTGGATACTCATCTCAGCAAATGAACTTTGCATTTCTAAATGTTTAGAGCAGCATGTTCATTCAGGTATAGCATACTTGAATCTTAATATTCTCCAAGTTTCTCCAAGTTTCTGGGGATGGGGAACTTTTGTTCCTGGCGTATTTAACAAAACTGTTTGTGCTTGCGTGCAGACAACATTAATGATGTCTGACATTCACAACTGGGAATAGCATGGAGGAAATAATAGTTCTTGACCAATCTCTAAAACACAGGAAGTGCTGGTGCCATAGGAAGGGAGAGAAATTCACTTTTCATTTCCTTTTGAGTCCAGTGTGTTCAGATTAACTTTCAAGGGAACTGAGATGTAGCTCTAAGGATTTGGTCTTCAATCGAGTGTTACCTATGCGTGGAGCCCATCTCAGCAGGCAGTTAGTCAGCAGCCAGGAAAGCTCTCATAGCTCAGCTGCTGGGTATCCTATTGCAAATTAAATATGAAACAAGGATACATTTGGTTTTGCATGGGAAACTTTAACACATGCATTAGAGAGGCTTTCTTTCTGTTCTGAATATTTTAAATCACAATATTGCTGAAGGTGATAGCTCTTCTGTAATCTGTCAGGGATATCTCATTTCTTTTGCTGTTTTAAAAAAGAATTGATGGATTTTTACCATTCCTGTGTGCAACAGTTTTAATTTGAACACAAGTTTTACATATTCAGATCAACGAGAATAAATTGCAAGACATATTGTAGTATTGTTTTTTCAGTATGTGTGTAAATGTAAATATTTGCAGTATGATTACAACATTAATATATATTAATGTATTTTCAAGACCAAAGTTGCGGTTAAAATCGCCCATCCTTCCTTGTGCAGAGAGCTTGAGCTGGGCTTTTTTAGGCAGCCTCAGAATTACAAGTGAAATCCATCTCAATTTTAATGAGATCTAGCCATTCCTTTATCACCCTTTAACATCAGACCTTATATTTTTCGTAGCTGAAAAGGATATCCTTAAAAAAATGGTATAAACTTTATAGCCGTGATGGTGACAGTTCGTATACTGCTCAGTTACACTCACAAACTGCTGCACACGGAGGTTATTGCAGCTCATGCTGACTGTCAATATTGAGACAATACAATCATTTTAGCACAGTTACAGAAAGTAAACTTCGCGTGAATTAAAAAGCAACAGCATCTTAATGTTTATGTTGCCTTCTTTTAGATGTGCTGATTGTCGCTGACTACAGTTGATGCATAATCTGTCTTTCAAACATAAGATGATTCAGGCTAAAGCACAGCATTTCTCCAAAGCCTCACTTGTAGAAATGGTCCATCCTTAAGGAGACTTCCTTTACAGAGACATTCTCTCTCAAAAGGAGCTGAGCTCCTCGTGTGCACTTTCTGTGCGTAATTTGGTAATTTGACACAGTCAGGGTGCCGGTGTAAATCTATCATACTAAAAACCCACAGTGTTGCTTGGTAAAAGTCAGAATGGAGGTCATGTATGGAGCCAGGAGTTGGATTCAATTCTTACAGGTCCTTTCCAGATTGGCATCTTCTAAAAAAAAATGCTTCCACAGTTGTAAAAAGTGAAGAATGGGAATTAATTGATTATTAAACTTACATTTTGAAGTATTTGTTATTGGTAGAATTCAATTTTGTACTTGTGCATGTATCCTGTGCTCTGCCATGGTGGGTTATGATTGTGCTGTGACTTTCCTAGGCTAAACCAAACAGGGTTGCTGCAGTGTTCATACAGGAAACGTGCACAGAAAAAACACTGGAGCAGGAAATAGCGTTGATTAGTAGATGGCATTTTATAAGAAGCTTGCTCTGCTGCTGAGACAGCATATTTCAAATGAGATGAGAAATTAAGTCCTGGCCACTTGTGCCAGGTGAGCCTCGGTGGCTCACTTTTCAAGAGCAGCATGTTAAACCTCCTGGCGCGATTCCACTTGGGTTATAGAGTTCTGCCAACCTAAATGCCCCAAGCAGTTTCAAATTCATTGGGTAAAAACCACTCGGCACAGAGTAGCCACTGCATCCTCCCACCACGACTACTGTGTTTCAGTAGTAATTCAAGTAATTGTGAGTTGAGGCCAGGTCCTATTGACTGAATGCATGCAGCAAGCTTTTTTCCTTTTTTCGTGGCAAATCCAGCAGTGCTCGTGTGTTTTCTAGGTTGGTGCTAGACCTGTGTATAATATGGATGATAACTTCCATGTGATGTTTTTCTGTCAGTGCGTACAGAAAAGGTGTGTGGGCTTTTAGAGTAATTATATGCAAAAAAGCAAGTTAGAAGGGCAGATGGCTATGATGTGCTGCGACAGAAAGGTGTGTGATGTGGGGAGGTGTTGCTGGCTGTGGTATATTCACCACCAGAAGAATGCATGTCGGGGTTAAATAACTTCCAGTAGCATTGTGTGAAATGGAATAATTCTTATCAGCCCCCAGTAGAACGGCAAACACTTGTGCTTTCAGACTGCAACGTTACACATGTGCTTATTCTGTGAGGCAGCTATTGGCCTTATCTAAATGGAAAACCCTTTCCAGCTTGAGAACAACTTAGCAACTTTTTAATATCAAAAAGGGCGCATTATATACAACACATGTACAAGACTCAAAGGAACATGTATGCTGCCTAAAGTTTTTGGAGTTACAGTGTGTGTACGCTAATCTCCTGAGAGTTCATTGCACCATGCTTTTATCAAGAGCAAAGGGAGCTGAGCCGGAGGACTTCTGTACGCAGCCACTCCATCTGAAAGAACCAGCTCCTTCTTTCTCCATTCAAGGCAGCATGCCCAGAAGTATGTGCACATCGCTCCTATCAATGCAGTCACAGGACTCCGACTTCCTTTTTATGTGAAAATAAATGAAAATGTTTTAATTCCTTATTGTTGCGCAGCAGAGGAGGTTTCTGCTGTAGTTTAATTGGCTTAGATCTGTTGCTCTGTGCAGTGCATCTTTGCATTAAGCTGCTGTTACCTTTAATGCTGCATAGAAGAGATGAAATGCATTGGTAGTGTCTCAAGAGGAAAAACTTTGCTTTTCTTTGTAAAAAGAAAATATATAGAAGTGACTTTAAAAAACTGCTTCTTTTGTTTATCGCAGGTGACGGCAGTTCAAACTGCTCAGCTTTGCTGCAGCCTCTGTGTCCAGTTTTGCAGTTTCTTTGCCTTAATTGGTGTACGTTTTGCTTTCCCTGATAATCTTTTATGAAAGGGCAGTGAGATGAGGGAACAACTGAGCTTCAGAGTGAGAGATCCCGTCCAGAAGTCGTGTCCACGCAGTATCACATGAACACGGAGAGAACACGGCAGCTATCAGATAACACGCTGAACACGATTCTCCAGAATTAGGTGACTTTGTTTCCTTTCCTGTATTTAGTGTCCTGACGTCTAACAGAGGTCAGGGTTACTTTTTGAACAGGCAGAAATGCATTAGTTCCATTCTTTTTTTTGAACAGTAGTTCATTTCTTTCTCTAGCATTAAGACAGCAGCTGTAACCTTTTCGTTTTAATGAGCCAAACCTTTGTTCAGACAGGAGCCTCTCCTGGTCACAGGTAGCATGGTACATGAACATATTTAAGGCAATCAATTGCTGTAAGAAACAGCACGCAAAGAATAGTCCTGCTTCTTCATCCAGAGAGTCAAATTCCTAATTACAGCAGAATTTACTAAAAATGACATTTGGCAAAAATCCAGAGCAATACTCAGCCTCGCTACCTCTTGTTTTAGAGGCAAGTTAGCTGTTCTGTCATCACACCTCCTGATTTAATAGATACCAAGTTAGAAACACGTGGAGATGTTTTTACATCTATTTGAAAGTGTATTAATTCTGTACTCACCAAGGATTTATATTTCTTAAATGTTAACTGCTTATACCGACTTGTGTAATGTATACCTTCACTCTGCCAATGCAACATCAGGGCTTTATTCTGCAAAACTCAGTTCAGTTCTCTCAAGCTTTAATTTTGCTTTTCATGTGTGTATCTCATTTATAGCATTCATAGTGAAGTATGTTCTTAAAACAATAGCAGCATGATTTGGTTACATACAGCAAATGAAATAATATGAAAGACATAGGCTTTCTCTAACCTGAGTCTCCATAGCATTTTATATTGCTGTATGTTATAAAATATGTGGCTATAAAATACATTTCACAAATAGAATGTTTTAAAATGTGTTAAAACTTTTTTTTTTAAATTAGTATCACTAAAACACTAGTAATAATGGTTACTGCATTTTAATTAATTTTAATAGAATATTTTTTTCTAAGTTTACTTGAAATTGCTGAATAGATCTTTCTACCATCACCTTCTTTCTTGCTTGAAAACAAAATAAAGGGGTATGTACTCTGTGAGAGTGGTTTTTGTACACCACACACTAGCTTTCAGAATGGAGACTTTGGGATGGAAGCCGAGAAGAGCAAAACAAGCACATGCAAAGAAAATTAAATGTTTGAGGCTGATCTGAGCACTGCAGATCAGATAACTACATTCATAGTGTGTCTTCTTGGGAGGTTGTGTAAGTACTTACTATGCAGTAATCTCTATTAAAGAATAAGAGCTTAGTGTATGATATACCTGGCACGGTTTTCATTGCTAGGTCCAGCAGCTTGATCCTGGCAGTCAGGAGACCAGAAAAATCCCAAAAGGCAGAAAAAATTGTCTGAGTGTTGCAATTGCCGGAGTTGGGGAGAAAGGGAAAACTAAAACATCTGTTGATGAAGAGCATGCTGTGTAGTTGAGTGGAACCAAAGCCATCAGAATACACCAAACTCTTGACAGTGTCATTGCCATCCCAGTTACAGCCCTGGGAAGATCACAGCACCATGACCTGTTTCCATTCTGTCCTGCGTGGCGATATTTGGGGAAGGGAGATGATGGCTTGGAGGGAGCCAAACCCTTCCTGCAGCTGTGGTGTAGTTCCAGCATATAGCTCTGCGAGGGTAGGTTTTGGTTTGTGATGGAAAAGGGATATTCACCAGGATAAAAGTGTGTCTGAGGTTTTTTATGCTGACAGATAAAGGGATGGCATTGAACAAATTAGCTTGATTATTAAAAACATAAGAGTAGTCTTAAAAGGGCACTTCTGTAGGGTCATTTTGTAGTGCCGAGCAAAACCCAAGACCAGTTGTACTTGGGTGGTGCATTGTCTGTCCAGGAAGGTATGGTATATTGAGATGTCTTTTGGATCCAGAGTATTTGAGAATTCTGTGCATTAGAAGTTACACGGTAGCCTTGTATAAGAGACAGTGGGGCAGCATGTGCTTGAGGGACTTCACTCAGAGACTACTTCTACACCTTTTTGTCTGATATTCTGCAATAGATCCATCTAACGACAAGTGGGAATCCCTGCTGAGAACAGGAATCCATTGGTATGAACTAAGGGGTTATACTTGCTCTGCTACATGAGCAGATGGGGAGATGGGGACAGTCCTGTCGTATGCAGACTAATTCTGGGGTGTTCTTGTCCTCCATGAAGCAATGGAGCTGTGTGTCTGCAGACTGTTGGTCAATATTTGGGCTTTGTTAATGAGCCAACTGTTTGGAGAATACACATTCTACTGTTTTTTCTCTTCATCAATCTTTTAGATATCTTGGAAAATGAGGTATTTTTTCTTTCTTCATAAAACTCAATCAGGTGAGATCTGGTGTTCTCAAATAACACAGCTGTGGTTTTTCACCATAGCTATCATATCTCATTTGCTTCTTAATGCAAATTCAGTAATCATATTGGTTCAGACTTCTATGTTTATTGTATCAATATGTTTTTAACAGTAACTTTTTACAAATCACGGCAGAACTACGTAGGTAGCACTCTATTTTCAGAGGAATTTCCAACTTGAAAGTGCAATAAACTTTATGTTAGCTAGAAAATCCTGAGGTGTAAAGCCTTCAAGTTCTATATCACTCTTCTCCCTTCAGATACCACACGTGCAAAAATTTTATAGCATTGTTCCAAGCCTTAAGTAGAAAGAAGTTATGACTTAAGGCTATTGAACACATAGCTTTCAGACAGCTGCAAGTTCTGCTATTTTTAAACACTTCTTTGCGTTCAACCAAAAGCTCAACCTATTCGATGTGATAATGTATTCAGTGCACTTTGATTTAAAACACTTCTCATATTTTAGCTGCTTTTACTAATAAAAAAAGGTGCATGGAAGGAAATATTTTGTGAGATGAAATAGCTGAAGTCGTAGGGCAACTTTCTCAAAGAAATTGAGCTTCTGTGCAGAATCCATGTGTAAGAAGTTGTATTTTTAACAGATACAGCTGTTTGTTTTTTTTCCTGAGAATTATAAATGTCTGAGGCATGATTTAAAATGGAAATAGCCAATTTCCAGTACAGTGTCACTACTAAATAGCTGGAGAGAGAAAATAGATACAGAAGAATTATCTGATGATATCTCTTGGTCTTTTACTTTCAACGCGCTTCACGTTTAATGCCAAATGGAGTGTGCATGTATGTGCCTATGGATGTTTACACAAGTGACTGTAGCCTGTGTGCTGTCGGTGCTCAGTGAGTTTTGGTTTTCTTTAGGTAATTTGTTTCTTTATTTTTTTATGCTCTTTTCCCTCACCTTAACTTTTACACGTGCATTACTTTGCTAAACAAAGATGTTTAGCAGTTTTTTATTTATATTTTTTTTCTGAAAGCGCAATCTTTCCAGCATTCTGGAATCTTCATTTTTCTGAAGTCCCTCCTAATGTGTGCACGGCTTTTCAAGCTGGTGTGTCCTGCCACAGCTAGAACTTGGTTTTGGCATACGGCCCTGCACTGCTCCCATGCAGTGCTGTGTGTCTTTGTCTGCAGTGAAGGCTGCCCGAAATGCTGCGGTCAAATTTGCAGTATTGTATTCCGTGTGTTTCTTCTTAATTAGTAGGTTTCTTGAAATTAATCTTGTTTCCTGCATGCTGAGATCAACTTACTTCTTCTAAGCATAATAGTTTTTTTATGCATGTATTTCTAGTAGCTGTCATTTTCTATTAGTGTCTCCTCCACACTCTCACCATTGCACCTTCTGACAAGGTTCATTTAATGGTATCACCCCTATTTTTAGAGTTTGCTGCAATAAGAATGTGCCTAAATGAGACTTGTACTAGATAGCTCTCTGCATTTATTCATTCCTTCTCGTCTTAATTCTTTCAGCATGTTTAATTTTTTTGTCCCAAGACTTTTCAAGTAAGATTTTGCGATGCTGTCAGATATTGAACTTTAAAGCTTCTATTATAGTCTCCAGTTATCTTTATTTTTGTAGTTCTACAGAAGAATCTGAAAATTGATCAAGTTATCTTTTTTTTTTATTTCCCCTGTCTAATCTTGTAATGTTTTTTGAGCACATCCTAATTCTGTTATGGGTTGAAGTGGTGGTTGTTAGGGTCATTCTTCTGAAGTGTGTGTATATTCTGGACTTACTGATAATATTAATTAGATACATGTAATAACAAGCAGCTTTAGTAATTAGCAACCCCCTGATAGAGACGGCACAATAGTTGGAGATGTGAATTTTCTCAAACAGCAAGACAAAACGATTCAGATGCTCTTCGTGTCAGTGTCAAAACAATGTTGTCTGCTACGTGCAGACTTCTTGATAGTGTCTCCAGGATACACACTGTTTGGTACCGACTGTAATTCTGGAACTTGGAGTGATGGGTGCTGCCTGGGGCTACTGAGAAAGGGGAAGAAAAAGGCAGTGTGTTGGTTTTACATCACTAAAAATCCATTTATTCTATCAGAGTTCTCTTACAGAAATGTGAAGGTGTTACTAAGGAAGCAGAAGCAGTTGGAAATGGAAATAGCTGCTAAAAATTCAAAAAAAAAAAAAAAAAAAAAAAAAAGTACCCCTCCCTCCCTAAACCTGCCCAGTGTAAATTGCAGATAAAGAGGGGCTTTGTGCTTACTGCTATTTTTCCATATCTTATTTTCTTGACATGTGTATGGTGTTTGTTCACTGTGGCTAAGATGTTAATTCTGTTTTAGTGGATGGTGTGGCAAGTAAAAATACAAAACCAAGGGGGGAGTTCAATAGAGCAGGGGAGAGAAACAACCCCAGGCTATAACCTCTTTAGCTCAATCTCAGCACTGCGGCCTTTTTGCTGCTCTCCTGGCTCCTATTTGGGACAGGGATGTGGCTGTAACCCAGAACAGTCCTTACAGCAGCTTCCTCTACCGTTCTTGCACGGGGCCCCCCCCCAAAAAAGATGTGTTGGCACTGCACTGTTTTGGTACTGATGATCCAAATTTGGGGACTGCTCTGGTCCAGGTCTCCCAGCCAGTGAACTTACAATTAGATACAATTACTTTTCCCTATTAAATATGGTTTGCAAACCCCTTATTCAAATTTCAATTCAAATTCCCATACATTTTCTTATAGGTAAAGCCTCGTGTGAGATACTGATATGGAACAGAAATAAAAAGGAAGAATGACTGAAAATTCCATGAGTTGAATCAGTGATCCGCGTGGGTCCCTTCTAACTCTGGATATTCTGTGATTCTAAAATTCATTGCTTTCACACAGTTGCCATTCTGTGTGCTCTGATGAGCAGGCTGTGTTGTTAATAATGTTTTCTATGTGAAAAGGAACAAACTGAATAGTATGAAGGCTCCGGAAAGGTATGATGTTCCCTATAGGTGTCGCTTAGCAAAGTTCTTCCAGTTTGTTTCTTACAGTCTCACAATTTGTTTCCCTTCTTCAAATTACTTCGGGCATTTGCAGTATTTTTTTTTTTCTTTGCGTCCTTAACTCTCAGAAGTTTTTTTTTGCTGAATTTTCCAGACACCTTTCAAGGGAGGACAGTTCTGATCTATTCAGCAGCTGCTGCAGTTTGGCACGAGTTTGCTACCTATGTGTACCAGTCACTTCTGTTCTGAAATAGGAGTTCCCTTTGGTTAGGCTTCCTGTCTTATTTTCCCTTTTATTTTTTGAGGGGGAAAGATCACATTTCACTCCACTTTGATAAATTTTGAATCCTTAAACTAAAGCTGCTCTGTGGGCTAATATTGTAGCTGTACAAAGTGCATTGCTGCCCTCACCAAACCCAATCTAAACGCTCTGCCTCCATTAACTTTTACAGGAGTGATCCGTGGAAAAAAAGGAGTTCTCCATTTAGGGCTTTGATAGCGATACGCTGTCTTGGAAAACGTTTCTTGTGTTTGCTTTACTGTATGTAAAAAGGTGTGCCTATAAAATCTGATCTCACACTCTATTACTTATTTTCACG
The DNA here is from genome assembly GCF_905368555.1 of Meleagris gallopavo. NCBI lineage: Eukaryota > Metazoa > Chordata > Aves > Galliformes > Phasianidae > Meleagris > Meleagris gallopavo. The sequence continues at coordinate 4,447,055 of NC_139404.1, forward strand.
TTGTGGGAAATGTAACTGCAAAAAATCAATTAGAGGCATGAATATATAGCAAAATGATAAATATGCTCTTGGAAAAAATCTGCTTTGTGTATTTTAGCCTGAGTTTGCCACTGTAATAAATAGTCATCGTGAGAGCTGCCGCGTACATCCCAGATATTGGCAGCTCACCATATATCACTGTATTTTAGCATACATAAATTAAGCTATTCTTTCTCATTTTCACTGAGCAGAGAGCAAAACATACCCAGAACAAGAGCTGGAAAAACACTTCTAAGACAAAAAGCACGGGTTTGTGATTTGAGGAAGGCTGATTTTAAAAGCTGTGGTGTAAAAACACATATTGTAGGACTAACAGTGTGCAGAGGGGGTAGCTTATACTTCCCGTTCTTAACTGTCGATCCCCACTCCGTTTCCAAACAAACTGTGGGAAGACTTGTGAATAAAAAAATATTTTTTTTTTCTTCTAACAGAGGAAAAGAAAAAGTTTGTTTTCAGGGAGAAGAAAAATATTTTTCTTTCCTCTCTTTGCCAGCGTCTTCATCCTGCTGTGCTGCAGGGACTGGCAGCAGGCAGAGAGGAGGGAGTGGGCAGGCAGCACGGCTGAGGTGGGCTCAAACTCAGGGGGAACTGGCTATCGGTGCTCAAACCCCAGGTGGGGAATTGATGTGAGGGGCTGCTGTGTTCTTCTGTATCACCTAGATAGGGAACTTCTGGCCATCTGGGTTTTGAGATGAGTAAGCAGATAGATCCCTATAAATTAGGGATGTTTTAAAAATTGTTTATATATATTTGATTGCAGTAACCTGCAGATCTGCTCTTCCCATATCTTTCTTATTTCTTTTAAATGCCTCAATTTAACAGGGAGGAAATGTTTTTCCCTTTAATTGCTTGCTGGGCATTTTGCACACTGAACAGTCAAACTTTTTGTAGTTTTTCATTATTGTGATTATTCAGAAGACTGTGCAATGTTTTCTGTTTCGTTGACAATACGAGAACTCTTGTGATTCACAGCCTGCTCTATTTGCTTAGCAGTACACGCTGAATTGAAGACTATTTCTTTTAGGAATAAAATGCAACAGCATAGTGCAGCCTGCAACAACTGGGAAGCGATGGATGCTAGATTTCAGATTGCACAACTGTGTAACACAACTCCAACTCCCTTCAGAAAGCCAAAAAGCAAGGCACTTTAAACATGCGTTTATTTCAAGTCTGCACATTTAAATGTGCAGCAAAGGGACTTTTAGGATTCAACATTAACAGCAAATTTTCCATTGTTTGTATACCGTTTTTAGTAAGCTGGTAGTTAAATAGTTTGGTCTAGCTTGAACATATGATATTATTGCACATCACTGATGCTGCATTAATAATACACTTTTTTTGTTGTAGTTGCACTGATGTGGTTCAGCACCTTGACTTAACCTTTGGTGTGCACGTGTCCAGTGGAGGCTCACCTGGGGAAAAAAGTTCAATAGAAACTTGTCAAAATTAGGTTTACAACACAGATTTGAAATGTAAATAGCTGGTATGTGAGAAAAGATGCCTGACTCTTCAAAAAGAAGTAGTTTTGAACTCAGCCCTTTCTGTACTACTGTGTAAGCAACTTCTATTTCAGGATGCAATTAACCAAAAGCACCAGATGCAAAACAGAGGTGAATCAGGATGCAGAAAGCCCAGGGCTTGTAACAGTACACAGTAAATAAAAGGGCTGTAGGGATTGTTAGGAGTTCCTCATTCTTTGAAATTAGCAGCACCTGTAGGTACTCCCAAGCCTGAAGGTTTATACCTACTTCTAGCATCTAGATTTCAATCCACTGTACTTGATAAAGATCGCAGAAGTCGGTGTCCATATCAAAGCGTGAGTGAGCATCCTGTGCTGGCTCGCTAGCACTGCCATCTAGATGAGCATCTGCTAGATTGCCACCTCGCAGGAGACTTGCAAGCTGTTGGGAAAGTTACACTGCTCTGCAGTACGTGCAAAAAGCGCTGGTGTTTTACAGTGTTCTCTTTCATTTAAAATCACAAAAAAAAAAAAATTAGAGTTCTCCAGAATACTTAAAGCAAACCAACTTTTATTTTTCTTACTAATTATTCTTAAATATTGTTATGACTGCCATCTAATCCAAAACACCTTTTTTTGCAGGTGACAAAAGCTTTTTGTGAGTTATTTGGTATAGAACTAGAATTTTGGGAAAAGACAGCACTCAGGCTGCTAAAATGGTGGTTAATTTACAGCAGTTGAAATTCTTAAAACTTTTGTTAGAGGAAAAAACATTGAAGTAGAAGCCACTACCTCCTTATTTCTCTTATTCTGCCAGCCCAGGGATGTTAAGGGAAGATCTATGGACATGGTCAGTCTTGAACTCAGGTTTTACAACTATGAAAATGTGATCACTAAATACATCGGTCATTCTGAAGTAGTGTGTCCTATTTATTTCCATGGAAACTGCAACAGATACGGAGAGCACAGTAGCACTATTTGATAGAGCAAATTCTCATCTACAAAACATTATTCTTCAGCACAATCACCATCATAAGCTTTGCATTTTCACAAGCACTGAACAATAGCCTTGCATGCAGTGCTCAGAAAAATCTGCACCAGTGGAGGTGTCCTGCTGTTGCCACTGCTGAAACGCACCATCCACAGCCTCACTGTGCTCATATGTCAGATGAGAATGTTCAGATTCTATTGCCAAACCATTACCTGATGTCATGGGTCAATGTCATAAAATGGGAGGCATTGCTTTTGGAGCAGTGCCCATAGTTTCCCCAAACACGTGTAATTAGAACAGAATGGGCAGGGTTGGATGGGATCTGAAGGATCATGGATCTCCAACCCCCCTGCCTCATGCAGGGCCACCAACCTCCACATTTAATACCAGACCAGGCTGCCCAGGGCCCCATCCAGTCTGGCCTTGAACACCTCCAGGGACAGGGCATCCACAGCCTCTCTGGGCAGCCTGTTCCAGCACCTCTCCACTCTCTCTGTAAAGAATTTCCCCCCGACATCCAACCTAAATCTTCCCTCCCTCAACTTAAAACCATTTCCCCTTGTCCTGCTGTTACCTACTCTTTCAAAGAGTTGGTTCCCCTCCTGTTTGTCCTGTTGGCCCATTCACTTGAGCCAAGTTTCCTTTACTCAGCCCTTTTGAAATCCCACTTGTAACCAAAGGTAGTGGTGATGCAGTGGTCAGTTGGTCTGTCTTTAGGGAAAAAGGAATGGTAGGGAAGTTGCCAGAAATTACCATGCTACGCTTTTTGGTCACGCTCAGATCCTTTTCTCCCCATTTCCGTTTCTCCTCTCCCACTTGACCATCTGGATGAGAATTTTAACTCTCCCAGTCGTGCAATGACATTTCGTTAGCAGATTTGCAGTGTTTTGAGGGAATGTCCCTAAATGCAAGGAGATGCCTGGCTGCACATCCTGAGCAGCTACTGAGCGTTATTTTGATGCATCAGTAGAGGGCACTGTTGTTGCGTTAAAAGCACTTGAAAGTCTCGTCTCCAGCTTTTCTTGATAAATATATATATTTTTTTTATTTTGGAAAGTGTTTAATGTTCTCCATGTAATTAAATTCAGCTCCCTGTATAATTAGCAATGGAGCCTTATTCTCTGTGCCACTGCTGTGGATAGTATTATTTTTGTCTCTATTTGCCTTCAGTCAATGCAAAATACCGTTGCCTATCAGAATGAAGAAAGTTTTATTGCTCTCTCTCAAAGCTAAGCAATATTTAAAGGTGGAAATATAAAGCTGTTTAGTTAGTTTCATTTAGTTACTCAGTGTAAATAGGAAACCTTTAAAATTCCTGCTCATGGCTCAGGAAATAGCAGAATTAATGCGCCGTAATAATTTTACTTTTGTATCTGAATGTGTGTTGTAATGTTGTCGGACTGTCGGTACTCGCAGGTTATTACAAATACACGTGCATATACAAATACCCCCGGTATTTAATTAGGTGAGAGACCTATTGATTTTATTTGGCAGATATTTTTTTCTTTAAATTGTTTTCCTCTGTATCTTTGCAGGAAGTTGTGCTGCGTTGGTGCTGCTTAGCATATTGAAATATTAAATACAGAGCAATCAGGCGTAGTTATTTTTCATTAATTGCAAATGCAAAGTAATTACTATGACCTCGAAATAGTTTACTTGTCCAAATACCTGTAAACATTCTACTTTTTTTTTCTGATTTATGAAGTCCAGCTACAAAACACTGCGTTAGAGAGAAATAATTTTCTGAGGAGCCGGAGATCTTAAATCGTAATGCTTTGCATTACCTTCGGGAGCTCTTATTGCTCGTAAGGACATGATATTTGGAAGATGGAAGTCTATTAATATTCTGTTGCGTTCAGCTCCTAAATTGGCAAGTACATACAGCATTAATTATAAAAGCCATGTTTGAGTTTTCTTTCAGAAAGCAACTCTTTGTCCGCGACTGCTTGAGTTACACGAACAACCTGGAGAAGTTTGCGTTAGAGATTGAGGGATATGTTCTGCCGCAGACTGCCAGGATACTCTTACATTCCTTTAAAAACCAACCACAAAAGACATCTTCCCCCAAATCTCCACTGCCTTAGAAATAGCTGGGATTTTTTTTTTTTCCTCCCCATAGTTGAAAAATGGTAATTAAGTTGTCGTCAACTAAAGGCGTAGGGAAGGAGCACCGAGGAGTTGGAATCGAAAGCGGCCGACTCCAGGCAGCTCTGCAGGAAATCCCAGGCTCGGGGCCGGGTCCTGCATGGCCCTGCTGCCTTTGGGGGCTGTAGGGTCTCTGTTAGGGTCACAGGGTCTCTGGGAAGTGAGGATCCAACCCGCTGCAAACAGAGTGCTGTCTCAAGGCCAATGCCGTATCCAAAGTTGCCACTAGGATGTGGCAACTTTAAATAACAAAGGCTAAAGTTGATTGTGCTGCTTTTTTTCCATGGTGTACTGCTATGCAGCTGGCTTTTGCTTCTCTCAAAAAAGCACGCTTACAACTTGCTGCACAGCAACATTACTGACGATCTGGCCATAAATATTTTCTAAGGGGACAAATATTATGCCCAGAAAAACTCTAATTCAGTGTACGGTGCTGTTCTTTAAAGCTTTCTTCCGTGTGGCTTCCTATTTATTAACGTCTCCTTACATCTGTTCAGTAGGCTAATGCTAACGCAAATTCTTGTTTCATCTGAAACATTAATAGTGATGTACTGCTCCTGTATCATCTCTGTAGCTGTTATCTTTTGTATGTTTTCCCCATGAGAGGCTATCGCAGGTTTTTAGCCCAGACTGTTTGTATTCGACAAGGTCAAGATAAGTTTTATCTCTAATAGATAAGTCAAGTGCATTGGGATCGATACACTTACAGTAAAATACATTGGCAATATTTATTGCCAAGATGCTAATGAATTTTTAAAGCTTGTAAGAATCTGGCAGTGCAGAGGAGACGCCTTAAATGGTTGTTTCTAACGGGACCTGTGCAAATTACAAGTTTTTAAAAATAAAAAGTGGGCAACTTCATGTTTTTAATGGGGATGGAGCTTTGAGCTCACCTTTCCCCAGATCCCAGCAGTTTCTTAGGGCACAATCATAATATATGTTTGCCTTCTCTGTTAGCTTGAGAGTATGGGGTTTTATGAGGCCTGTTCCCAAATTACTTCCTAGTGTTGTAAAGTTGCTCTGTTTTTAGCACGGCAGTAGGGTTTTAGAATTTTACCTTCCATTTGTATTGACAAGATAATTGTTTCGGCTCTGACGGAGTAGCTTAGGCCACTTTCATTTGTGATAGAAATTTCCCAGGGTACATATTTATGCGGTTAAATCAATAAGTGTTTCATAATCTCTCTAAATACTTATGTAACTTAATAATTCCATCTATTATGGTGCAGCTACTTAAATATGTATTTTATGTAGGGGCATTTAAAAATGCAAATTATAGGGATTATTTTCCTTCAGGCTTTGTATTTTTCTGTTGCATCAGATAGAGAGTAAGAAAATTAACCCACAAAAAATCCTACCAAAGTAATACTGAAGATCTGACTTATATCCGGTGAAGATAATTTGTTGATAAAACCGTGTGACTCATTCAAATTCATTTTGCTTTCTGTGTTTTCTGCAGTTGATCCATACGACGCAGCCCTGGTGCTTTAACGTAAGAACTAAGTTAGGGAGAAAGTTTCCACCTTTGCCCCTGTCCCCAGCTGTGGAGCCTTTTAGTAATACTCGACGGTATATTTTTGTAGGTGTGTTTTCTATCCCTTCTGTCTTCAGAGCACCCAAAGATGGATTCACTTTGAAATTCACAATCGGGATTGATAATGCTGTGTTCGGAAGCTGCCGTGTAGCTTCTCTTCGTCTTTACCACGGAGGTTTGATACCTGACACATTTAATTTAATTTAATTAGGGAGGCAGAACCCCATCTTGGTGTTCATTAAGGGGATTATTCATCAAAGTTATTGCTTCCTTGATGGAGAATAACAATATCACTCGCAATGGCTGATGTTGCTCTCATAATTATATTACTTTCTACTATTTTTCTCTCCAGGGCTTTGTACTTAGCCTCTTTATTTAAAAAATTTAAATTGAGGGAAGCATAAACTTCTGCTATAGCAAATTCACAAGGGCCATGTCTATTTTATCCTAGTAGCTTTATGTCATGTAAATGCTTCGTTGGAATTTTTTCAGCTTTTTATTGGTTCTCTGAGCTGTCTTTAAATATTTGTATTTCTTTCAAGCTTTGCTGCATGTCAAGTCGGGGCTGGGGCTCCTGGCTGCCTGTTTGCTGGTGGAGCTGAACTCTGCCGTGCTGAAAACCTGCAGAGATCGCTGTGGCAAGGAAGGTTCTGCAGAGCAGGGAGTCACCGTGGGGTTTTCTGGAACGGAGTCACCATCAAATGTAAAATTAATAAGGGAGGGGAGAGCAGGCTGTTCGCAAAAGTTATCTTTTGTAACGCAGCCCTAATCAAATATTCAGAAAATGGCAGCTTTAAAAATAGAACAATTGTCTTTTTAAAACATGACTAGTTTGGTTAATTTACCCCCAAGTTATCCGGTGTCTGTGACTCAGAAAAACCCTTATCTACTAAGGGTTGGGGGGGAGGAAAGCGCTGCAGAAAAGGTGACAAGTTTTCACCTCTTTCCTCAGAGAACATTTTAATTTCGCTTTAATCAGCCTGCCAATAAAAGAGTACTTGGCTTTCAATGGGAAGCAAATCAAAATATGCATTTATCAGTCATGAGGCAGGATTCAATCGCTCACAACTGATGAACTCCAAAAGGAATGAAACCAGTACCATCACGCTGCCTTGGTGGTTTGCTTTGTACCATCAAAGACCTGGTACTATCTTTTGCTGCCACATCCACTGTTTGTCTGTCATCCCTAATTACGGCCTTTCAAAAGAAATGCTTCATAATTGCTCTTAATGGTTAAAACAAAAAATTTTGCATCTAGATAACTGAATGAGCGTTCTGCTGTGTGCAGATTTGTGTGCTCTGCAGCTGCCAAAATAACTGGAAAAATACTTGGCCAGAGATGAGGCGAGGGAAAGAGAAAGAGGTTGCGAAGTGCTGCTGCCAGTGTTACAATACAGGACTCCTGGAAGGGCATGCCACGGGCCTGTCTTATTAAAATAAACTTTATTTTTCACTAGGAAAGGAGACTTGAGGGTCATGCTGCACTGCACAGGTGGGCTCTCATTTCAGGCTCCCTTCTGCTGCTCCAGTTAGGAGTGAAGAGCCTGAAACGGAGAAAAAGAAAGGTTTTTTTTATTTAAGCAAAGTTGGATGCTGTTTCATGTATGGGTGTTTCTCGGTGGTGAGAATTTGCTGCTCCAGCTTTTGTGCTTGTTTAGCATGAGGCAGACACATTTCTCACTTTATTGATATTAAACAGAATCATCCTGATGGTTACAGTAGTTAAACTACAGCGTTATACACAAAGCTGAATCTTTCTGGTGAGAGAAACTGCATTCTTTGGGCTTATCTTGCTCCTTGCACTGGAATTTACATGCATAACTACCAGTGCATCAAGATGAATTTTTTGCCTTTGTGTGGTTTGCATCTCAATGAGGGCGGAGAGGTGCAGTCTGTTTAGCTTTCATTCTCCTTGCCCTGAGAAATGGTAAAAACTCACCTCACACTTTATTTACACTTTGTTCCATCTGACTTCTCTTCTGGTAGCAAGGATTTACGAGGCCAGAAAGCAGGAGACAGGCTGTTCTTCAGTTTCATTTTTGCTCCTCTTCAACCTTTTAGCTTTCTTGCTGTGCTATGCAGGATGATGTCAGGGCATGGACTGTGCCCACCGTGAGATGCTGCTGTCCCAGGGTTTGCGGCTCACATGTTGAGCTGGGAGCACAGAACACCAACCGTAGCGTGGGTTTCATGTGCAGAGCCACCAGCATCTGACCTCTAGTCTCTCCTTTTCCCCTTTCTGCGGTTCCTCGGTATCTCACTTGTGCTGCCCCAGCCTGGGGAGCTTTCTGCTCTCCTCCATCCCACTGAGCTTCATCCTCTCCTCAGTTCTCACCTCCTGACCTCCTTTCCCCCCTCGTCCGGAGTTGATTAGACAAAGGAGGCACGTTGTTCTATGGGCAGCACATACAAATAAATTGCGTTTTATTTTCCTTTTCTATGGTTGATGCTAATCTCGTGATTCAAAAGTGTGCTGATACTGTTTGCAGGTAAAAGAAAGATAAAGTAGGATTGTTAAAATGCCTGGTTGGGTGGATACTGCTGGAATAGATAGGACAACTTGTGCTGAAATTTAAAAAGTGGAGAGAAACAAATACAGACATGATGATGGGGGAGCAACTTTGGCCTCTCCTACTCAAGAGATATCAGTGAGGAGGGAGCAGGAGAGAAAGGGTTTGCGTTCAGCTGTGAAGTTCAGGACTGCTTATATTTAATGGAAGTTTCAGTGTGCTTGATCCAAAAAGTATGTTGCATGGCTTCAGGAAATGGCATTTGGAAAATCCAAGCAGAATGGTAAACAATAACAAGTCAACAAAAACACTCTTATGGCTGCAAGTAGATGATGTAGGTGTATATCTTGTCTAAGTAAACAATTAACTCTACAAACAATAGATATTACAGAACCCCTCAGCTCTCAAAATAGCCTTATTTTTAAAGGACAGCTAGAGGAGGATTGTGAAGCTTGCATGGAGCTTCTTGCATTTCATGTAAGCATTTACATTCATGCTTTTGTCATATAGAGCTCTGCAGACTTCATACTCTCAGATGTGTTTCTTCACCTCTTGCCCCTGTTGCCCAATTTTCTGATCATGTGGAGTACTCAAGAAATAGTTACACATTCATTTTGGGAAGCGCAGAGACACCTGGCTCTGTGTGAAATAAAATATCCGTACTTCTTTGTGTGAATAAAGATATATCAGTGTTTTCCAGAGGGCTGATGATTAAAAGAAGATAAATCTTGAGGCAGCACCAAGGAAGGTATGTCACACAGAGGTTGGAGGAGGAGGAAAATGACTATAAGCTATAGGATGAGTCAGAAGCAGACAGAGTTCTTCAGAATTTGGTATTTAACAGAAAATAGGAGTCAGCAGGAGCTGGAGTGACAAAGATTTCCAAATTCTTTTCAGAATGTAGACATTCACGTGTGGTAATGTTGAGTCTGTATCTCAAAAGGGGATTTGATGTGTTTTTCCATGTGTGATGAATTCCAGCTATATCCCAGAAAAGTGGGACTTTCTTTGGAGGACGATTGGTGAAACTCAAAGTATAAAAATAATCTTCACTTCCCTCTCCCTGCAAGGCTTGTGTACTGATCAAAGGGACCTTAGCAGCTTTCTTTTCCAATAGAGCCATGGCCAGTCCTAAGATTGTCAAAGGAAAAAAGATGTTTAATATTTTTGTCTTTAGGAACCGAATGCCTCGTTCATCTTCACCTTCCCTGTACCTTTTCTGTGTATTAATATTTTTTTTATTTTTACTGTTGTATTGCCACGTTCTGTTGTTTGCCATACAACCACCTACTATTAATTTTTTTCTTGATTCTCCCATAAAAAGGAAACCACACAAATTGAAGGGGCTTCTGATTTTGTAGACCATCGGTTATGGTATTTCAGTATTCTCAAGCTGTTTTTAGTAGGCTTCTCCTGGCCAAGCCTTGGACTCCACAAGATCAGTGGAAAATGTCTCCCTTATTTCTCTGGGGGCAGATTTTCCTACTGTGCGTTCACCATTTCAAAACCAGCAATAAATATCTGCTCCCTGTCATAGGAGCAGAACACATTTGAGTGAAAGGTAGGAAAGAAGTAGCAATGCTAAGCAATGTATCTGAACTCCAAAATCAATTAAAATATTGCTTTATTTCAGTTAGGGAATTGATGGCTTTGTTCTAATTCACAGAGCCTTTTAAAACCAGGAGTTTCACTTGGAAATACTAACACAAAAAATATTGAGTACCTGTAGGTTACGGGCCTGGGACTTTTTTATTTCTATTTGTTTTAGGTGAGGAGAAACTTTTGAGTCCATCTAGCTTACAAAAGGAGAGATGAAAGATGTAAGGATTGAAATACAAAGGAAAAATTAAGCCTGTAGGTAGATGAAGTTGGAAACTCAGCTATTCTTTAATAAAAATTAAAAAAAAAAAAAAGAGAGAGAGAGAGAAAAAGGGGGAAAAAAAAGCTTCTTGGCTGCATTGGGTTTCAGAAAAAGATGCCACGGCTATAGCCCGCAGTGTGGTGGTAACCCAAGGGTCAGCTGAACTTGAACTGCAGCATTAGGGCTGTCATTACATCGATCAAGCTTTTCCTGTGAGCCGGCTTGGGCTCACGCGCCGCTGCCGCGAGGGCTTCCAGGCAGCTCCTTCCTGGTGCCTCTGCTACAGAACAGAAGTCGGTGTCCATGTACTGATGTGATCTGTAGGTTTTGCACACCCCCCCCCCGCTCCTATCAGGAGGAGTTTTTACCTCCCTGTTTTGCTCAGCTGCTGGGAACTTGGCCTGAGCTATAGAGAAGTCACACAGCTTAGAGAAAAAAATGTGTTGGCATGCTCTGTCTATCTTGAGATACGAGTTAAGTGTTGAATGCATAGCTTTTTTTTTTTTTTTTTTTTTTTTGGGTGGGCTAGAGTTGATGAAAAAAAAAAAACCTCAGTATGACTTTTTGTGTTTTATTTGATCCAGCATACACATTTTTCATGCTCAATTAGTGTTCAAATCACTAACAGCACACCAGTCACTGCTGGCTGTTAGCCTCATTTTTTGGAGTGGTCTATATGCTTTGAAATATGATGTATGATGTAACAGCCCTGTTAGAAGTGTCCATATCCTGAAGCCTTTTTGTTCCAAGGGTGATTTTAAAAACGTAGATGATAGCCAACCTGCAGGACAAGCAAATTGCCTTTTTAAAAATGAAACCCATCAATACTGCTGTTAGTTTACTTAAAACTTTATACTTTCCAAATTAGAGAAGGGGATTACCAGTGAAAAATAAGAGAGTAACTTTTGGGTCTGAGCCCTATGGACCCAGGAGCCTCTTACACCATTGTGATTGCCAAAATGATTCACCAGTTCCAATCATTTTAATGTATTTGTGGTTTTGTTTAAGCCAGAGGAATCATTGTATCATTTACTTCAACCTGCAGTAGAACAGGCAGTAATTTTTTCATCCTCTTGCTTTATATAGAGTCCAGACATTGAGAACTGCAAGCTTTATTTTCTCCTCTAGTACCGCAGATGCTTTAAGTGGAGGACCGACCTAAAGAAAACTGACTGATAAGGAAAAGTGACAGTGAACTTCAAAAGAAACAAAACAAAAAGGCCCTGAAGCACACTTTGTGTGTGAGCGTGACCCGCGCTGACATGACCCTGTGTCCTGGGGCACTTGGTGTGTTTGATGCTGCGCGTCCTCCACTCCTCTGCAGCCAGCGAGCACCAAACCCAGCAAGCAAAAACTTTGGATTAAGTTGTGGTTATTGGAATAGCTTGGTTATATCCTGATTTTTTTCATATATATAATATGTATATATATATTTTTTTCTCCTTGTTTTTGAAACTACTCGGTGTGCTTAAAGTGCGTTGCATTCATAACCACAGGCACTAGAAGGCTGGGTTTGCTCCCACAGTCTCACAGATCTGCATGTAGTCCTGAGTAAAAGACAAAATGCCTCTTAAAAAGGGGGTGCAAGGGGAGCAAAGACAGAAGCTGTCTTGCTCTTGCTGCCTTGGTGGGTTGGAGAAGGAGCAAAAGAAGAGGACACCAGCAACCCCTGGTGTTGGAGAGGCACTGCGAGATGCACAGAGTATCAGGGCCATAGAGAAGTGTTGGTATCAAAGCAGCAGACTCTGCCTGCATTGGTCTGTTGATTCTGTTGACTCCTGTATACCTGAGGGCTTCATGCCACTGTTTAATTGAAGAGAAGCCTTTTTTTAGGACAGGAGAAGAGGTAGCATGGTAGTGCAGGATGAGGGAATGGTCTTCAAACACAGCAGATGAAGGAAGTGCTGGGGGTGCAGAAAAGCTAACACAAGTTGTGTTTGGCTTTGTGTTTGTGTATATATTCCCTGCATTGTTAGATGTTTCTGTGTCTGACAGAGTGGGAGCTGCTGCAGGAGGTTTTGGGAGGTATGAAAAACATTCCTTTTAAAAATACTGGGAAGCTCCCTCCACCCCCATTGTTTATTGGAAACTTTTCCCCTCTCTTAAGATATTTGATTATGGTGTAATGCAGCTAATTTAAGCATCTGTTTATCACTGCCTGGCTAGACTGAATGCGAAATTTCAATTGAATTACCTCCCAAGAGAGCTTTGAGCTCTGAGGGTAAAACAAATCATTTTCTCTCCATTCCCCTGGGATTGTCAATAAAAAGAATTCATCTAAATAGTTTACATGCATTTTGAAATGTTGCATCTACTAGACTTGGTTTTGTTGTTAGTGGAAAATTGCCACTGTGAGTGGAATATCAGCTTGAACTTGACTATAACAGTGCTACAGAGTGTAATACCATGCAGTGCCTGGAAAGACTACAGCCATGAAAGCATTTGCAGCTAAGTCATTCATATTTGATCAATACATGCATGTGTTTTATTTTAGAACAGCAAATAACATATGAGCCTGAGCTTCCTGCAGCATTAAGACTAGCTGCTTTTCCGTCTCTTCCAGGTGACATTATAATGCAGCATGTTATTGCTGTGGGCTCCTGGTGGGATCCCATGAGCACCTCCTGACCACCATAGATGTGACTGCTCTTACATATGTGTGATCATGTATTAAATATTTATTAAATACATAGTAATAGTAATTATTATTTTCATTCTGTCACCAAAGCAGTGCACAGAAAGGGCAATGCACAGGTTCTTCATGCTAGGCATGGCTACTTGCTTACTTGCTTTCTAAATAAATTAATTACCAGGTAGACGTCTTCTCCATCATTTTGGTAGGTTGGTGAGAGTACGCTTGCCTTGGGATTTGTAGTGAAATCTGCAGAAAAACAACAGGTGGGATCTGTAAGTGCTTTGACTCTGCTGGGAGCTGTAATCCAAGTGGTGAAACTCAAGCTGCAGCATGTGGACCTGTCTGAGCTGCGGGCAGCAAGCCATGTCCTGCTGGTGCCCCGATGTCTCCCCACTGTTCTTCCCACAGGACAGGCAAGTTCTCCTCCCCTTCGCTTCACCCAGTGGCAGAGAACCCTAGACTGTCTCAGCACAAATAACTGGGGGCTATGTTTCCAGATGCAGGACAAAAAAGTGAGGCGTGGCTATAGGAATATCCAGCCTCACCTTTGTGCCCCTTACCTGAGTCTCACCCATGGGGCATGCTTGTGCGTCATAGTACTGGGCTTCTGGTTTACCTGGAGCTGCATTGTAAAGGCTGAAGATAACTTCAATTAGTCTGGAAAATCCCAGTTTTCTCTCAGAAAGACACAGCATCTCCTGTAAATCCCCTGAAAGGGTCAGCAGGCTCGGCTGACTGCATCAGGAGAGTTGGGAGATGCTACAAGAGCCCAGTGGAAGTGAGGAGTACGACAAGAGTGGTGAAAATGGTGTCCCAGTAGTGTGAGTGCTTGTATCCCAAACCAGAGGGCAGCCAACACAAACAAAATGCAATGGAGGAAGGTGAATGGCAGTGTGTGCTTTGCTGACAGCTCTGCTGTTGCCAGCACGGATTCCAGCTGAGCGTTGGAGGAAGATTATGCCCATGGAAGCTAGATGCCTGATTGGAGAACACCTTCACATCAGTGTGCTTTTTATGATGTGGTTAGGTAAAATTTGCTCTCGTACAGGCATTCGGGTGGAGGAGAAAATCTTTACAGATCTCCTAATAACGATAGCACTAAGAAGACTGGAGCTACCTGTGCAGAGCTGTTCATATCGAGGAGTGATATGTGTTCAGACCTGTAGGAGCTTTGCCTAGGTTTGCAGTTAAACTCATGTCATCACCCTGTTGCTGTTTTGTGACCTAGTTCTGTTTTAATAGATTGTAAAACAATCCCATTACGTTAACTGGGATAACTGTAGATGACCCAGCAGGTTGGAGAACAATCAAGAATAAGTCTAAAAACTGCAGACTTTCAGACGAAACAGATGAAAGCTTAAAGAAGTCATAGAGTTCGCTTGTTTTAGGAGTTTAGTGTTTCTGTGGTAATTCTAAAAACTCATCTCATTTAGTGGCAAAGCCTGAGGAAATTTAAATGCTAACTACCTTGCTACTGTATTTTCATGACAGTGAAAATCATCAGTAGTTTCAAAGGTTGTCTTCAAGGGTTTACTTATTGATATTTATTTTGTTTAGGAATTGATCATTTGCTGAAGCAACAGAAGTCACAGAGTGCAACGGTCTATGAATAATTGCTTCTAAATTTAAGCTTTTATACTATAGCAGCGTTCATCTTTAGCAGCAAAGGCATAATCATGGTAAAAATCGGATTTCCACTCTGAAATGGTAGCAGACCAAAAGTCTGTGGTATATCGTTGCCTTGTTACATGTTGTGAGGTGCTAATAGTATGTTTCCTTACTGATTTAAAATATGGAAATGTCAATTTTGACAGTTTTAAGTAAATATAAAATTATTCTTTTATGAAGTAATTAATCTTGACAGGGTTGGTAGCAACCCAAATAAATTATAAATAAATAAATAACAACACTGCAGATTGTTTTGATGAGTTACTGACACCGTCACCAACAAAACTCTACTAATATGTGATAGCATGATGAGAAAGGACAAGCTGCCCAGAGGAGTTGTGATCATTTTGGATGGATCCCTAAGCAACCTGATGTAGTGGTTGGCGAGCCTGCCCATAGCAGGGGGTTGGAACTGGATGGACTTTAAGGCCTCTTCCAACCCAAGCCATTTTATGATTCTGTTACAGGCCTTGTAATTTTAAAGTCCACTGCTAGAGCTAGAAGGAGGGAGAGCTCTTTCTCCATGGCCCTCCATTGTTTTCCAGTGTGCCCTGGGCCTGTAGTGCTTTCTCTGTGCCTCTGTCACTTTGTTTGTAAATCAAGATGAAAAACAAATCTATTTTTTTTGATGCTTGAGCTGAGATGGTGTTCCTCTAGAAGAGCTGTACAAAGATCCTAGCATTTTCAGGTAAAATAGATGCGAGAGTTTATACAATGCTAAAAGCAAGCACCTGTGCAAGAATAAACTTGAGGAGTTTCCAAGCACCACTAAGTCACCAAAAGTCAGAAGTCTCCCTTCAGTGGAGTTCATTACCCTGAGGCCGCATGTTGGTCACTCTTTAAAATTCTTATAAAAACAAAGAAATTAATTAACCAGTATAAAAATGGGGCATACGTCTCCTGGCAAACATTCAATTAACTTTTTAGTGCTTGCTACTTAATGTTGTGTTTGACCAGCGGAGCATTGCAAACGACTTTCCTTTGAGAGGGAGCTGGGGTGGAACATGGCGTTGCGCTGGAGTTGGGCTGGTCATCAACATTTTTCCCATGATCTTTGAGTGTGGAGCTGGTTATATTTTACTTACGCATGTGAGATGGAGTTTGCTTTGGGATAGGTCTTTTGTAGGCCAGGGGATGTTTTATTGAGAATATAATTTAGTTAGTTTTGCAGTCGTAGGCTAGGTTGCAGTGGTTTAGCATGAACTGCCAATTAAAAGCAACTGCATAATACTTCTAATTCCCATGACTAATGGGCTGAAAATATGGAGCTCTTTGACCTGGTTTGAATCCAAGCTAAAGATGAAATATGTCTACTCCTGTTAATTTGTGTGCTGAATACGTCAAGATCACATGTCCTACTGTTAAAATAGCAAACTGTGCGTGTGCAAATTCCTAATTTCCAGAGAAATTGATTCCTTAACTGAGAGCTGATGGGATGATGGATGCATTTTGAGTTGAGTGAGAAATACTTGAATTATAAATGTATACATTTCGTGGAACTTTGTCTTACCTATTTTTCTCTACAGATTTCCTCTATAATCTCCCTAGCCATTAATCTCTTGCTGTTTCACTAACAAGTGGCCACTTACTGAAACAATGGGAAGGGAAAGTTTATCTGGATTTTTTTTATTGGCCATCTTATGTCCTTTGAATTGGCGGTACAAATCTCACCAGATGCATCCTGAACGTGAAGCTTCTCATGCTGCCCTTTGATTGCTGTATACAATTTTATATATATATATTTTTTTTATCCACAGAGGGATCTTTTTTTTTTTTTTTTTAATTTGTGGTTAAACCTGTATCTAAATAGCTGAGTTTTGTTGTTCTTGTATTAGAACAAAATTAAATATTTCTAGGTTAAACTTGAGGCCAATTGGACTGTTTAAAGGTGTATAAATATGCAAGGAGCCTGAGCTTCTGTGAAGGAAAGTGCTCAGCTCGTCAAACGCGGGAGTGATTACGTTGCAGGGCAGCAGGAGTTCTCCTGGAAACAGGGGAAATTATCAGAGTACCAGGACAGAATGCAAAGGTCGATCTGCTGAATACAAATAAAGTATTGAGCACCAGGTTCTGCCTCATGGAGCTGGCGCTTTTGGAAATGTTGTGATAAATGCACTGATAAATTCAAGGGAATGAGTGCTATTGCGAAAGCCTGATGAGGGCTAGAAAGTGTCCAGCTAGTAGGAATTGCATTGCTTGGTCAGGCACAATGAAATGAAATAGAATTTGCTTTAGTGAAATTGCATCAAGGATGATTAAGGGTGCTTCTGGGAAAAGGTGGTGATCACTTTTCACTAAAGTCACTTGAGTGACTTCACTGCTCACCCCAAAGGTCTGTTTTGTTTTTTCTCCTTTGCTCCTTTTTTCTAACTTCAAGCTCCTCTCCTGATCCCTGTCCCTTCTGTGGAGCTTCTCTGCAAAACCTCTCTGAGGTAGGAAGGAACAGGTCTGCTTCAGGTGACCAGAGCTCATCAGCAGTGTTCTGAGACATGGGGCCCGCCTCTGCTCCATCCACAGTTGGGATCTGGGTCTGTATTTCATTTCCAACAAGTCACAGAATCTTTAAGGTTGGAAAAGATCGTTTAGTCCAACCATCAACCCATGCCCATTAACCGAGTCCGTCAGTGCCACATCTACCCTTTTCTTGGATGGTGAGTCCACCTCCTCGGGCAGCCTGTTCCAACACCTCACCATGCAGCCTCCCATTCCTAGATGCTAAATCCACCCTTGATGCAGTATCATGGGTAGCTTGGCTTGGCTGTTCCTTAACTCTTCTCTTGATGCAGAAGGGAGTGCTGAAGGTTAGCTGCCACATTCCCAAATGTTCTTCTTCAGCAGGAAAAAAAAATTATCTCTGGAGTGACAAAGCGGCTTGTGCACACAAACCATGGGGCCTCAGAGCTTCCCCTGGGAGGCTCATGTTTTTCTAATTAACAGAACCACTATATCCAGCAAATGATTTTCCAGTGGTTTACAGCAAACGGCACTAGAGCAGCAGTGTTAAAGAGAGGCAGAGCTGTCTGTTGGTCTTGCTTTAATATTTTTGCATTACTCTGAGGGGCCTCATGGGTGTAGAGCAATGAATTGTAGAATAATTGGACTCCTTCCAGTTGATTTGCATTACATTTTGAAAACTACTCCAGCCCAGCAGTGCCCAGCTGTGCTTGCCCTGGACATGCTGCTGGTGCAACCATTCTTTATGGTAACACAGAACATACACAGAAATACTTATGCATGTGTACAGCCACACATAACACCCATGGATTACTACAATGATGGAGCTGCCCCATTACTTTTCTGCTTCCATTTGATTATTTGGCAGATATTTAAAACTTATGCAAGAACCTCTTGATGCTGTAATGGAGTCTGTTTCCTCATGTGTATATATTTTCTTGACATTTTACCTCTTCTGCTGTTGGTTAATATTAGACTTCGAAGCATCAGGAATATTTTTCATGCCTACATTTGTTAGAGCAGTGCATGTGCAGAGCTCTATCTGGTCATTTGTTCCCTCTTCATTTTTGTAACAATTGTAGCATGAACTAATTATTTTCCCAGCTTGAAATGCATTAGAGTTGTGTTTGATAACTGTTTATTTTATAGCTGCTTTTTTGAAGTGCTAACCTAAGCTGAAACTTTTGCATTCCTGTGCTCTGCTCCGTTCCAGAAAATGAAGGGTTTTGCAAGGGAAGGAAAGCTTGCTGTGCTTCCTCCTTCTATGTATGGAGCACTGGAACAGGTTGCCCAGAGAAGTGATGGATGCCCTGTCTCTGGGGACATGCAGGGTCAGGCTGGATGGGGCTCTGAGCAACCTGATCTAGCTGTAGGTGTCCCTGTTCAGTGCAGGGGAATTGGACTAGCTGACCTTTAAAGGTCCCTTCCAACTCAGAAGATTCTATGATTATCCAGGTGAATAGCAAATGCTCCCTCCAACAGGATTATCTATGCTCTTTGCTGGCTGGCATGTCCCTTGTATTGCCCAGGTGGCATCAGGGGCAGGATGGGGAGGGAAGCAGCAGGTTTTGATCAAGTAACCATCTTGGTTGGACGCATTTCTCCTTGCTTATCCCTGGAATCAGAGCCCCTGCAATGCTACCTTCTCCATGCCATTGACTCCCTTCCAGAGGATTTACTGTTGGCCAGCACAGAGTAACCTCAAATCACCGCAGCACTGGAAGCTTGCAGCAGAACGAAGCTGTATTAATGAGAAAGGAGTTCCAGTTTCTGACATTTAAATTGGCTCTGTAAATTTGACACCGAGTTTAGCCTCTGAGGTGATAATGCATCAGATTACACTGTGCAGTTGGGTGTTGATGGTTTTTTGGTTGTTTTTTTTTTTTTTTGTGACGTCTCAGTAATGCAGAAACTAATATTCTATATTAGTATTTCAGATGATGTTTCTTTAGAAGGTGAAGCTTTCAGAGAAGGTTTAAAGGCCTTTGGTGTAAACATGACCCTTCTGTTAGTTTTCAATTTAGGTAGATGTATTTTGTTATAGAAAAAATGTTAACATAATATTTTGATTTAAAGTTACATGTTAGACTTTTAGAACATAAGTAGATGCTCTGTATGGGGTAAAATTAAAATTGAACTTGAAAAAGTTCATTATCTTCATATTCCCTTAACTTCCTTAATTCCCTGACTTACTCAGGGCTTGAGCAGTGTTTGCTGAGTGCATTGTATGCACACAAAGGGGCAGTTGTTACCCTGTAAAGTTTTGTCTTGGGGCATCAAACAGTGCATTTGATAATGCAGGAAGCACTAAACCTTGACTTATTGGCACAGGCTGCCCAGGGAGGTGGTGGAGTCACTGTCCCCAGAGGTGTTCAAGAAAAAGGTAAATGTGGCGCTGAGGGATGTGGTAGTGGGCATGGTGGGGGTGGTTTGATGGTTGGAATAGATGATTTGGTGGTCTTTTCCAATTTTAATGATTCTGTGATCAGATTTATGCAGTCAGGCATTCTGTAACAGAAGATGAGATTCTCAGTTGAACTAATACTTTTCTTGAAAGGGAGTTTGTTTTCTGTAGAAAACTGCCTTTTTGTGGTAAACCAGAAAACTTTTTTTTCTTGTAGGCAAGAGTTCTTCACAGGAAACCGTTTTCAGACCATCTTTAAAATACACAGATAGTGAAGACCACTTTCAGGTCTTTCTCATCATTTGTAAGGCAAGTAGATGCTAAACCATCACCATGATGTGAGGTTTACTGAAAGCAGAAAAGATCCTTGCCTTTTAATCCTTTGCCAGTACCCCAGAAGAGGAAGAAAAGAAATTAAAATATAAATACCAGGGTATTTTTTGCCCAAAAGATTGTAAGGTAGAGCTTTACCTGCTTCACTGCCTTCCTGACTTCTCTCTGAAATTCTGCTTGCTCATCTCGTTTTCAGCAGCCTAAAACATTTAAAAGTAGCACGAAAGGAGGGGAAGCAGGAGGAAGTTACATTGACTTTTTCATGGAAAACATGATGCTTTCACCAAACATTGATAAAACAGCTTTCCAAGCATAGTTTGCATTTGGAAATGCTGCTGTAATGCTTCCTGGCTCACTTGAGCTCGTTTTCCTCCTGGCCGGGGTGAACTTCAGTTTCTTCATCTGGGTAACTGTGCATTTTTGCGTTGGTAAACCAGAAAACAGTCTGGGCTGCAAGCTGCATGTAGAGAGAGTAGGTGGAGGAAAAATAGAGGCACTGAGCTGCAATGCCCATGAGGTACAACAGAATGGCTCTAGGATGGTATGTTTGGGGTTTTTTCTTTTTGACAGAAATCAGCCTTGTGTTCCCCATGATGCCAGCTAGTGAACAGTTTGCTAAATTGTCTGCTTGCCCTCGAAGCTGCCATTTAGTATATGTGCAACCTCAGCATTTATTAGTGTTAAAGCAAAACAGCGTCAGCAGGTCCTTTGTCAGTGTGATGATGGATCTTTTTGGATTGCCCTGTAAATATTTGTCTCTGCTGAAGGTGGGCTCAGGAGCTACCAGGTAGCATTCCCAGACTCTGCTAGAGAAGCTTAGGTCAGTGTGTGTAGCAAATGGATAGCTGGGCTAGTGGTTAGCATGTAGGATTTCTTGATTCCTTCCCTTTTACCTGAATCTGAAGAGCATAATGATTTTCAGACAATTAGTACTTTTAATTAAAAAAAATAAAAGTATTTGCATTTTTTTTATTTTGACAGCCATCTGTTCAGCAGTCTTAGCCCAAACAAGCAAAATCACATTTCTAATAGGTGAATAAACAACGTTGTTGATGTTGTTGGTTATTGGTAGTTGCTATAGCAATAGGCTGCTGCAGATTCCCGTATGACGATTCTGGTGTGCAGCTGCTCACCACATCAGTCAGATCAGAGGTGCATCCTCCCAGCTAATGGGGATGATAAAAATATCTCAGCCACGTGTATACCGTACAGTTGGGTTTTCTCGGTAGTAGGAATGGTAGAAGTTTTGTGTCCCCGTGTTTTTATCTATAGCAGTACAAAACGTGAATTGAAGTTTATTCGATGGGGTGAGTCCAGGTGAAGAATTTTTTGTTATGGCATCCATGTGCTTGGTCTGGTTAGTGCTGAAACAACACAACCATGTGACTGTGCTGGAGGAAACCCTTTTTGTAGAGTAATTTTAAGGCCATAAAACTGTATTTGAATGGCCATATTCTAAACTTGAAAATAACAACTCTTTGAACATTTCAGTGTGGGTTGTGGTTTTTTGGGATGCTCTCAGTGTTTTTTTCCTGGATTCCAAGAAGTTTTCCACTAATTCTAAATAGTGTGTTTACAGACTGCCAGTGCAGTATGTTTTCCTCTTCATCAAATGATGACTTTGCACGTAGCAAGATCTTCTCCTCCTCTATGATCGGAGCATTTCTGGCTGCCAAGAGAAGTTATGGATGCCCCATCCCTGGAGGTGTTCATTGCCAGGCTGAATGGGGCCCTGGGCAGCCTGATCTGGTGCCTAATTTAGTGGCTGGTAACCCTGCCTGTTGGAGATGGTGGTGGAGCTACATAATCTTTCAGGTCCCTTCCAACCCAAGCTGTTCTGAGATTCTATGATTCCTGGAGTACTCAGCCCATCCAAATCCAGGTCAATTGTGGTTATTTCACTGTGGGGTCTTGTAGACAAATGAGGACATTCAGTTATAGCTGGTGCCTTGAATCAGACCTCTCTTTCCATGTTCAAATAAACCGTGCCATGACTGATCAATAGCAAGTCAGTCTTCCTTAGACAAGAGGAAATCCTACTAAAAAAATCAATTATTAACATGACACAGTAGAAATTCAGGGAAAAGACAAAAAATGAGGCTTAGTTGTTTTTTGGTTTTTTTTTTAGTTGCTGTTTTAATTTGGCCATATACTTCATAAAATGCCCACAGAGTAAACCGGGCTTTGGCTGTAACATAAATATGAATTAATATGAATTTTGGTTGCTGAACTCTGCATAGATGGGAGACCTGCTTTTGGCTGTGCACAGAGTGTAGAATGGTTTGGGGTGGATAGATGAGGGCGTGCTGCCTGTGGAGGAGAGTTTATGTTGAAATAGATATTTGGAAAAAGAAAAAAGCAAAGTTATTCAAGCTACAAAGTGAATTGTGCAGCTTTTGTAGGATTGCTTGGCTATAATCTCATTAACTCTTATTTTAATTTAATATGGACACACACTTAAGGTCTGAAAATTAGGTCTAAATGTTTAAAAAAAAATAAAAAATCAAAATTGCTCCCATTTGGTTCAGGATCTACTATGGGAGTGCTGTATATTAGGAACAGCTTCCCAGAAGGGATGGTGAGGCATTGGCACAGGCTGCCCATGGAGCTGGTGGGGCCATCAACCCTGGGGTGTTCAAGAACTGTGGAGATGTGGCACTGAGGGATGTGGTCAGTGGGCATGGTGGGATGGGTTGGCATTTGGACCAGGTGGTCTTAGTGATCATTTCCAACCTTAATGATTCTGTAGTTCTGTGGTTCAATTTACTGTTGCCATTATTGGCTGGTTAAGTTTAACACGTGGCACCTAATGGAAACCAAACACCCCTAGGAAACCACTGCACAGAGGGACACCTCCAGGAAGCTGATTCAGAACATTAGATATCTGATTTAGTTATCAAAGGAAAACTATTGAAGTACTTCTGATTCAGCCTTTTTCCTCCTCACCCTGTTCTTCCCACAGAGGTTTATACAAATCTGCTCACAAAAAACAGTCATCTCCAGTGTTTGTTTTGCTGATTGTTTTGGCCTTAAATACAAAACAATCTACCAAAATGCAATTACTTAAGCTTTTATTTTTTAATGTGGCTCTTTGTGTATAAGCTGAAGAACCTAGGATCAAAAAACACATAATGTGAATTAAATGCGGCGGTAAGACAGTAAATGTTTGTGTTACAGCAACAGCATCACAGATTCATTTCCTCTGTGTATCTTACTGCAGTTTTGCAAACTGGGATAGGATTTTTCCAGGTTTTTTCTGTATACTTTTCCTGAGGCTTTTGTTTCCAAAGATGTAAATTGAACGGGATGACGTTTCCATGCAAAGAGAAGGAATGTTTATTTTAAGAACACACAAGTACCAGCTACAATATCGCTTGTTGACTCCACATTGCCAGAAAGGCTTTGCTTGGAAGATGAATGTGAATTTGAAAAGGACGCTGTCAAAGTAATTGGGCTTTACAACTTTACTTCTCTGATCCAAATCTGTGCTTTGGACTCCTCTGTTTTGCCTTTCAAACATGTGGTAGCAACATGTAAGGAAGGGAAATTTGCAGCGTCTTGAAGGAATTTTCATTGGGTTTGCAGCACATGATTTTATTTGTTGCATGCTTTGCAACAGTAGACAGTGTACTTGTGCTTGTAGAAAAATCACAAGTGGAAATTACACATTGTGCCTCTAGGTGTTATGATAATGCTGGGTTTTTCCTGCAGCTGCTGCCATGTCCTGCCTTCCACCAATCTTTTATTCAGTGTTTAGAGATGTAAGATTTGCAGTCCTTGTGGCATGTTCTTAATACTACTGTGCTTCCTGCACTCTACTTTCCCATTGGGTTTTCTGTGTTTCTAAATATTACATGTGCGTAGAAAGGTTCATAAATAAATACATTTCATGTCGGTTTCCATTCATACACACTGATAAGAATGTATATTCTTTGGTGAAGTTTCAGTTCTGCTGCAGATGCAGTGGATTTCTCCCATGTTATCAGTGGCACCATTAGCAGAGATGGAAATGGAAACTTTTCCAACTAAAACCAGCTGGGATATCGCTGATCAAGATCCAGTATAACCCATGAAAAGGTGGTGTACGTAGTAAATAGAGCTGTAATGGAATCAAAATGATGTGTTTTTTTTGCTGCTTGTTTTTAGGATAGTTCATGAGCTATTCATTCATTCTCTCTCCTGTAAAAATATAAATTTCTTAGAGATAAAGATGGTTTTAGGCTGCTTAAAGAACAGATGCGAAGGTGTCATTTGTTCTTTTAGAAAATGCTTAATAATATAATAATATATTAGAAGTTTGTAGAAGGGGAAATGCAGCCTTCTAAGTAAATTTCAGATCAGTGACATCTTTTTGCCTTTTTGTGTTATACATTGCATTGCTGTTTATAGACATGGAATCAGACTTCCTGGTTTATAAATAGGAATAAAAAAAAAAAAAAAGCCTTCCCCAGACATTAGATTTACGTTTTAAAAAGAAAACGTGCTATAAAGGCCCCACTGTTAGCTGTGCAGAAATGAGCATTTGATGATGAGTTTCAAAGGAAGCAGATTAAGTGGTTAGCACACACTGTGGCATTTGGCTGTGTGCAGATTCAAGCAGCAAGTCACAAAGACACAGATAAAATATTGTCACGAACCAGCTTTGGTGCATCTGTTTTGATGACAGGGATCTAAATTTGAATTACTCTGACGAATTAGGAATGTGGTTTAATATTTTTGAGTGCCAGGAAGACACAACTACCTGCCTTGACCATCTCCTTTTCAATACTCATTTTGTATAATCAAGTTCCAGAGTCAACTCTAGAAACTAATTTACCTTTTTAAAATGCATTTTAAAGACCAAAACTGGCCTGCATTCAGTACTTACATGTCATCAGTCACCGTGATATTACAGTATGTAGAGTCTGTTTGCAGGTAGGGGGATGGTCATATGGCATCAGGAGACAAAAGTTGTTTCCTAAATATCAGCTGTCATAATGTGATTGCTGTGAGGATATTCTGAAGCAAGAAAATACTTTTTCCAATCAAATATGCTTTATTAGCACATTCTGTCATTGATCCTGCCTTTCTGACTTGACTGAGTGGATGTTACTAATTTTCACTATAAGTTAGTACATGTATGGCTCAATTCTTTTCTCATTTTTTTTCCCTTGTTAGTTCTTTTCCATTCTCTCTTCCATCCCAAGTACTTCTTAACAACCCATGCCTGTTGATTTTATGTTCTTCTTTGTATGAGGGTGATATAAAGACAGTATTATAGCAACCCTGACAAGTACAGAGCCTGCACATACTGATTGTGTATTACATGAGATCTGTGATTGTAGATCATATATATTTATATATGTGTGTGTATATATTATATATATATATATACATCTACTATGTATATATGTGCACATACACGTAGTTGTACAACTTTGGCCATTTAGCCTCTCTACTGATGAATATTAAAAGCTCTGTGACGAATTCAGATAGCTGCTTTTTTATTAATCATTTTTCTGCAAGCAGAAGGAACGTTCTGTCTGTGTTTACTTGGGTTTTGAGAGATCTTTGCAGCTCCTTTGCATTACACATCCATCTTTTCAGCTGTGTTCAAGTTGTGTGTATCATACAGTTCCTTCCCCAGCTGCTCCAAGGAGTGCAGGGCACCAAATATTAGTGGATGTAGCTCATCGTATAGCAGACTTCATGTTGAGATATGGAAAGAAAAAGCTGTTTTCTCTTAAAAAAGAAAGAGCAATAGCAAGACAGAGATGTTTGTGCATCCTTGCTGCTGCTGTCCACTTATCTTAGTGAAGTCATTCCTAAGGGTTTTGGCCATAGTGAGCACACAGCATGAAACCACGTAACTGGCATCTGAAAGTGTTGCCAAGACTGTGTAAAAACATTTTGTTTTCTCATCGTTCAGGAAAATTATTTCAACTCTTCTGATATGGTGGCAGTCAGAATAAACACAATGGTGTTTCAAAAAGTGTGATAATGCACTGTTTTTATGGGGCAGCAAAGATCCTGAGAATACGATGGTTTGATTTTGTGCATATTTTGTGCAGTAAACATTTTCAGTATTCCTTTCTTTCTTCTTCTTCCTTCTGTATTTTTCTTGCTTGGCTTAATGCAGCATAACTCCCTCTGAATTTAGTGGGAAGTGTAAACGTATGTAATGGTTTTTCTGTGGTTAGAAAATACATGTAGCATTAAGTTATTAAAGCTTGACTTTAAACTATGGCTTGGGCTAATGATTTTACAGTATAATTGCTTTAGTTAATTTGAAGGCAGGTATACATACAGCTTATTCCATTTTGGCACTATAAAGTTTGCCATTGGTATTATACCTCATTTTTTATATGATTTACATAATTTGTGAAACAGATTTAATATTTTCTGTGAGCTAATTAGTTTCTGGTTTAGAGCCTGCATTGTATGTTCATTGGTTTTTTGAATACCTTTTACAGTAGCACAGAAGGTCACTGTTGGATCTAAATTCTTTGTAGAGCAATCAATCCTGATTTAATAAAATAAGTTGCATAATTTTGAATGTAATTAAAATGGGTTCCATGCAATTGTTTTCAGCTGTAAATTTGCTGAGTTGGAAGAAATGTAGAAGTGATGTGTTAATTACTGCGATGGGCTCTTACCCTTGTTATGGTGTAGTTCTGGATTAAGGGACTTCCAATGGGCACAGTTTTATTTGCACTTCGGAGGAAGCTCTTCAAGGGTGTCCTACTTTTCCTGCTGGAGGTAATGGATGAAGATGCTGGAGGCATTCAAGGCCAGGCTGTATGTGGCTCTGAGCAGCCTGGTCTAGTTGGCGACCCTGCACACAGCAGGGGATTGAAGCCAGATGATCATTGTGGTCCTTTTCAACCCAGGCCATTCTACGATTCTATGAAAACGAGCATTCCGAGGAGAATTAAAAAATCTTTCTGCTTTACTTTCAGAAGATTCAGTGGTAATGCATCACTTTGACACCATTTACCAGTACCCACCAGATGACTGCAGCGATTTCTTGAAAATCTCTTGCACTAAAACCACAGCAGGTGAGGGTGAGCTTAGGTGGTGGGCTGAAGGCTGAAGCAGGGGCACGTTTGGGAAGTCCAGCTCCTTCATGCACAATAAGCAACTTAGAGTCACACTGCACACCAGCCAAAAAAAAAAAAAAAGTTCTTTTCCTCTGGTATGTGGTTCCTACACGAGGGCACACGCTGGTTGTTTTCCTCTCAAAGGAATTGTTTTCTTGGCTGCCGCCATCCCGTGTTTAATAGCACTGTGTAGCTTTAGCGGCTCCTGTCTTATTAGGAGTCTAAACAGTCTCCTGTATCCTTTGTGTCAAAATGAGTGAAAGCTTTGGAAATGAGTTTGGTATTCATTGGGCAGGAAAAGGAGTTCCTCCAAAGGGGCAGCCTTGCTGAAGGGGTACTTTCACAGGCGAACAGTCTGCATGAGCAATTCCTTGCTGGAACTTTTGCATCCATTCCTTGCACTAACTCAAAATGTTAACACACGGATCATCTCAATACACAAATATTTTCAAATTTGGGTTTTACTTGTCTTTTGTACCCCTCTTTTTACCTGTGTAATACATGCTCAAGCATTTTAGTTTTCTTTGTAGTGTAGCTACACTTAAAGGTAAGTTAATGAGACAGAACCAGAATGCAGGGCAGGTATTTCCCTTCCCTGGTGTCTGTGTGCTGTCAGTAACTAGTTCTGGGGTTAAAAATAATAATAATAATAATAACATCAGCCATGAGACAAATCTATATCTTGCAGACCATGAAAAAAATAGGGGGGAAAAAAGTGAGCTTTTATTGTATTTGCAGTCATTGCTTCTCAGCATAGCATTGCTAGACCTCTGTAATACAATTATACTGGTGGAAGCCTTTGAAGCATTTGTTTCAGAGTGGGAATCCTGTTTCTGCTCCTTTAAACAATTAGATGAAGTGTAATCTCACTTTCTTCCTGTGCAACACCACACTTTTATTGCTGTCATTTATCAGTTGCAAGATGTAAATAAGACATAAGCTTGGGAGTTGAGCTGGAATAAAACCAGACTGTATTGATTCTTACATGGTGCAAAATGAAAAAGAAAATCATCTGCCATCCGCCAGCTGGTCATCGGAGCAATTTTTGAAGAATAAAGAGTGAATATGTACAATATAAATTCCTTATCTTGTTTACTTGAAATACACTCACATTTTGCAAGTCTGAAACCTGATAAACATCTCAACTAATTGTGTGAGATAGTACCTATTATTTTCATGATGGCCTTAAAAATGTGGGATATTGCGGCTTAGGCTAAAAGCAGCTTCGAAGCAAGCAGAAACTTTGCAGATGTTCTGACAATTTACTGATGGATGCTTTGCAACAGACAAGAAAAAAATAACAACAAAACAGAAGTTTCACATCACTGACAGCAAAGAACTGAGTGAATAACTGCAGTGTTGGCTATGCAGCAAGTTAATGATTTTCTTTTTAAAAAAAAAAAGAAAGAAAGAAAAGTCCCATCCCCCAGCACTGTTGGGGAGACAAGACGGCTGCTGATTTCTTAAAGTCTTAAAGTTAGCTGACCTCCTCGCTGAACCCAACTTTAATGTAAACATTTTCTTGAGATGGTTCGTAGCAGGGCCAGCAAATCTGGAGAATATTAGTGGTGCTGTGTTTGCGGGAAGCAGGAATCCCTTGGTAATTCTCAGGAGCTCTTTTCCAAGCCGAGGCAGCCTGAGACATAGTTGTGTTTTCAGTTTTGCAGGATTCGCTGGTAATGCCCTGTGTATCTTTTTAAAATGTAATTAGTAAGACACATAATTAGTTTTTGCTTTGAAGTAGAGTTTTTTTACTTGCTTTAGCTCAGTTAAAACTCTTATCTCCCTCCCACCATAGGTAAATAACATGATAGTATAATATTCCTGTTGCTTTAATAGTTGGCGTTTTAGCGTTGGAATAGGAATCCAAACAAAAGCAAAATCGGAGCACAGCTTCCTTTAGGTCACCTCTGCAAGAATATTGAGTTCCTTTCATGCTCCACACTTAAGTGCAGTGCATGGCTGCTGACTTAACCCCAGTATTTTAAAGAGAAGTTGTTGCCTGTTGAGGTGTTTGTTGATGTTTTGGGACATTCTCATGTGCTCGTTCTGTTTAGCATGAATTGATTGTAAGTATTCGTTGTGGTTTGATCGCTTCAGGTATTCTGCAGATAGCAAGTTGGGAATTAATTTCTAAATTTTGCTAACCTGCGTGCCTTTTATAGGCAAACTGTGCTTATAATGTACTTGGTGCACATGATAAGCCATTGCAACGACGTGCTGAAACAGAGTGTAATGCTTAACACTTAGCTCTTTCTGACTTCAGAGCACTTTCCACCCATGGCTTGATCTTCCCAACATCCTGGTGTGTTAGTGGGCATCAATCACATGTGCTTATGGCACCCTAGCACATGCTGTGTTCTGTTCCACTGTAGCATCTTCACTTTATGTGCACAAAAAAAGTGCTTATACCCATAATGAACTTCAGGGTCCCGTGCTGCCTGATTTGCTGTCATTGCATGCTGTGTGTTAACCCATACTCTAATTTTTTTGTTTTACCAGTAGGTACCATTATCACAAGCAGAATTCCCATGAACAGAGCCAAACTGGAACTTCGGCAGAGTCAGAGCAGAACATAGGCAGAATGTTACTGATGTTTGTTGGGTTTTTGAGATGAGCTGCATCGATTAATCACTTTTTTCTTGTCCTTCTAGCCCAGCTCTCCTTACTCCTTTACTTTGTCATACAGTCCTGGGCTCTGGAACAAGGAGTCTCTTCATTTGGTGCTTTGAACATGCTGGATGCTAGTTGGAGCATGTGTGACTTCCCAAAATATAAATAATAACGTGAAGGGTTTGTGTTATTGCATAATAATTGGATTGACACATCTGGCTGTATTTTTTCAGGTTTTGATTGCAGGTATGTTTAATTGGTGTTAAAATTGGCTGTTGTGTATGTTCTTTGTCACAGCTTGTTTAATACCTCATGTTTGCAGTTGTCCTAGTTTTACCATCTTGAAAGATGGTTTCTATTTAGTTCCTTCCATGTTTTCCACAGTTTGTTTTAAAACCCACAAATTTAGCTGAAGTGTTTGCTTTTTTACTTAAGAATGTTAACTTTAGAAATAAAATATTTCCTGTTTATCAGCAGAAGTGTTTCTTCCCACTCGCTCGCATGATTTCAAAGATAGATTTTTTATTTCCTTCTCTTACAGTGCCTTTCTTGTGCTAAACATAATAAAACCCGAGCGATGATAAAGCTTATTTAACCCAAATATACCTGCCTCACCTCAAATAAATACAAAATAAATTGGGCAAAAGAAAGAGATAATATTTTTGAATCAGTATACAAACATTGCTCTCTGTAAGATATTCATTGTACTGCAGTAAATGGGGAAAATATATTGAATTTATGCACACATGATTGACTTTTCATACAGTGAACCCAGGTTAAACATCTTGAATATGGAATATGAATAGAGCTAACATTTTCATATGAAGCAATAATGAAAATGAACAGAGCTCCATTTCGACTGATAGCAAAGAACATTTGATACTCCAAGGCATAAAATGTGTTTAGTACTTGGGTTTTGTTAAGCTTGACAGAAGCCAGGAAATGGGACAGTACAACCGCAGCATAAAGGCTTCTTCTGTACCCGATGACAGACTCGAGGATGTAACTTGGTAAAAACAATAATGCCACCCGACTGCTCTCCATTCCCTACAGTAAAAGGAGAAGGCATTCAGGGCTGCCTGTCGTCAAAGGGTCCGCGTCTGAAAATATCAATCCTTGGGACCTGTGTTTTGTTCCCTGTTTGGAGCCTGGCGCCAGGCTGCAGGGAGAGGGAGGGAGGAGAGAGACGAGAAAAACCTTTTTCTGTGCAATTTGCAGAGTGGACGGTGTAACAAATGGAATGGGGTTTCGTGTGGGTAACAGGAAGAATGTCCGGTGTTTTCCTTTCAGACTGAAGCACGTGGTTTGCAAACCAACAGCATGATATGCTCTGGGTTCCTATCCTTGGTGGCCCTCCCCACTCTGATTCCTTGCCTTGAGTCTTTCTGACAGAAGATAACAAGGGCTGCATTTCAGGAGCTCCTTCCTGCGGTGGTTTTGGTCCCCAGTGAGCTGTCTGTGTTACCATTTGATAGGCAGAATATCAGAAGTCAAAATATGCAGGTCAGAGGAAAACTGCCTGAAGCGTTTTCCCTGCACACTCACCCTTCTCACTTCAAGCCCAAGTTCAGATTGCTTTCTCTTTGCAGCCCCATAAATGCATTGTTCTTCCTTTTGTTTCTATAAATTCCCTTGTTTACCATCAACTGCCATTGAAGAGTTCACTTTTTATTCGTTGGTAGTGTTTTAAATTAAATATTTAATGGTACCTAAAAATTGACTTAAAGAAAAGCTCAGCACTGCATTTGAGGTTTGACGTATGAGTCTCTCACAGAATCATAGAATGGCCCAGGTTGGAAGGGACCTCAAGGATCAGGAATCTCCAACCCCCTGCCACGTGCAGGGCCACCAACCTCCACATTTAGTACCAGACCAGGCTGCCCAGGGCCCCATCCAGTCTGGCCTTGAACACCTCCAGGAGCGGGGCATCCACAACCTCTCTGGGCAGCTGTTCCAGTACCTCTCCACTCTCATAGTAAAGAACTTCCCCCTGACGTCCAACCTAAATCTTCCCTCCCACAACTTCAAACCATTTCCCCTCGTCCTGCAGTTATTTACCCTTTCAAAGAGTTGGTTCCCCTCCTGTTTGTAGGCTCCCTTTTGGTACTGAAAGGCTGCAATGAGGTCACCCAGCAGCCTTCTTTTCTCCAGGCTGAACAAGCCCAGCTCCCTCAGCCTGTCTTCGTAGGGGAGGTGCTCCAGCCCCCTGATCATCTTTGTGGCTCTCCTCTGGACCCTCTCCAACAGCTCCCTGTCTTTATTGTACTGGGGGCTCCAGTCTGTGTACAGGCAGCAAAACTTTCATGAAGAGTCAGAAAGCCATCTGATCAGCCAATGTGCAACCCACAGAGCTCTGAAGGAAAATTTGGCTTCCATTCAATTAAAATAGACTCTTAATTGATCCTGTGCAAACCCAGAATGGGTACTTCTTGCTTTTTCTTGAGGAGATAGAGACAAAAATAAACGGAAGCCTGTTGGTTTCTAAGCCAGGTGTTCTGGGGCTGCGTTTGCCTAAAGGGCATTGTGATGCATGTGGTTTCACCATCACATTGAGGATTTACATTAAACGTATAAACTTCCCAGCTGAACCATAACTAGCACAGTCCTTAGGACTGACCTAAAATCCCTCGATGTTGTGTATTTGAAATACAAACGTCTTAGCAGCATTCAGGAGAATGCCCACTTTGCACTTGACTGAAGCGCACCCATCATCTTCAGCCACTGAGGGTTAAGGAAGGTACTGGGCCACTTATCTTTGTGGTGACTGTTTTCTCTATTTTGACTTGCATTTCTTTGCAGGTTTCTCTGTATATTTTGCAAGTTCACTGTTGTGAATGATTCTTCATCCAAGATGCCTTTGAATTTCTGTCAAGCATTTGGCTGGCAAGCAAGCAGCCTTCTTGGATCTTTCCTTCTCAGTTTGTTCACCTGTAAAATGGGTCTTAAAAAAATGCACAGCACACACTGCTACGTTCTGCAAATAAATAAGATATTCTGTATAGAATCATAGGATGACTTGGGTTGGAAGGGACCTCAAAATCATCTCATTCCAACCCCCTTGCTTCGGGCAGGATTTCCAACCACGAAATCAGGCACTAGATGAGGCTGCCTATGAGCCCAGTATAGAGAACTTGCTGCTGCATGTTGGGAATTCCCAAGGCACACACAATGTATAAGGGACAGTACAGTTGTGGGTCTCGAATGGAATGAAACTTTTAGGCCACTAAGATCCCAAATCTCATTTAGAAAGTCCTTTGAGAATCCACATGGATTTAAGTGAGAAAGTGCAGCAAGGGGAGAAGGCAACCAAAGATTTTGTCTTGCCATCATTAAACTGATCGCTGTTGCCTGCAGCTGTACAGCTGTGTTGTTGTCCTGGGGAGCAGCAGCTGCTCCCCTGGTACAGCATCAGCCTTGCTGTGCCCATTCCTGGTTGCAGAAGGAAGATGAAGAACAGTTTTGCAATTAGTGCAGTGGGCTGGGATTCAGAATATTGAGGTCAGGCTTGCTTTGTGACCTTAGGTAGGTCACTTCCGCCATAAATCAGTATTATTACAGTAATATTTCCTTCCTTCATCTTAGGTATGCCTTCTGTGTTTGATTTGTAAACTGTTCTGACTTAAGGCTTTTCAGATTATGTCTGGACAGCATCCACCACAATGGAGGTCTGTGGTTAGCTGGGGTCTCTGAGATGCTGCTTTAATAAAAACAATCATAAATTCAAAGCTGTTATTATGTGACCTTATTCTTTCAAATGCATGAGGTTATACTTGTTAAGCTCTGTGAAGTCAGGAAATACCAGTGATAAGGTGGGCATACGATCTTAAGATGTCATAATACAAGTGAGCTACAGTCACAACTTATTTCTCAAGTATCATTGATATTTCATTTATCAGAACTTCTCTATATAGGAAAGGATGCAGCGTAATGCCCATTCAGAACAGGGATTTGCCTGATCTCAACCCTGCAGTGCTGTGATTTTGCTTGGTATTTACATCAAGGCACCTTGTTTAGTCCTTCGTGTAGTTTTGTAGGTGCACATTATCTCGTATATGAGATTCTTTTCTGCTTTAATATGAATTTATTCACTCAAAATACTATTTTTAAACGGAATATTTCAGAGTCCAGAGAAGCATTTCAGATGAACAGTAACATTTTAATCAGCATCTGTCATGTGAAGAAGCTCACTGCTGAGACTCAGTACAAGCCACCTGTGTATACCCAGTCTGCCCAGTGTTCCCAGTTTAATGCTGACTGTGTCTTTACAACCCACCATGTGTGCATGGGAACCCCTGAGCAGACCTAGGAAAAGAAAACAACAGGACAAGATGCCTTTGCCAGCAGAAGTCTTTCAGCCTGCTCTGATTTGCCCAGATTCCCCAGGTGTGCAGGTATATAAGAGTGGCTTTTCTGTTCTCACAGGACATATACAGCACCATCAGTTGTGGCCATCTCCACTATTAAAGATGTATAATTCAGCTCAAAGTGCTTCCATTCTTTCCAGTATAGCAGGCATCCCTGTCACTGTCCCAGGATGATTTTACATGAAATTTGTTACATATTTAAAAGACAAACACATAAATGCATTTGATTTTGGCTGCATGCTAGCAGACTGGTCTTAAAAATGGCCAGAGTTGTGCCCTATGTCAAAGCTTGCATGCACAGAATAGGAGGTTTAATACTGTAGAAAAGTCCCTGAACAGAAAATTGAGGCACTGAAGACACTATCCTCAGTTTTCTGCAGAAAGCAATTTTGTTCACTTTTGCTTGCTCTGCTTGATGAGGGGTGAGGCTGAAAGCTAAAAGCCCTGACTTGTTTCCAAAGGGAACTCTGCTTGTATTTGTGGAAATAGGGCTAATTAATTCACATGTGCACCTGGTAGAGCATAGCTTTGACAGCCATATAAATTCTCACTTTCATTATTTTGTCCTTCACTGAATTTACATAGATGAGTTCAGTGATACCATACCTAGTTTGAACCAAAAACAAACTCCAAAGCATCATTAAGAGAAGCTGCACGAGGAGCTTCTCTCTCTGCTCTGTCACCCGTGGGGCAGCAGCTTTGCAGTTGTTTCTGGTTTTGTTCTACTTTCCCATGATTTCAGCAGGAGTGAACAATATTGCTAAACTTTTTTTTTCTTTTTTTTTTAAGGCTGTGACAGGCCAGACCTGATAAATTTTAACATGATAGGGAAAGCTATAACCTGCTGAAAATGGGGGTTATAATTAAAATGTGTAGGCATCCTGAATTATAGCTGTTGTGAGTGTTCCAGCTATAGTAATAATTGAAGACCTTTTAACAATTTTATATGTTCTCTTCTAGCTTGGCCTTGAGCTTAGGCAGGACTTCAGTTTCAAGATAATTTTCTTGTCCTCAAAAGTTAAATTGCTTTCTTTAATATAAAGCATACAATAAGGAGTGCAATTGAAAAGCTGCATGCTCACTGAACCTGCTTTTTCAGCATGAGACTCCGCTGTTAGGAGCAGATCCAGAGGAACAAATACTCTTTTATTATTAGATGATAAATCCCTGATGCTGTATCGCTGCTTCGGCTTTCAACCTTATTGAGCTTTCAAGAGAAATGCCTTTGTTTATACCATTAACTTCCCAGTAGCATCCAAATATCTGTCACTGTACCATGGACTTGAATTTTTATTTGGTAAATACAGCTGTATTGTTAATGGCATGTGCGATGCTGTACAACCAGGATCTGGCTTATATCCTGATGAAAAGCTATAGAAGCAGATGTGGGTTTTGCTGTTTTTATTGCAGAATTTTGTTTGCAAGGTGCAGCTTCTAATAAGTTTTAATTGAAGGAGCTGGTGAGTTAAGGTGGGTGCCTAAGAAATAGAAAATATTATTTCTGCTGAAAGTTACTGAGACTATTATTTCTAGATTAAGTGCTTTTAAAAATATGGCCCTGAGTGCAAAAAGACAAGTGGAAACAGTGCTTTAAAAAGTATTATTTACATCAAAATATCTGAACAAGTAATATGTTTGTATCTGAGTGTGTTCCATGCAGAAAGTCTGTCGGAATGGAAAAGTAATCTGCACTTCTGAATGTGTGCACGTCTGTTTGGCAAATTACGTTGGTTTGATTCTTAGCTTCACAGTTCTCACGTGGCTTCAGCTGGGGAAACTGAGGCACGGCTCAGAATTCATTTGCCAGGAAAATTAGTTGAGAGGCAAAGGAAAGGTAAAAATGTAAATTCAGTGGCTGCCTGATCCGTGGTTGTGGTGCTGAGCTGCCTGTCAAATTTGGTTCCCAACCACCTGCTTTGAGATGGTTGGCGTGTTGGTTAGCAGGAGCTTTGCTTTCTATGTGACACTGGGATATTATGCTAACAGATGTTTTTATAATACTGATGTGCTAGCCCACAATACTTGTTTAATATCTGTTGAGATCCTGACTGTAACCAACTAGCAAAACTTTTCTTCTGATGGGAGCTTTCTGGCTACATTTAGCACGTAGTCAGGACTCAGTGTGCTACATTGCCAAGAAATGTCATTAAAAGGTTTTATAAGCTGTCAGGCTTTAGGCAGTGTTTTCTGCTGCGGAGTATCAAATTGGTGGTGTACCGTAATTTGGTTTTTAAGTTTGTCTGTTGAATGAGTACCAATTTGTATAGATAATATATTGTGTGTTAAAGTGAGTGCTCTGCTTTTGTACCTTCCCTTCCATTAAGAAGATGAGACCTCGGATAACTACGAGTTTCAGATAATGTGGAATCAAATACGTTAGCGAGTCGTACTGTAACGAATCAGCACAATGACTATTTTATGTTTGAAGTGGAGATCATGTTTTGCGTGCCTGTAAATGCCTTGTTGGAAAAATCAATTCTGAGCATCCCCTTTCTCCGTGTTTTTATTCCTTTCGCCTTGACTGTATTTTGACACTGAAAGTTTCAGTCTGCTCACATGCTGGGTTTAACTCTTGACTTTTTTCAAACCCACTCCAGATTTACATCGGGGTTGCTGAGACCAGCGTGTGCTTTCCCAGGACATGTGATGTTAACCAGTGCTTAATTACTATGTTTGACTGGCAAAGCAACATAAGAAAAGCATGCTCAGATGACGTCTGAAAAAACGAATTGTCTCCTCAAGCCTCAAACTCCTAATATTTTTGGATGCCTCTGGTTTTTTTGGCAGAGCCACACAGCAATGCTGAAGCATCCCACACAATAGGATTGACGCCGTGCTCAGCTGGGGCAGGCACACACATAAGGGCTTGAACCTCAAGGCACTTGGGAAAATTATCAGTAATTCCCATTTGATAGAGGGATGCTAGTGAGACAGAAGCTGGATCTTGTCAAGCACCGTTGAGCTGCTCATCGGCAGAGTGTGCTCTTCAGATCGACTTGAAATAGGAAAATTGATGAGAAAAGGAGATACAGGAGGGCTTTTCCAGACCACAGAATTGGGGAAAGAGGTTTTATAGAGAGATGTAACGCGTTCCTTGGTCTGATTTATTAATATTTTCTCACTAAGGAGACAGTCGGCTCTATTCCACTTTTAAGATAGTCTTTGCCCTGGGTGCAGTAAGCTTTTGCATTTTATGAAGGGATGTATTGGTAGCCTTGTGAAAATGTGACTGTGACCTATTTAGATGGGTTAGAGTAGGGTGCAAATCTCTGCACTGGGAAAAAGTATCATTTTCCAGCTGGGCAGAAAATCGCATTTCTTCTGTAATAGAACACAAGAGCTCATTGAACACCGGAGTGGGGTGGCTGAGCCGCCGGGGGAATGAATTCTCTGCTTAAATATTCCATCAGATAGCAGAAATCCTGGGAGTCCAAGGAGCAAAATTATTGGCTTCAGTAGAAGACCAAAAAGTTCTGCTTTGTCACAATCCAGACTGCTTGGCTGCAGTGGAAGATTGGGTTTGTTTTGTGAAATTGCATGATGCTTTATGTGTATATTCTCTGGGTTAGTTGTCCAGTCCTGAAAATAAAAAGGTATTAGACGTGAACATAGCCCTGTGCTGGCGAGGGGATGACATTTAGAGATTCATGCATAGTTCAGGAAGTCTGTCTTAGAAACTGTGTTTTTTGGAACAGAGGCATCTGTTTCTTAGAAAATCAACTATTTGACCACTCAGAGCTGGGTTGGGGAGCTAAATCATTAGTGGTGGCACAGTACAATATTTGTGTCAATACTTTTGCAGCCAGGATCAGAACCACTTTGCAGGGGGGTGTAATATCTCTTCTTAGACCTGACGTTGTGGTTATTGAAGGGTCCTGTGCACTTTTGTGCATCCAAAACTATGTTGGGTTTTTCCATGTGTTCTTACTAGTCTGAAAGGAGATTGCTTCTCCTTAGGCAAACATTTTTCTTCAATGAAATACTTCCAGATGATGGATATTTGAAGAGTAATTTAAGATTTCAATAAGCTTTGTAAAGTCACGGCGTATGAAAAATAGGAACATGCAAAAGTTTGTGAATTTGGGCAATGCCACATCATTGGGTTCGTGTGGGGGCTTTTAAGTGCATCAGTTATTAAACTGCATTGTGCAGAATGGGCAAATCTTATCTTGGCCTCACGCTAGCATCACAGCAGCAAACTTGTTGAATTCCCCTAAGTTATGGAAATACCCGGTGTAGAACCTAAACTCCGTATTACAAGTTTTGACGCAGCTCCCTTTCAACCAATGGGGAACATATATTATTTTCTATCCCTCAAAGCCGCTTTTCTGTAGAGATAACACGGGCAAGGATAGCTTCGAAGGTACGCGCTCACTCAGCGGAGGAACATTTCTGTATTACTCGCAGAGATAAGGCCGTATTAAGAACTTCCTTGGAGTTCTTACCAAAAATCAATTCTATCTTTTATAGTTCTCCAGAGATAATTCGTCACTCTCTCCATCCTAATCCTCAGTGGGGGGGACAGGGAAAGGAAGGATGTGGTAGACAAGTGGATGTTACAGTCTCAGAGTCCTTTTGATGTTAATTTTGAAGTTGAAAGCAATACCTTTTCTGAGTGGTGAGTCAAGCACAAGTTGATAGGCGTTCCTACCTGAGTCACCAGAGTTGTCTGTGCTAATTCTTTGCAGTTTGTAGACGAAGAGCCTGTAAAAATACATGGCTGTGGCATAAGCCTTTCATTATCTAAAGGGAGCCTACAAACAGGAGGGGAATCAACTCTTGGAAAGGGTGGATAACACCAGGACAAGGAGAAATGGTTTGAAGTTGAGGGAGGGAAGATTTAGGTTGGATGTCAGGGGGAAGTTCTTTACTATGAGAGTGGTGAGGTGCTGGAACAGACTGCCCAGAGAGGTTGTGGATGCCCCGTCCATCCCCGGAGGTGTTTAAGGCCAGATTGGATGGGGCCCTGGGCAGCCTGGTCTAGTATTGAATGTGGAGGTTGGTGGCCCTGCACGTGGCAGGGGGGTTGGAGATTCTTGGTCCTTGAGGTCCCTTCCAACCTGGGCCATTCTGTGGTGAACAGGTTATCCTGAAGTGTTGGGGTTTGGTAATGGAAAATATCCAAAGCAGTGGATCGGCAAAAATATCATTCCTGAGCAAGAATGAATTTAGACTTTTATTCTGAGTTGGGTATCTTTTGTCTCTAAATACATGCAATTCTTGAGCAGCCATAAAGCTTATTAATCATATTACTTATGATAAATGATATTTTTTGCTATTGTGTCATTCAGCTTGTCTGCTGTATGTCAAAGACAATATCCTCTTGCATTTGCTTAGCATATCAAAAATGGAAATAATGTATTTACAGTTCTTCAAGTGGCCAGAATATATTGTTCCCTGTTTTTCCTTCTCCCAGTTCCTAATACTTTCCAAGATAAGTGACTTTTTTTTTTCTTTTCTAATTTGCAGAAGGTATATCAGCAAGTCCTGGCAACACCTTTCTCTCTTAGGTGGTTAAGAAGGTGTCCCCTTGTTCTTGCTCACAAACTTTCTATTTCTTTCTCCCTATAAGGCACATAGATTTTAGAGACAGCTTTCTGTGCAGACAGCTGAGTAAATCTTAGATTTTTTTTTTTGTGGGAAGCCTCAATAGCCAGAGAACTGTGTATTTATCCCATGGTAACAGATGTGAGTTAGAGACCCATGAAGAATTTATGGCAAAGGGAAACAAGTTGTTATTGTTGTAAAATTCCTAGTGCTTTATTTTTGTTGTTACTTCATCCCGCAGTTCTGGAGGTCATTTTAATGAACTTAATGAGTTCCTGGGTGTACACAAATTACACCACTGCTTTGTGTTTGTTTCTCTAAGCCAGAAATGGTGGAGGCAGAGGGGGAATATTCAGAAACAGAATGAGAATCTGATGTCTGCTAGGGTCTTATCTAGCCCTTGAAACAAATTCAAATATATGTGGATCTGAAATTCTGCATTAAAAGGTCTGCAGGTCCCTCCAAAAAGAAGTGTTGGCAGGTCTTTTTGATTTGTCTCAGTGATATTTCATCTCTGACAGAGATGCTCAGCCATTATTTGAGGTTCTTGTCCTGCTGTCTTTCTGTCT
Organism: Meleagris gallopavo; assembly: GCF_905368555.1. Classification (NCBI taxonomy): domain Eukaryota; kingdom Metazoa; phylum Chordata; class Aves; order Galliformes; family Phasianidae; genus Meleagris; species Meleagris gallopavo. Next base: position 4,487,260 of record NC_139404.1, read on the forward strand.
GTCAGCTCAGAGCATGGCAGCTCTTGATGGGGAGGGAGAGAAGGAGGAACTTTCCTTCTCTCACCTTATTATGAAATAATACAGATTAAAGAAGGGGAAAAAAAATTAAAGACAAACAGAGAAGTGATCTCTGCTGAATCAAAGATACCATTAAGGAAAAATAAAGAAATCTCCAGCCTCACCTGAACAGAAGGATGCTCTGTCTCACTGTGAAGTAAGAGCTCTGAATAAATCTAACTTTTCTTCATGTCCAACAGAAGGCTGAATGCACATGTCTATATTTGCCCTTGAGAAAAGATGAAGGATGTATCATCTTACCTGAAAGTGAGGAGACTCCTGTGCACAGGAAAGGGTTGCCCAGAGAGGTGATGGATTCCCCATCCCTGGGGACATTCAAAGTCAGGCTGGGCCAAGCTCTGAGCACCTGATGTAGCTGAAGGCGTCCCTGTTCATTGCAGGGAGTTGGACTAGGTGACCGTTAAGGGTCCTTTCCAACTCAACGATTCTATGACTCTGCCTAGATGAGTATTTGGGGAGGAAAGCCTGCAGGATGCGCACTATGTAGTGGAATAACTCTGCAGGTGTACATCCTGTGTTGTAATCGCCAACTCAGCAAGCAGTTCTCATTCACTCTCTGACTTGTTCCTCACTGTCTTGGACCATGTGTCCACACCCCCATCTGTCCCATATTCCTGCTTAAGCTTTGCTTTATCATTTCTCCCTCTCTTCACTACTTCTTACAGACCAACGCCTCATCAGCTTTCTGCATTTTTTGTCCTTTGCACAAGGCTTCAGTTTTGTCTTTCTCTAGCCACCATTTTCCTTCTACAGTTCAAGAAAATAGAACAAATGACACAAAAAGCAAACGTGTTCTTGCCTTTTCCAGTTTTTATTTTTCTGCTAAATGTGAGCAACAGAGCAAGCTTAGGATGTGGGAGAGGAGAAGGGGAGGAATTGTAATGTTTTACAGGTTTTGGAAGTTGCAGGCAAGGAAAACCGAACAAAAGGAAGCAAATACAAAGACGAAAGAAAACTTGAGTATTAGAAGAAAAATAAATAAATAAATAAATAAAATGGGAAAGAAAATCTTCATTGCTTTTCATAATTTATTCATGGACAGTGTGGGTGACTGCAGTAATTTACAACTGTAAGTCAGGTCCCTGCCCCACAGATTTACAATTTGAACTGGGAGGTGAGAGAAATCAATACACAGAACCTCCCTCATTTCAATTTATTTTTTCTGTAACGCATCCCAGAGCATATTTCATTTTGGGGAGAGGAGGTAATGACAGATTGTTGTTGCTAATAGGATTTGGGTCAAACTACTGCTTACTGTTTGGCACCTAACTAGATTAATAGGGTGGGCGTTCTTCAAAATTACATGCCACTGCAGGAGGATAATCCCCTCCCCACCAAATTTCAAGTCCTGTTCATCAGCAAAGGAGTTGGCTGAGCATACTCTGCGACAATTTATCCATTAAAACCCAAGCTTTCCCACTAGTTCCTTTAATCCTACCTCGGAAGGAGCTGCCTCGCCACGGCTGAGCACACCTCGTTCTGCCTGAATCCTGAGACTACCTTGGTAAACACTTTTGCTGTCTCCCAAAACTCATAGAATCATAGAACATCCCATGTTGGAAGGGACCCACAAGAATCATCAAGTCCAACTTCTGGCTTGTAAATTGCACAGATGAAGGTGGTTGAAATTGGAGTTTTTGAACAGTATGAGAGCTTTGTCTGCATTAGTCAAGAACTGGGAGATACTTAAGCAACTTAGGTTGAAAGTCACCAGAATACCACAGTGGATGTTCACAGGTTATTTCTATCTTAGAATTGCAGTGAAGCTATGTCTAGAAAATAACCTGTACAAGGCACTGCATGAGATCTAGTGCAGGTAGATCTTTGATGGGCTTTTGAAAACAGTGGCTGTAGATTTTGTTTGATGACAGTGGCTTTAGAGCATGGGTTAAAAAAGCATGGCAAGATGGTCAAATAAATAGTTGTGGATTTATTTCCCACCAGTTGTAAATGCTGTTGCAGTGAATGACAACTAAGGGAAGTTTTGTATCTTGAGATGAAGAAGTTGTCTTCAGCTTGTATCTTCTTTACTCCTTATAGAGCATCTTCTGGCTCCCCTGAGCATCTTGGTTCCCTCTCAGCCCGGAGGCACCAGGGAGGGTGCAGGCCTTGAGTCCACGAGACAGGAAGACTACATGGGAATCTGACAACTCTAAAATGAGGGATTTCTTTTTTAATATCTGAGTGGAAAGTTAATGTTACGTAAAACTGCCTACTGAAACCAATTCCTTTACTGAATTTGTTTTCATAAGATTTTTTCATTTCTCCCATGTGTCCAAGAAAAATATTAGTTAGCTAAAAGACATTAATTCAGTTAAAATAGGATATCAAGCCCATCTGAGTCTAGTGCTGATGTGTGTGCGTTTCTTGTTTAAACTGAGCCTACTGGTTGGTGTCTCTTTGTTTCTCTGCTATCCTTGCTTTCCTGTATAGAGGACGCTTATCTTGTAAACTGCTAGAAACCTAATTGCCATGTACCACTTTTTAAATAATTTAGATGGAAAAGCAATATCCTGCAGAATTTCTGTATAGCATATGCATGCAACCCAACTTGTGCAGAAACTTGATCAAAATAGATCCTTAACTTCTAGTTAAGGCTAATTAGGGTTTTAAAAAAGCAGAGTTCAATACAAACCACTTCCCTTTTTCCTTAGCAATCAGAACATCATTTTGTTTTGTTAGAGGACACAAGTTGCATCCCTTAGATATGCAGCTCGGGCAAGCTTTACAAAACAATTAGTACATCTTTCACATGGCCTAAACTTGATTGAATAATTACTCAAATAATGGTCAGTAATGGAATACATAGGGTTATCTCTTGGCTAATCCTCAGGTAATGGAGTTGGTGTATCTCTGATTTTTCTCTTAGCAGTTCCCAGCGAACAGAAGACTGAGACAAAAGTGATTATGGGAAGTAGAGGGAGTCACTGGAGGCCAGCAAGGAAAAATAGGCCTTATCTTATGCAATTAATCAAGAAAACTCCTATTGTGGGACAATTATTCAAAGTTGATTCTAAAATAGCTTTAGAGCTTGAGGTCCTGTTTTTTCGTGTGAGTGTTTTGGTTTTGTTTTGTTTAAGAATTTTGCCAAGGTTATTCAGAGCACTGGGGCAGACCTTGCCTCAAAATGAAGGCTGCCGCATATTCAGAGTGGGTTGAGCATAAAGTGCAGCCTTACTGTTGGCTTTTGGTCGATGTCAGAACGTGACTGTAGATAAATATTTCTGAAATTAGACAATATTTTGAAGCTCACCGCATGTTTCAGACATCCAGGAACACACTGTTACTTGGCATTCACTGTGACACCAGGAGCCATCTCACCTTCATGCAGCCATCACCCCAGCTCTCCTCCTGGCTCTGATATCTCTGAATGGCTCTTCAGTCCTTTTGCTCTGGTTTCTGCACTGCTTTTTGCTTAGCTCAGATGGTTTGCAGCAACTGCAGAACTGCTGGATTGTTTTGTGGTTGCAACGATGGCTTTGCAAAAAGCTTTTGCCTTTCATGTTGTCCCCCAAAAAGCTCTCGTTCTGGATGAGCACCCAGCAGCCTGCTTTGCTCAGTGCTAAGCCTCTGAGCTCCCTTGTGAGTAAGATTTATTTGAAGATGTTGCCGTGATCCATGAGGTCCTGCAGAAAGAAGCAATAGATTTTAGCAGCTGTCCCTGAAAAATTATAAGGTCACCGTAAAAAGCGGAGGTTTTAAATTGGCTGTGGTTTAAATTTTCCTCCAGCCTCCTGCACTGGTTTCTGTGCTGGAGGGGGAAGCTGCCTGCAGAATTATTACTCAGCATGCTCACCCCATGCTCTCCCAGCACTTTTTTCTTTTCCAGCAATGCTGACAGCAGCATTTTGAACCTAATCTCAGCATAGGGCTGAGCGGTCCCATTCCAAATGGCTGCTGAGTGCCACTGAGAAGTGCTGCCATATAGCTGTATAGGTGATCACGCTGCCTGATGAGTTTTCTCCCTTCTGATGGGCACCTTTTGCAGGGCAGGTTACAGAGGAAGGCAGACACATAACACGTGTTCCCATACAGAATAAAGCAGATAGGCTGAGAGACAAAGAGAGTCACTAATGTGGGATTTGTAGCTGTAAGGAAAAACTCTTAAAGTAAACATTTTCCTCTCTTTAAGTCTTGAAAGTATCTGTTTCGGGGGTGAACCCTTCCCAGCAAATTTAATTTTGAGGCTTGTCAAGCTTTATTAAAGCCTTATCATCAGTGATTTCCTTCTCTGCTAGATCAAGAAGATTGTGTTTGTTATGGGATTCATATTGTATCTCAGAATTCTTCCCAGCAAGTGTGGGGTTTTGTACTGAGGCACATCCTACCAGCACAGAGCACTGAGGTCCCGGGCTGTGTGCTGTCAGCACAAACTTGTGAGTTTTTGAATGCTGTTCAGACAAAGACATAGCTGGAACTGTGTGTGTATTTCTGAGTAACCAATTGCCTGAATAAACATATTGCTGTGGATGACAACAGTTTTCCTAATTACTGCTGGTGTCCTTAAAGAAGTTATCTGATCTGCCCAATTCCTAGCAGCTGGAATATTTGGTAAACACATCTGTGTATGGTGTATGTACTTATTTTTTTTTCTTTGTTACTTTGCAAATATAATAACTCTGTTACCCTTAATGGGAACTTCCAGTCAAAATCAGGGTAAGTTTTTCTGAAAGTTCCGATGATGTATGTTCAGCTGTACCCTGATGGATAAATGCTGCTGATCAGGGTTTTGCCAAACAGTGCAGATGGATTTCTTCCCATTTATTCTAGAGCACAGCATCTGATTGATGTTTTTATTTAACTCAATTTGTATTTTGAAAGTAGACTTCTCCCTCGCCCCATCTTTCTCAGCTTTATACAATATTTCTCAGTTAGCTTGGGAAATACGCCCCTTCTTATCCAATGGAGACAATCTAATGTAAGGAAGTGTCTCTGAAAAAATAGTCTGTATTCTTTCTTCCCAGTGCCCAGAAGTAACTGAAGCACCTTGAAAAACACAGATATAGTTCTTGCCTTGAGCAGCTTATCATTTAGTTTTGAGCGTGCCCTTGCAATTGCAAGTAATGCACAATAGAAAGAGGAGTAGAAAGACAATTAGTGGCCAAATGAGTTGTTGAGCAAAGTTATCTGAAGGTGATGCAAACACTGCTCACCTTTTAACAATAAAGTAAAAGTAAAGTTTCTTTTTGTGCTTCATAGCAAGTGTGCTGGTGGTCTTTGATTTGCGTTGAGCCAAAGCTTCCTTCTGGTCATGCATTTTTTGCAGAATCAGAAGCATTAAGGTTGGAAAAGATCATTAAGATCAACTAGGTCGGCCATCAACCCATCCCCACCGTGCCCACTAACCATCCCTCAGTCCCTCAGTGCTCCCTTTTAGTTGGGACTTCTTTCCTGTGCTGATGAACGTTGCCACCATCCCTTCCCTCCAGTTCTTTGGCCCTGTTGCAAAATAAGTTACGAAATAACCACAGTATTTCTTACATCTGTATCCAAGTACGTATAGATGTGTGTGTAGGCTGCAAATCTTTGTAGGGCTCAAGCAAATTCAGCAAGGCAAGGTAAAAGATATTAGGATGGGTGAAGTACATTTGGGCCCAATGTAATAAACATTGACAGTGTTCCTTTGCTTGTAGGTAGAAAAAGGTGCTTCCTCAAGTATTTTCTAACATCTAGGGATTTCTTTAGTGCAGGAATTTATTAAAGGTAGAGCAGTATATTTTCTTATGCAGGACAGTAATGTAAAAAAGGAAAAGCACTGTAAAATTCTTCAAAATGTTTATATATAGGTTTAGTGTATTTGTTTCTAGTAACATCTGTAATACTTCAGAAGCTGGTTTGGAAAGCTCAGCCAGGATAAGATATGTGGGTGCACAGTGAAAAGACTGACTGTCTGCTTCCCTTTTGTCAAGAAAAATCCATATAAACCCCTCCCATTACACTTGAGAGTTGTTAGATACCGATAATTCTACGTGGATTTGGGGTCTTTAGATCACAAATTAGATCTTTGCAAAAAGGAATGGTGCAGAATCTCGGTTCTAACAGAAATCTTGTCCAGAAATACTTACGGGAAGATTATTAAAATACTATAGGTATTGACATTGGCCACAAAGATCTACTTGTGTATATTTCTTTAAAGGAGGGGAAAAACCCCTTAATACTCTGTATTACCATAGCTAGTCCCCATTATACTATTGTAATCATAGCTGAAGCAAGAACGGTGATTAACGATGGCAATTTATTGTATCTGACGAGGGGAGAAAATAGGAGATGTTGTCGTTATCATAAATCATATCATAAATAACCAAAGAGAAGCACTCGGAAAGCTTGTGTGGTGTCAGCAGCAAGGCCTTTCAGGCACGTTAGCCCAGGATGTAGCCATAGAAACCCCAAAGTCATATTGTTATCTTAGTCTTGCTGCAGTTATGTGATACAACAGTATTAACATATAGATTAGGCCATTTATAATACTAGGTGTCATTTCAGGTTGGCTTGCTTATATAGCATTTTAGTTTTTTATTGTGCCGAATGTTAGGGAAACGCTGCATTTTTCCTGGTCAGTCTGTAGCCATTTATAACAGATCAGCTTCACACCTCTGTCAGTCTCACTAATGTACTGTGTTATTGATTGGTTGTACTGTATGAATTGTCATTGCCTAATTACCTTGTCTTTGCTAATAATTTCATTTTTTGGAAGTCAAATGTTCCTTTAAAGAGAAAATCTCTCAATGCCTGCATTCATATACCTGGGCAAGTTCCCCACTCTGTTGAGGACTGGACATCCCAGAGGGAGTGCAAAGGATGATAAAAAGCATGCAGGTTGGTCCAAATCCTGTTGTGGAGGTTCCCTGTCTCCAGCTGTACATTTGGATCAGGTGGTGGAGGTGCTCACATCACACTGTTTTGCAGATGTCAGGGGAGAGACTTCATTGCAGGTGATGGACAGCAACACCGTGGTGACTAAACACAACAAAATAAAGCCTGCCCTGCGGCATGGAGGGAGCTGCCTGGTTCTCACGCATGGTCTTGCTCGATCACTTGCTAAAGATGCTTCTGTGGTTGTTTTTGCTTTACATCCAAAGTCTTCAGCTCCAGATACATTAGCATAACGCTGCTATTTGTATATGTATTTGTAATCTGCAGAAACTGTTGATTTGCTATGAAGAAGTCAGAGAGAAAGTAAAGTCTCCCTTTTTTAATTCATACGGAATTTTGCTTGCTGTGTGCAGCACGAATGCAGGACTGATATTTTGTCAGGTCTGAGAGATTGTGAGTGCAGCTGATAACAATCTGCCAACTGTGTTTTTCTGTCTTCAGCAGGAAGTTGGGTGTGTCATTTCAAGAATCATGGGTAGTTAGGCTTGATAAACATTGCATATTCTAAAAACTATTATAATGAGGACTGCCGCTTGTAAGTATTTAAAGCTGTTTTTCTCATGGCATCCAGTATCCTAAAGCAGCACTGGGAGCTAAAGCAGCACATTATGCCATACCTTAAGCCAAGATCTGATGCCCGAGGAGGGATGCTCTGCACCTCTGTCCTCTTATTTCCCACATCCTTAGGTTTGTGTGAGCCTGAGACAGACTTTTTGCTTTGCCAGCTGAACGGAAAAAAAGAACAACAATATTATCTCTCTAATCCCCCCCCCCCACACGCATACACACACCAGATGTATTTCCTTCAGAGTCAGCCAGCTAAGTCAGTTCACTGTGGAGAAAGGTGATGATAGAAGAAGGGAGGTGCAGGACTTCTCTCTGCACTCCACTAGCCCAAAAGGTTATGTAGTAGCATCATAGATCAGATTGATGGTTAGAATTCAAGCTAACAGGTGATCTTTCTTATTTTAGCCTTATTTTAACCTTATTTTACTTCCACTTCTTTCCTGCATTAGTGTTTAAACCAGGACAAAAAAAAGAATGGGATTGTATTTCTTTAAAGCAATGCTGTGATGTAGAAGTTAGTAGTTGTGATTTGGTTCTGGTGAACTGTGAATTTTTTATCCTCCTCTTGGCATCAAAACATGCATCTCTCTGTTGATTTCATACCAAGAGACGCCTTACCAGGAACGCGAAGCAGTTGTTCAAGAAAGTGGAGAGGTAACTGCTTTGTAACTAAACAGGTCTGGAAATTTCTGAATCCTCAACCAGACCAGTGCCATCATCTGTATTTTAAAATTTCATCATGGAGGGGAGTTTTCATCTTTTCTAGCTTCTTGGCAGGTTAAGGACTACTTCTGGAGTGACTGGTAAAAGTATATATCAGCTCTGTCAGTCCTGCTCAGTCCAGGTTGGTACAGATTGTAAAAGGCACCGCCCATTCATTCAGGCCAAAATTCTCAAGTATTACCAATGCGTATGGGTGTTTAACTTAAAGCACCTTTCACATCCTCTTCACAGTGTTTTAGCTATGCATACAGAATCACTAACCGATCCAAAAACTCTTATTTTCTTTTAAACATATTTGTGCTTTCTCCATTTTAGAAAATACTGAGAGTGCACTGGAGTGAACTCAGTAGCAGTGGTCAAGTCAGAGACACGTGGAAAATGAGCTCCTGTGATGGTTCAGTATTACCAGCATTCTTCTTCAAAGAGTGCTGTTTGGAAAATGTGTTTGGTATTAGGTTGGTTGATCTCATTTAGTCGGTGGTTGGTGCATCTGTTCGGTAAACAAGTCACATCAGTGATGAGTTGTCGTAGCACAGTGGAGAAATTATATGTATAAATCTGTCATTTTAAGCTCAGAATGTATCAAGGATTTCTTAGTGTGTTCATTTTGCATTAGGATATCAGGATATTGGCCTGTAGGATATCAGGATTGAATTTTCTTGCTTTTCCATCAATTTCCTTTATGGACTACAAGCACACTTTCTGTTTGTTTTGGGGAAAAGCCATTGTTATTACAAGTTAAAGAGATAAAACCTATTGTGGCATAAGAAAAAGGCCTTTCACTTTTAGCAGAAGTCAATAGCTGCTACTTATTAGAATATGATAAGTATATTAAGCTCTTGACTTAGTGACTTAAAATTTCCCAAAAGATATCTTTAGCTTAATCTTGTGCTTTGTCTAGACAATAGGAAAATGATTTTGGAAGTCTGCATGAAAATTGTTGGTATTTTTTCATTTTAAAGTTTCATACGTTGGAGTGGGAACAATCTCTTGCATTTGAGAAGCTGAGCTGGCTCGTATATAAAACCTTCAGCTTGATATCCGTGCTGTCTTGAGGAGCATGTGCTTGGAATGAAGGATGAGTTGAAGATTTCAATGCAGACGCTGCCACATTAGTTACTTTCCTGAGTCTGAATTTTCCTTAAAAACCCAGAGACTTTCAACTTTCATACTTAAGTATTTGATACCACACAGTGCAAAGGAACACAGAGACCTGTGTGTGAAAGAAATGCATGAGCTACTGATAGGTATAAAATAATGTCCTTTAGAAAGTGGAAGTTCAAGTTATATTAAAAAAAAAAAACAACAAACAAGTTATACAAGAGATATGTAAGATATATTAAGATTCATTTGTTGAAAATAAGCGTGTTTGAGTTGCATGGAAGTAACAGCTCAGAATCCTATCCTTGTGGGTTTGCTGTGACAGCTGACACTGATACTATAGGTATTATCAAATACAAAATCCAAAACCTTGCATTTCTTAATAAATATGGTTGGCTTCCACAGGAAGCCAGAGCTTTGTGCATTTAATTGATTTATTCTTATATCTCTGGGTCTTAGCTAGATGGTTTTATGCTATCACCACTCTGTAAAATAGGGAAATAGTAACTAGTTTCCAAATATAAGCTGAAACATTCCTTAAAAGCAATTCTAGCCAACAGACAGGGTAAGCTTTAGGTCAGGCTGTGGACTGAGCAGACATCTTCCAGGTCTGTGCCATGTTCTTTAGGACATCCTCTAGATGTGAGTGCTCATGCTGCTGTTTTCAAGATACCCAAAAAAATGCTAGTGTTGACCAAGTGAATGGCAATTCAGACTGGATATCAGAAAAGTGTTCTTCACCAAGAAGGTAGTTGTAGAATCATAGAATCACTAAGGTTAAAGAAGACCTCCAAGAACATCTAGTCCAACCGTCCACTTGCCACCAGTGTGGTCAGACACTGAACAGCCTCTCCAGAGGAGTGGTCATGGCACCAAGCTTGCCAGAGCTCAAGAAACATATGGACAAGGCTCTCAGACATGTTTGATTTTTGGCAGGTCCTGGATGGAGCCAGGAGTTGTTCTTGGTGATCCATCTGAGTCCCTTCCAACTTGGGATATTCTGTGAATTTAAATTTTACTTATATGTATACATGTCACAGTTTTCCTTGCTTAAAAGAATTCTTGTCCATAGGTGCTTTTCTCTTCAACTGGAATAATTTTGCATATATTTTTATCCTGCCTTTACTTTAATCTGACCTGTTGTTGAAATTGCAACAAGCCTCCTCTAACAGGGCAGCCAGAAGAGCACCATAGCATGGTATGGGTCGTTGCACTCCTTTGTGTAGTAAAGAGAATTTCTGTTCCTGTACCTCTGGCTCAGATGTAAGGACAAATAGACCCTAGAGCATCATGATCTTGGAACTTTATTACTGAAGTGTTGAGTATTGCTGTCTTGAAACTGAGCTGTGGCCAAATTAAGAAGGTATATATTCAATAAGCCTTTGGTTTTGGAGTCCCTGCTGTGCTATGGGAACATGGTGTACAAAGAAGGAAATGTGCTTCTGTAGTAATTTTTCGTTAGAAAGGTGCAGGAGTTTTGGTTTCTTGCCTAAACTGTTCAGCTTAAGAATTTTTCTAGCATTTGAAGTGGTGACAGATCCCTACAGCTTGCATTTTCATTCTAATGTTCTCTCTCCTGCAGTCCTGAGGAGGTATATATTTATCAAGTTCAGATTTTACTGCACCTCTGTGAGATGAAATTATCATCAGTTATCTAATTGGAAGACAGCAGAACACGGTGTGTCCAGCCCAAGATCATGGTGCAGACTTGCATCAAGAGAGGGCTGGAGTGTTTGCTCCTTAGCTTCAAAACTGTCCTTCACTGGAAGTGAAAGTCTTGCTCCAGTTTAACAACCAGTGTTACATGTCCTGCTCATTGCCTCTGATTTGCTCAAGAAAGAAAGGCTTTCTTAAAACACTGCGTTCATCAGCAGAGTGCTAACAGCTGTCAGCTTGTCACTTCTGGGTCCTTTGAACTCAGGCTCTGCGCATGGGGACGGCTGACATAATAAACAATTGCTCTGTGGAGCTTTAGTAATGTGAGCATTAATATTGATCCAGCACTGACTTCTCTAACAAAAATATATATATATATCTGTTATCTTGAGAAACCTCCCAAACAGCTCTCCTTTCATTACAGGAGAGTTATTAGGGCAGATGGCCGAGGTGATATCCATTTGACCTATAGATGCTAACTCAGGAGGAGTATCATTAATAAGGTGGTTGGAAATAGGGAGACATCACAGTAAAGAGAGTTCAAAAGCAATCTGGTGCACAAAGGATTGCCCATTGAAAAGTGCCTGGTAGCGAATGAGATGGGCAAAGGTAAAAAGGAGGCACACAGTCTTAAATGCTCATCACCAAGTCAAGCAGATTGCCTTTAAAGGCTGATGCTTTCCCACATTTGGTTTCTGCTCCAATGTAAATCCTTCTGAAGGAAAACAGGGCCCAAAAGCTCTTAAATGTAAGACAGAGATTTCACTTTCTCTAATTAAAAAAAAAAAAAAAGAAGAAGAATTAAAACAAAAAAGTGCTTTATTGTGTTCTGCCATGGGCACAGCTGCAATGGCTCAGGTTTGAAAGCTGCTGTCTGGCAGAAAACCAGTCCTTGCTGAGGATCAGACCATGGCCTTGTTCCAAGAGAAATTTGGGTTTCATTTGACCAAGATAGGATTCCAGATTGTCATCTGAGCATGTCTGAAAAGTGGTGAATGTGTGTCAGTAGTTAAGTGCTCGTGAGCTTCCTTAGTCCCTGGATTGTTCAGGACTGACCCAGACAATTTTTTCCAGATGTTTGGGCAAATCTAAGTCCGTATAAAAGGGATGGTAATGCTTCTGCTTCCTTGCTAAGTTGTCTTTGTGGCTTGCAGGAATGTGCATGAAAGCTGGAGCCAAGATACCCCAGTTTCTGGTCTCACCTCTACAAACTGCACTTTAACCTCTTCTGCCCTTCCCTGGCATCTCCACACAAGATCATAGAAACTTCTTGGGCCCGGTGCAAACTTTACTTGGCCTTCTATAAAAAAAAATAAGCATCATTCTTTTTTGTTGCACGAAACTCCGGTTCCTGTTCTCCAAACCTCCTCTGAAACTGTTGTTTTGCCTTTGATCCAGCAGCTGCTCATTTTCAGCAACCCTGAGTAGGTAAAACATGAGAAGCACCTTGGGATGGGAAGGAGTTACACAAATATGAAATATTGCAGTGCCCTTTTGTGAACCGCAGTGTAACAGAGTGACTGCCGAAGCAGATACCAGGCAGAAATTTTTAGCAAAGATACTCTGATTTTTCTAGTAAATGTAATTTTTTTACTCTTAGTTGCAGTAATTTCTCGTCCACTTTATTGACTGTGATGTACAGCTGTTTATCCTTGTGGTTTTTGTATGAAAATATGTTTTCAGTCTGTATGTGCAAACCCTCTCTTCCCTGATGTCTGAATTTGGCTACACTTTTTGCCTTGTGGCCAGGACAGAAGACTTCTGTAAATCCCAGTTCTGATATATGCTGTTTGTTTTAAACTGTATCGCTCTTTAAAATTTAGAAGGAAAACAAACTCAGCAGCAAATTAGGCTGAAAGGGGTTGGGAGGGAATTGCTCGGTAGCAACCGGTGCTGGATGACATCTGATGAATGCTAATTCTTCATCCCCAAAACAATTTTGAGCAGATGAAGGGAGCTGATTTCTGCAACAGCTTAAACAGAGATTGAAATGACTTCCACGATCTGGCAGCAGATTTTTTTTCCCACATAGCAGGTGCAGGCTTGGCCCACAGTGATTTCTCAGTTATACTCTAACTTTGCTGTTTCAAAAATGTAATGTCAGTGCCCAGCCAGGCAAAACCTAACTCCCTAACATTTCTGTTTTTCACGGAAGGCTAAGACTTTATCCTCAGGCAAAGTCTCCTCTCTGGGCTGGCTGCTGTAAATCCTCTGGGCCCTGGCAAAAGCCAGAGTTGCTAGCTCATTTTACTTAATTTGTGATGCTGGCAAGATTTGTGCTGCAGCCCAGGGCTCTTGACTGAACTCTCCTAAATTAGAGCGTTGACACATTAAAGAAACCCCAGCATAGAAGACCTGAAAATAAATGCCTCAAAAATAGATATTTCAGAAAGATGCTGTTCTACAAAGCTTTAAACAGGGTTAGTGTTTGCTTCTTTAGAACCTTCTGCTCGTTAAGAAGTTGGGTTTTATCTGCTGTCTTGATAAATGTTTTTTATCACGTGTTTCATTTGAGAACCTTGGGGCACTTGATATCTTTCTGCTGGACAGAATTTACCCATTTTTGCAGGTGGGTTAACACGGCCACAGGGTGAGGTGAGTTGAGGTTGTCTGCATAGGAATGTAACCAGCATGGATGTAATGACGTAATTACAAGCAATGTAAATGTGTCAGTTTAACTCCCGTGCGGACGTTCTTATTCCAGACCTAGAATCCTTTTTCCTGCTTAAATAATTCCATTTTAAAAGTGAGGAAGTGTAGCCAAGAGGATAAAGTGCTTGGCTGTGGTTCAGGAGATCAGAGGTTCTCATTCTCAAACTTGCCATGGATTTTCTGGGAGATATTGAGTGAATTTTCTCCCTTCTCTGCACTCTAATGTGACACATGTGAGACTGAAGATGGTGGTATATGTAGGAAAAAATGAGTAATTGCAATTTAAAAACAAAATAATTTATCGAAAGCAGAGCAACCGTACGTGAGATGTCCATGCTGGCTTTAAATAGTGCCTGATGTTCATAACTGTTCATGTTTCAGGATTTGTTTTTTTTTCGAAAGGTAGCTTTTTTGGTCCCATAGCCTGAGTGCCCACTTGCAACTCAAGTATTAGGTGTATTCCTCTGGCAGTATATCTTTCATTTTGCTTTCTGTAAACCAGGAATTCAGCTTATGTTCTCCAGAATTGCTCCATGATGCAAAAAAACACCAGTAAGCAGGGTGATGGGGTGCTCCCGTGTGATCATAACAGCTAATGTCCAAGTACAGCAAGCTCTTAAGATGAATCAGAAACAGATTCTGGCAGTTGAGCAAAACTCAGTCCACTGCTTCATCCTTCAGGCTGCGCCACTTCAAGAAAAACAAATCCAGTTTAGGAAGACATCTTCCTAGTAATTAATCCACCATCAAAATTCTGTGATATTTAAACAAGACAGCTAATTCCAGTGGATTTTACTTAAATGTATACTTTGCAGTCCACTTTGTTACAGAAAAAAAAAAAAATCAAAAAAAAAAAAAAAAGCCACTTTGACTTCTCTTCCATAGTTTAAAATGGATCAAGCAGGTTCATGTAATTCAAACTGATGCATTAAGAAATAATCAGGGCTTTTTTGTATTTACCTGCTCCAGAAAGTCTACCACTATGGGTGAGGTCTATCCTCATGTCTTTTTCTCATGTGTTTGATGTTACACTGGAATGGGTTGTGACAGCGAGTGATAGGAGCCAGAAGTAGATCCTGACTTTTCTTTCAAGTAGACTGGTATGAAGTGGTTTTCTGGACAGTTAATGTAAGAGGTAACATATGAGGGCTAACAGGCACATGAACTTTTGATGCTTATTTGTTTCTGTAAAATGCATTTTGAGTTATCCCTAATGCTTTTTTAAAATTCTCTTTGTTACAGAAGAGGAAGAGGAACAAGTACCGACCGATGGAGGTACATCTGCTGAGGCCATGCAGGTGCCCCTGGAAGAAGAGGGAGATATGGAAGAGGACGAGGCAATTAATGATGAAAATTACTTGAGCAAGAGACCATTAGAAAGTCCTGATGCTGAAGAATTTCCACCCATGAAACGACCAAAACTGTCTGTTTCTAAAGGAGACGCTCTGGATGGAGCTTTGGAACCACGTGAGCCTCTTAGCTCAATAAACACTCAAAAAGTACCTCCAATGCTTTCTCCAGTTCATGTTCAGGACAGTACAGACTTAGCCCCTCCTTCACCAGAACCACCGATGTTGGCTCCTATTGCAAAATCACAAGTGCCAACTCCCAAGACATTAGAGTCAAAGCCACTTGCACCCAAGACAAAGTCCAAAACAAGTTCTCCAGGACAAAAGACAAAATCACCTAAAACTACTCCCTCACCAGTGGTTGCTGGAAGTCCCATACGTTCACCAAAAACTGGATCCAAAGAAAAAAAGTCACCAGGTCGCGCCAAGAGCCCAAAAAGTCCCAAAAGTCCAAAGGCTCCTGTTCATGTTCCCCCACCACCTGTTAAGCCCGAAACACCAAGTAGAACCCCTCTGGCTGCATTAAGTGACAAAATAGGAAAGGAAAACATTCAAGTAAAACAAGGACAGACACCCCCTGAGCCTGTGAACAAGCCAAATATTGAAAACCAGACTAAGAAATTACCAGTGATGGACAAGACTATTGATGATTCAATCGATGCTGTGATTGCTCGTGCATGTGCTGAACGAGAACCCGATCCCTTTGAGTTTTCTTCTGGTTCTGAGTCAGAAGGGGAAATTTTTACCAGTCCAAAAAGACTTTCTGTTTCGGAGACTACAACTACAACTCCTAAACCTTCTGTTTCTGCTAACTGTTCTAATAAAGCAGGAGCAACTCCGGTACCTCCATCAGGTGGGACTTCGAGTTCAGACATTTCATGGACAATGGATGACTCGATTGATGAGGTCATTCGAAAGGCAAACATGGGGACACCTTCTAATCCACCTGCAAACTTCACTTACTTCTCTTCTCCTTCTGCTTCACCGCCAACTCCAGAACCTCTTCTCAAAGTCTATGAGGAGAAAACCAAGTTGGCTTCATCTATAGAAGTAAAAAAGAAACTGAAGAAAGAGCTGAAGACAAAAATGAAGAAGAAAGAGAAACAAAAGGAAAAAGATAAAGAGAAAAACAAAGAGAAAAACAAGGAGAAGGAAAAGAACAAGGAGAAGGATAAAGACAAGGAAGCAAACAAGGAGGCAAAGTTTCAGTGGAAGGAACTTCTCAAAGATGAGGAACATGATCCCTATAAATTCAAACTAAAAGACTTTGAGGATGCTGACACAAAAGTAAAGTTGAAAGATGGCAATACCAAAAAAGAGAAAGAAAAACATAAAGATAAGAAGAAAGAGAAGGAGAAAGGCAAAAAAGACAAGGATAAGAAAGACAAAGAGAAAGTTAAAGATAAGAGTAAGGAAGATAAGATAAAGCCTCCATCAGCACCTCTTGTGTTACCTCCCAAAGAAATGTCTTTGCCCTTGTTCAGCACACCAACTGCCATGAGACTTCCCAGCATGTTACCTTCCTTGTCTCCTATGCTTCCTGAAAAGTTGTTTGAGGACAAAGAAAAACCAAAAGAGAAGAAAAAAGACAAAAAAGAGAAGAAGAAAAAGAAAGAAAGGGAGAAAGACAAAGAAAAAGAAAAGAAGGATAAGGAAAAGGAGAGGAAGGAAAGAGAGAAGAAGGAGAAAGAAAAAGAGAAACATAAACATGAAAAGGTGAGCTGTTTAAAAGAGCTGAGATGGCGTACTTGTTTGAAAACTGCACATGGATTCCTGAATTTGATGCTGAGAAGCGTATCTGATTACGTAAGATATGTGACCACAGATTGATACACTTTAAAACAAACAAAACCAGCTCAAAGTAAGAAGTACCCCAGAAATTTCAGATATTGCCCCACTTCTTTGAGAGGCAAAAGAATGGAAGCTCAATTTTGTGAATTCGAAATACGAGATTGTCTTGCCTTGGTTTTGGTTTGATTTGGTTTGGTTTTGCTTGAGATTTCCGGTTTTCCTCAACTCACTTTTCACTTTGAAAAGCCAAGGCTTATACTCACTGGCAGAATGCAGAACAAATGTATGCTCTGTTGCAATGCCCAAATTTTGTTCAGTAGATTTTCTCTAGTAAGGCCAACAACCTTTCATATAAAATTCAAATTTAGTTTCTAGAAGTCTACTGTTTCAAAGCTTGTAGAAGTCTGCAGGTTACCAGATGGCCTTAAATGAGGAACAGACCACCCTAAAATAAGTCATTATTTATATATCAGTAGAGCTACTGAGTCCTTTATTAGGAAGACCACAGAGTTTGTGCTTCAGTTAGATGGAAGTAAGAAAATTGTTGTCAACCTGTAGTCTAAATGCATACTCTGAATGTTCAAATATCACCTTTTGTATGGAGTTCTAAGCTTGAGATGAAGAAGGGAGACCTGACTTTCAAATGGACTGAACTACTTCTCCTGTAGCTCTTACTGATTTATATCACCCAAAGACAGTTTCTTCTTTCCCATATCGCCTAATCTTGAGAATATCTTTAATATATAAAAAAATGAAACCAACATATTTGCATGTTGTCTGATTTAAAATCCCATTAGAAATGACTTCCCTAATTCAATGTTTGCTGTACTTTTTGTCACTTAAACTTATATTGTGCATTAAATTGTTAATACAAAAAAAAAAAAAAAAGAGCAGAAAAGAAAGAGATTGTCTTGGATACTGATAACCTTGGATACAGGATTTCCTTAATCTCTATCCTTAGCATTAGGAAGCATTGCTTACATTCTGGTTTTACAAAGATTCTCTTTACGTCCCGCTTTGAGTGTAATACACACTTTGTACAAGCTCAGACTTGGGATATTGCTTGCTATCCATTTTTGATGCTGTGAGAGACGGTACCCTGGTGTGCTACCTGGCAGATTTGAAACAAACTGCTGATTTCAAAACTTACACCAGTTTTTTAAGTTGAAAAATGGATTTTCAATGCAGAATCCAGGTGATCTGGAAAACTAGCATTTGTCTGCCATGGGTGAATCAGTGATTGACAGAGTGGTGTTTCAGCTGTCCCTGTTAATATAATGTCTGAGTTTTAGCTTGCAGCAAAGTTGCTGCATAGGCTCCTCCTTTTGTCTACATAGCAGCTCTCTCCCTGCCTCTCATGCTCGAGGTATTTTGTCAGTATCTCACTGAGAATTTCTGCAGACATTTCTCTTTAAGTTAAGTACACATATATAAAATAGAGGTAAGTTGCTTCTTTTTCTTATATTTTGCATTTCTTCCCCAAATCTCTCCATCTAATTTGTTTTAGAGCAATATAAAAGCTACACAAACAAATATAAACTGGTAAAGCTTCAATAGAGGCCAAACATGCATGTATTAGGAAAAGGAGTCCAACAGCAATAAAAACTTGGACAAATTAAATTGACAAAGCTGCCCATTACCTTGGCAAAAAGTCCCTGTCAAAAGATAAACTTTAAAGCTAGAATGCATGAAAGAGTCCCCAGATAGAATTAAAATTTAAACTGATTCTTGATAGATAAGCTTTTTTAAAATCCACCTCTTTGCTGCAAGTCGTCAGGATTTTAAAAATAAATTTCCCCTTTAAATCTCTTGAGCGATTTTCATTTTTTGCAAGGCCGCACTGCTGGTGTCCTGGAAAAATGGAGAGTTAGAGCTTTATCAGTTGGTGCCCTGAGGTATGTGGCAAAGAAGCTAAATCCTTGAAGATTAGCAAAAAAAATGCAGCACATGGCAATAAGGGGCTTATATGACTACTAGTATTAGTTCAGGTGAAAGAAGTATTGCTTATACATAAAACTGGACAAATCCACTGACAATGTATTTTTAGTTAGCTACAAAGGAGTCTTATATTGCTGGACTTTACCTCTTTGGTGATTTGGGAAGCTTAGTAATCCACTGTAAATGCTCTTCTGCTGGCCCCAATTCCCAGTATTACTCCAGAATGCTGCTCTTTCGTTTTAACCCCTAAAAGTACATGTTTCCTTAATTTAGCTTTTAGTTCACACAATGACTTATTTAGCCAGCAGTCATGCTGTAGGAGCAAACGATCAAGTTACTTCTCAGATGCTGAGCTTTGGAGGCAGAAGCACAACCTGGAAGGTTGGATTTGTGAGCTGACAGCAGCTGATGGCCATTACAAAATCTCAGTCATTACATAACTCAGTCCTTAACAAGTAGTAGTATTCTTAAACAAAAGATCTAATTCTGTATAAGAATCCATGGTAACATTTCTGTATATTTTTTTTTTATAGTTGCAGTTGCTATATAAGCATGCATCCCATCCTGTCGAGGAATTTAAGCATATTGCAGAGTTTTCTCTGTAATTTTGTCCCACGTTGCTGGATAGGAAGACTCAGAGCAGCACCAAATACTCTACTGAAAATAAGCTAAGCGTGTGCTGCAAGAGGTCAGGCTGATGGCCGAAGAAGAGGAAATTTGGGCAAGGCTTGCAGAAGAGCCTAGGAACAAGGGTGCTGTCTTGCATGCGTTACCAAATTAAAAGCAGACAATTGAAGCAATTACACCCTGCTTATATGATGGAGATTACCGGGCATGCTGTAGGAATGACTGAGCAGCTCGTGAGGCAGCTGCTGACCCAGTTCCAGCTAAACTTAATACTCTGAGCTGTAAACTAAAGTAGTCGAGGAACTGCTGCGTGAGGAATGGAGCTATCGTAGCATCAAGATAGAGCTTGCCAGTGCTGTCCCCAAATAAACTCCTCTTACTTGCAAGTAAAAATCCTACTGATGTAGAGCATGGCCGCAGTATCCACAATACACCTATCAATGCTCCTTAATTTGCCCTCTGCTCCAACCATCCTTCCTATCCTCTTGTATCAAAAGATAATAGTTTGGATTGTTGTGGAGCACAGTTTTCTCTCAAAGCAGACGATGTTAGTATCTGACATAAGGAAGTCCTTTACATGCTTTTCTTCTGCCACCAGTGCTTAGAATCTCTTCTTGATATGCAAGTAGTAATGCAAAGATCTTAATACAGAGGATTAATGAGGTGGGTGTCTCTCAGTGCTAAGCAGCAGTTCCTGTCCTAGGAAGCTTCATATTTGGAATAGCCATGACAGAATAGGATGTGGAGAAACCTCTGAGACAGTACGTAATCAGTACACAAAGCCACATACCTGTGCCTCCTATACCCAGGATTCAATTCCTGTGGGTGATGCTACAGTTTAGGGTGCCAGGAAAGTAGTTAAAAGACTTACCTATGGAAAGTAGCAGTGAAATCATTCCAGCTGTTTGGAGCTCCAGAGGAAAAAACTTGCAGCACTGCAGGGGAATGATGTCACAAAAAATTGTGCTGTATAAACAAAAAAGTGGAGGGTAGAGTGGCCTGTGAAGCAGGCTAACATATATCCATGGAGTGCTCTTAGAGTAACTCCAAGTCCCAACTGAGTCCTTCCGCTCTGGCCTCCCGTCTCCTGCACTGCTTTCTGTGCTTAGAATCAATTGTGTCTTTCCTTTCTTTAGGAAAGCATTTTAAAACAGATTCTTCCCAGTGAGAATTACTCAGGTTTCCATTTAGTGTACACGTACTATTTTTGTCTCTCAAGTTCTTGGACCAGATTCCACTACATTCTTATTTTATTAAATACAATGATGCATGTGCTCAAAATGAGATCAATCTCCCTCTCTCTTTATGTACAATGTATATACACTTCTCATGTATCTGTGTATAAGTTGAGTAACTCATATATAGAAAATCATTAGAGTTTCACACGCAAAATCTGAGAGGATGCTGTACAGGTGTTGCAAAGCAGTGGCTTCGTTTAGCTCAATGGAAGTCCATAATTAATACCAAATGTTAAAGGACATCTTCAAGTGATTTGAATCTACCAAGGCAGGAAATCAGACCATCTGATTTCCATCTGAAAAATAGCTGTTAGAAACCTAGCTGAATTCTGTTAAAAATCAGTGATTCTGTTATACCTATAACACTTTGTAACGCATTCAGACTTGATGCTAGAGGTTCATTTGCTTCATCTTTGTCTAATTTTGATTAAAGAGTCTCATTTATGTGGTGAATCTGGGTACTAACTGTTTGAATGTGTATCTCAGGAAAAAAAACGTGCATACACCTGTCAAGTTTGAGCACTAAGGTCAAAGCATTTCATGTCATTGTTAACTGATTTTTTTGTCTCTCTAAATAAATACTAAATCAGTAAGACTTCTTAACAAAGTGTGTGAGCTGTTACAAACAAAGTGAAATTTCAATATAACTTTTTAATCTAGAATTCATATTCCTGTGTTGCTCCCAACAAGGTGTAACCATCCACACTGCAGCACGAAGCGTGAGAACAGGGATCAGTCAGTCATAAGTCTGTCTCATTGAATTGATATACTCTGGTTAACTCTATCAGTGCTTTCATGTAATTAATATCCTTTGGGAATCTCTTTACAGTCTTTGATTGGTGATTTTATTCCCTTGCACAGATAAAGGTGGAACCAGTTGTTCCGGCTCCATCACCAGTTATTCCTCGGCTGACACTAAGAGTGGGTGCAGGCCAAGACAAGATGTAAGTACAAACTAAGCCATCTACAATATGCTTTACACGGTTCTTCATCTCTAGTGTGTAGCAGCTCTTACTTTCAGTTGGAAATGCTTTAATGTTAGTGGTAAATGATATTCATACAGCCATGACCAGGTTGGATCGGATCCTGGGCAGCCTGATCTAGTGATTGGCAGCCCTGCCCGTGGCAGAGGAGTTGGAGCTAGATGATGCCTTCAGAGTGAGCCATTCTATCATTCTGTGATGTCTTTTGACCATTCTGATGAAAACTCAAGCAGAACACTTACCTGTAGAAACCTTTTAGACATTGTTCCCTTTTTGTTCTGCTCTGCAAGTGGAACCCATCATCTTCCATTCATCCTACTGTGTTTCCCAGTAACAATTAGAAGACTCCATCAAGACTCACATGCTGCCTCCAGAGACATTCAGCCAGGCTTCCATAATGGCTAGGTATCCCTAGTGTAACCTACAGCTCAGTTTCATAATGCATTTCAACTAACATTTGTTTCATGCTTTAAAACATAACAATTGAAATGCCTTCATACACATCTATTTTATTATAATTGTTGATTATTTCTGAATGTACCTAGCACACTTTAAATGTTTTTCATAAGCTCCTTAATTATTGGGTGTTGTCATACAAATAATATTTACCTAGTACTTGATGACCATAAGTAAGTTGATCCCTATGCTCAGATTGTACATCCGCCTGCTTATGCTGTAGAGGAAATGCTGAGGAAATGAAGCGTCACTGGGCTTTATAGGCTGCTCCTGCCTTGTGTTTTCCTTTAATTGGGTTTTTCAATGTTTTTTTTAATTGTGTGGAGTACACTTTTATGTCTGATGGCAAACGTGAGCACCAAGCAGATTCTTTATTTTCATTCATCCCATTAAATATTGCTAATCTAGTTGCTTCTCTTCTAAAGCCGTTCGGAGCTAAACTTCCTAATCACTAACTTTCCTTAATAAGTTGAGTGGCGTCTTTGATGATTATTCTGTTTTTCTCTGCTGTCCTATTCCTCTATCTTGCCCAGTAGATCATTTGTGAGTTATACTGGTGCGAAGTTGCTATGGGACTTCTTAGTTTCTGTGAGAAACCACCCCAAATATCAGGACTTTTTCTTGTTCTCTCTATGCACATTAACCATTCCTATTTTTTCCCTTTCACAATATCTGAGTATGATCTAAAATTTCTGTGCTCAGACTGTATGAAAGATCCTGCTTTTCAGAAGTTATCTGTCCTGCATTTAAAGCCTGTAAATCCATTTTCCTTCTCGAGGAGCTTTTCAAACTATTTTATTCAAGGCTTGTGGAAGTGTTTATATGAGGAAAAAAGTCATATTCTCAAGGCAGAACTTCTGAATTATGGCTCTGAAGCCATATTTTAACACCAAAAAGTTGATTTTGCACCCACTCTTATCTCTCCTCCATCATTCCCACACCCACACACATTTTGAAAAGAGATCTCATACTTCATCTGCTTGCTGCAAATAGTACGGGTACATCATTTTCAGCTGTGTCAGCCTGCAGTGGGTCAGAGATACTGACATCTAGGTTTTTGGCTTTTTGGAAAACCCATTTCTGTTTCTGTTTCCTTTATGCATCTTTATGGCTTAGAGGGGAAGCTCCATCTCCTCCACTTGATATTTGTCCTTGCTACTGCTTTAGGCTACATAACCAAATGAGTCTTCAGTCTGTAGTATTCCATCTCTGTTTGCTTACTTGTTTCCCTTTCCTACCTTAAATATCTCCCCTCTATGCCTACTATATGGGCCCCCTTAACATTATCTGAGTGTGATGGCTGTATCACCCACTTGTTTCTTCTAACAATGGTAAACAAGAACTATTGGAGCTTTGTTGGAGCTTTTAGGGTTTGTCATAGTTTTCCTGGGCCAATTCCAGGAAGAAATTTGCTGAAGCAGAAGAAAACACTGTGTATATCACGTGGCTCTGGGTCTGGGAATTGTTTTGTGTTACAAGTTGATCCAGTGTCTAATGAGCTTTCATGGGGGCTCTCCTACTGTAGATAATCTTTTTGCTTTCATTAAACAATTATTAGTTAGCCTGGACTCAGAGTATGATTTCATACGTGGTGATCATTATTAGAAGTGATCATTTATGTGAAACTCTGAGACAAAGCATAGCATACATGGTTTGGGCTGCTGAAGTAATTCCAGAAATCTCTGCTACCTGGATTTAAAGTTACTAGTTGCCCGGCCACAGTACATTCATAAACCTTTTACATAGCTGGTAAGGGACAGAAAAAAGATCTATGCTTTTGTGATGCGTTATACTAGGGGAAAGTTAAACTTACGTTTCATCTGTGTTGATGATGAATATCAGGTAGTTGTGTGTCAATTGAGATGTCTTTGGAGCTTATACTAGCATGAGATTATTTTAAATTACTGTGAATGGCCATAGAAAGTTGTCAGAATCTAAGTGTTTCAGGATTGATAGAAAATGATGAATAAAAACTAGAAAGACTGATGAATTCTTTCAGTTCCCTCTGTTAGAAGAGAAAGCTGTTGGGAGGTTTGGGAGCTACTTAAATACCTGTTCAGTTGGAAGTTGGTTTCTCTTGGGGAACTTCATGCAAAAGATTGTACTTGGAGATCTTGGTGAGCCCAAAAAGTATATTATTGAATGGTAGAATTATTTAGGTTGGAAAAGACCATGAAGATTATCAAATCTAACCATCACCTAATGCCACCAAGACTGACTCTAAACTATGCCCCTTAGTGCTACATCTGCTTCTCTTAACTACCTTCAGGGATAGGTACTCCACTACTTCCCTGGGCAGCCTGATCCAATGCCTGACCATCCTGTGCATGAAGACATTCTTCCTAATATCAAGTATCTGAAGAAAAGAGGTCAGATTGAATGGCACTTAAAATGGAAATTCAGATCTCTAATGGTGGCAGCACAAGTTTAAATATTGCAGTGCTGAGGAAAATGATGTTGCAGTGGAGCAATTTGCAGTTATGTTGCTTCTGAGCTCCTCTGCTTGGACCAGTGGACAAAGCAGTGCTGATTGTGGCAAAGGAGTCTCCTTCATTTTTTCTATGAATACAAGTACATTCTGGCCACTCAAGCTTGTCCAGCATGCAAATATTCTTCGAACACACATCAGTTCAAAAGAGATAACTGTTAGTAATGTCAGCTTAATAGACATGAAAATGTAGCTGTTCCTTTAGAGGGACCAATATAGGAAAAAATGTTACAATTCGGTGTTTTTTTGGGAGTGTTTTAACTGTGCAGTAAAACAAGAAGAAAGTAGATTATAATCAAAGCATTTCCATCTTAGTTGTAAACAATTACAGCAATACTTGCATGGATGCCACATTAGAAGAAATTTACTGGATTCCATTCTAATGCAATTAGAGCTAATTTTGTTCTTTAAATGAATAAAGGGTCAGCTAGTAAATCTAGTTTATCTCAAGTCCAGGCTCCAATAAATTGTTTTATTTAATTTGTTGTAAAAGATCTTATCCTTAATGGGCCTAACTCTTATTAGTTTGCTTGGGTTCTAAAATATTTATGACCACCTTTTTAGATATGATTTGAATGATATGTTGGAAGGGTTTTTCACTGTTTTTTTCCACTCCAGTGTTATCAGGGTAGAAGATTGCTAACTGAGTTAGTATAGGAAGGAACTGGAGATGCTATCTTTTTTTAAGAAAAAAAATTAAAAAGCACAGAGCTACTATACATGTTTCAATTTAAAATAATCTGCAAATGATGAACAGAATTCTTTTATTCAGTTGCATCATGGTTTCTTTTTGTCTAGTTATTTTTCCTGAGCATAAATCATTTCATACACATAACTTCTAAAAACTTTCACACACATAGTTTTCATACACATAAGTTTTTAAAAAGCATATCTATTGATGGAGTATTGACATTCCACAGTTGATGCAAACTTTAGCAAAAATATGTGCTGTAATTTCTGATACTTCAGATAAATTCTACATTTAAATATGATTTTTAAGTAAGAACACATGACTTTTGACAACATCAGACCACAAAGCAGAGTGCCATTCGTTAGTCATTGTTTCAGTGCTTCTGTGCCTTTATATATATATGTACACATGAATGCAAATACATATATATTCATTTATATAGAGAGAGAGAAGTGTATATATATATATATGTGTTCGTGAAATCAAGTTTCTGAACTTAATATTAAAACATCAACCTTTTCCTCCAGCCTCTTACTGCATTGTATCATAGCTTTGTAATAAGCAGAGAACCTGGAAAGCAGACATGAATAGGGAAAAGACAGGTATTTTAACAGTGTTTAACTTGCAAATCTGGCCTGCTGCTCTTAATAAATTGCCCCTTGTCTTGCATTTTTTTAATGTCAGCATATATATAGCCTTCTCCAAAAAATTGCACACACACTCAGATATGCGTGTCTGTAAAAATGTGTATTAAATAACTTGTGGACTTGAAAATAAAATCCTAAAGGGATTAAGAGAGAGAAGCTTTTTATCCATATATTTAATTGACTCCACTGAAGGCTTTTATCATTTGCTAGGACATTATCAGTCCAAGGCCTAACTTAGGCTCTTTTGGAGGCTCACTCAATGGCATGATATTCCCATGACAGCAGTGCCAGTAACGTAACCAGCTGACATCCTTTGTAGAATATCTGAAAGCCAAGTGGCAATATAGACCAAATGTTTTTGTAAGCGTGGGATATGATCTCTTTGCATGATAGTGGTGACCCAGAAGTATTTTTTGGGAACTAAGAGGGAAGCCTGTCCTTTTGTGTTTTGTTACACTGAGTCTCTGTGACTGATCCATCTGAGGACTTCACCAGCACAATAAGGTGCAAAAATAATGCATGTTTTTATAAGTTGGCAAAATGATACGTGTCTGACAAAGTAGGAGCCTGAAGGGAAATACAGCTTGAGAAAATGGCATGATGCTGATGCTATAACCCTATTTGAAACACAGCTGGACAGCTGGAGGTGCTTATTTTTCATATATTGGTGGCTTGGGCCATCATCACTACTTGCTCAAGAACTGATTATTTTAAGTACAGGTGTGGTTGGGCAGCAAAATTCCAGTAAAACAGTTCTTTATTCATTCTTTTTGAAATTGTGTAAATCTTAACCAGCTCACCTGCAGCAGAGCACACCAACTTTGTTATAGGGTAACATTATCCTAAAACACTTGCCTGAAATGTGGTTCTCCTATCTGCAGCAAGTTTAACTTAGAAAAGAATTGAATCACAGAATGGCTTGGGTTTGAAGGGACCTTAGCAGTCATCCAGTTCCAACATCCTTGCCATGCACAGGATTGTAATTGAGCTGCAAGTTCTCTAGAGATTAAATTTTTGGGGGAACGTCTCACACATACACGTACAAAATCAGACTTTAAAAAGGTAAGTTGGACCAAAGGAGGAGAGAAAAGATATTAGCAGTTCCATGGATACACCTTTTATTGAGCTGGTTAAAGACAAGAAATTAGACAAGGACTGTGTTGGTATTCCCCAGAGTTCACTGGGGATCTGTAGTTGCTGCAGGAACATGCATATGCATTTTTGGGGGAGTACTCAAAACACTGTGGGAGGTGTGAAAAAAGCTAGATATCTAAGATATGACTTTGCTCTTAGCTTCAATTAAACCAGAATTCTGCCACATGTAGTTTTTAAGAATGCATCTGATTTTTACAGTATCATCCTTGGTGGATATTCATGAGCTTCCATTTTTAATAAGGCATTCTCTTTTGGATAAACAAGACCTTATGAAAAAAACTTTTGAACTTCAGGTGCTATTTAGCAGAAAGCCATTCAGATGCTGATAATTTAGATTACTGTCTATATAGTGTTTGCCCACAATAGCTGAATAATGGGGTTCATTAAACTCCCTTTGTAGACATATCCAAATTGTTTGCCTCTAGCTTTGGCTCCCTATGTGTGGCTAGAGAGAAAAGGATTGGCTTTTTATTGACTTGTCAAGCCGTAGGTTTGCATTACCATCCAAGTAGCTCATGACCCATTCCATTTATTTCACTGTTTTGTGGTGGGGAAACAGGTAAAGAAATCCTGCTGGAAGCCCCTCCTTCTGCACGTTTTTATGAATAAGAGCAGTGTTTGTAGCAATTAAGGCACCGTGACCAAATCCTCCAAAAGATGTAATGCAAGCAGCATGGGGCTATTGTGGGACACAGCTGTGGGCGGTGTTGGTTACCCTGCAAGACGCTGCTTATTCAACAGAAAGCTCTGAAGGAGAACTTACTGCAGAATTAAACAGGAGGGAAGAAGTGATACTTCAGGGAGAAAAATGTAGAAGGGCAAACCACTGTTTGGGAAAACTTAACAATAGAGTCCAGGCAGCGAAAGTCTCTTGTTTATTGCAGTGCTAATGGGTATTCCAATTATTTTACAATTTAGCACTAAGCAGTGAAAGACTGAGTTAACTGTGTTAACAGAACTAACGCTCTGGGTGCTAATCCAGCTTTTGCTGTAAGGTGGAACAGAGAGTGTAATGGTTAAATCATTTTGATATGATCAATAGACCACCTAAGTGAGCAGTCAGAGTGATGACAAATGATCTCGCTCCTCTCCGAGAGATGTTCTTAGGAATTCCAGTGATCTTTGCAGCTCTCATAAATCTTTGTACGTGTGTGTTTGTGTGCGTGTATACAGACACGCATTTTTCTGTTCTATAATTGTTAAATTATGAGAGCTGGAGGACTGATTTTTCAATGCCTTTTTAAATTCTGGATGGATATGCATTTTAATGGAGATATTCTTCTGGGTATGATTCATACCCCTTTTCTGATCATTCTGTTTGAATGTAACATATTGGCCCTGATCCTGCAGTGAAATCCCTATGTGTGGTCTTGTATCCATCCAAAAGTCCTGTTCACTGCAGTGGAGGTTCCTCAGCCCCTCCCTTGCTGCAAGATTGCAACTTTTAAAAGAAAAAAAAGTGAAGAATATATTTTACCAAAAGAAACAAATAATCAGTTTAAATGTCAAAAGTTGATCTAGAATAGTTTTGTTTTTTTTTCTTCTTTGAGTCCGAGTTATTTCCAACATCAGATTTAGTCTTTAGCTTTTTCTTTTTTTTTTTTTTTTTCCTGATTACAGAAGCCACCCTTGACTAATTATTCATTCAGCTTATGGTAGGTGGTAGGCTGCGACAAATAAATTATTTTCATTTTGCTGCTGGCCGTGTCAGGTGGTGACTCCATAAGTACATCCTTGAGTCATTAGTAAGCAAAACAACTTACTCGGAGTTTCTTTGCTTTTTCTCCTTATTGCTCAAGAATAAAAACTGTATACTGTATACTTCAGTTAAAGAAAAAGATGTTTCAGGCAAGTTTAGACCATAAGCGAATTGCTTGTGTAAATGGACGTGCCCTTAGAAAGCACAGCAGAAACTGATCAAATGTGTGTGAATGAATGGAAAGGCAGATGGGCATTTGTTTAAAAAATAGGCTTTGCCTGGATAGAAGGTGACTGCAGGAGCCAAATGCTGTTTTGTTATTGTCTTTATTAGAGTTGCTTTTTTATATTGAAGTTTTCACACAAAACTGAGCAGACTATATAGGCTAAAGAATATGTATTTTAGTTCCTGAGAGCTGGATGTGGACAGGAGGTCCACGGAGAAACTATCTTCCATAGATGCAAGAGAAGAAGATGCTCCTACTTGAATTTAGTAGAGTTGTTCTCTGAGCAGCTGAGTTGTAGCTGTACAGAGCCTGCAAGGTAATAAGTTATAAATTACCATTGTAGAGGTTTCTGCACCCATTGATGGCACAGCTTCCTAGTAGTTAATATAATTTCGTATTCTACCCTGGTTCCCGTTGAAGAGGGTGGATGTACAAGTAATTTATAAGCTGTCTCTAGATCATACATTCCATAACATTTCCCAGAATAAATGACAAGAAAGGGCAGTTTGGAGTGAAAACATCAGAGAAAGTTTGCAAAGAGCTCTCTGGAATGAGCATGTTTTACCAATTTCTGGTTTTGCTGTTGAGAACTCGGCACAAGGGGATGATGCTTGGTGGTTTTCCGTCAAAGATCTGAGCAGCTTGTTATGATAAGAGAGAGAAGATGAGAGATAACCAAGACACCACGCTACCAGCTCCATTTTGTTTTGTCAGACTGATGATGAACCATCTGGAGCTGTAAATCAGGATGGTGAGAAGAATAGGAGGGAGATGTGGGAGTCATTTGCAGAAAGGTATTTGTGGTTTTGGGGAGAGATAGCCTGGTGCAACAGATATAGAGGATGGAGGCCAAGGACAGAACTCTGTTTCACTTAAAGTAATGGAAAAATAAACAGTAGAAAACCTGTAATTCAATTTCAAGAGTGCAAATGTCCATAAACCAAAAGAGATAAAGTCAGCTGGACTGAAGACCTAATGGATTCAGAAGTGGTAATGTCTGCCTATGGAAAGGGAAGGCTTGCAGGAAATGAATACATTTATCAGTAACTCCTTCAAAATGTGTTTTGGGTATAAGCATCTTAACTTCTAGGAGAAAAGGACTGTTAACAAAGAAGTTACATCTTCAAAGCAAAAGAATGTGGGGGTGAATTCAGGCTTGCCGTAAGTCAAGCTGAATTAAATGTTGCAAGGGTTACTGAGCAAATAGGAAAAGAAGGGAAAACCATGGGAGTGAAGACAGGGAGGAGGTGAAGGATAATGCAAGTATGAGCCAAGAACAGAGTCACAGAATATCCCAAGTTGGAAGGGACCCACAAAGTTCATCAAGTCCAACTCCTGGCTCCACGCAGGACCACCCATGATTCAAACCCTGTGTCTGAGAGCGTTGTCCAAACACTCCTTCAACGCCGGCAGCTTGGGGCCATGCCCATTGCTCTGGGGAGCCTGTTCCAGCATCTTCAATCCTATGTTCATTCTCCCCTATACTGAGGATAAGGACAACATGAATAGTGTCAGTAGATTGACAGTGGTGAAAGTTAACTTCAATAGAAGTGAAGTGAAGAAGTGAAATATAGGGATATTTGCACACTGATGTCAAAAAAAGGGGGAATAATCTTCCTTCTAAGTCACAAAATAGCTGGCTTGTGAATTTACAGACTAGGGGACAAACAATTTTTGAATACATTTAGTTTTATTTTAAAAAGTATTGTTGGTTAAATCTGTTTTAATAAGTAATGTAAAAGAGAAAATAGAAATGCAGAAGAAGAGAAGAAAGGGAAAGTGTTCTAGATACCTGTTGAAGCAATACAATTAATTACAAGTTTTGAAGGAAAAGTTATTTAAAAGCTTGGACATAAATGGAATAAAGCACAAAATGAAAGTAAACTGTGCTAAGCCAACTTGATATTAATCTTTGATAAAACAACTGATTTTCTGGCTTAGCATGGTCCCTTTGGCACTGGTAAGGACTGACTTTTTTGCCATGCATCTCAGGATCTAGAGTGACCACCTCCACCTCCCAGTTGTGTAGTACATGAGGAAGTAGTTGCTGAGTGCTTCACAAATCACATCCCCTCCAAGGGAAAGTCTCCACTGCAGAGGAGAAAAGTTGGGACTCTCTTATGTGTGTGGCTGGAATAAAATTGACAGCTGTCCTACCTTCAGGAGATGGGGTGCTGTCTTCTATGAATAAAAGATGGCAAATCCAAGCTCCTTGGATTTTAGGAAGATGTTTAATACTCTCATAGTGAAGCTGACAGATGTGGATTAGCAGAGGAACTGCTCAGTAGAAAAAAACTAGCTCGAAGAAAGCTAGCAACTGAGAGCTGAAGGAGAGCTCATATAAGCAGAGGAAAGGTTACTGGTGAACATGCTCAAGGATATGTTTTGGCACTGATATGATTTAATAATTTCATTAAAAAAACTGGTCACAGTAGGAGGCAGAACATTGATGTCATTTTTTGTCAGTAAGGTTGAAGGACCACATCAGTACAACTGAGGACCTGATGGTTGTCCAGAAAGAACTGGGAAGGGAAAAAATCCTTTTTAATTCAATAAAAGGAGAAATGCAGTTTAGGTGTTGTATTTGAGGAGTAACAAAAGAAATTTCAGCCAGAAGTAAAGAGCTGGTCAGTAGGTATATCACTATAGTAGGCGAATTAAGTGGGTGAGGGATCATTAGTTGACTGTACAGTGGCAGTTACCAATGTGATGCAAGCGTGACCATAAGATGCATTGCAAGTGGTAATTTTAGCTGAGATAGTGGAAGTGTGTCAGCCGTCACACAAGAGCCGTTGATAATTCATCTAAAATGTTATATTCAGATCTTGAACGCTGCTTGTGTTCAGGAACGGTGAATTGTAGAGAGCACATGTAAAGGGGAGCACTGTTAGGGTGAGCATGGGGCTCCTATGTTATGATAGGAGAGGAGAACAACTTTGTGTGTTTTGTCTAGCATGTGAAGAGGGGATATGATTGCTGGCTACAAGTACATCAGGCAAATAAACATTTTGGAGGGAGAAAGCTATTTAAGAAAAGAATAATGCTGGCACAAAAACAAATGGGAATTAATTGGCTATGAATGGAAGCTGGAAATTAGAAGAGGTTTCTGTGCCACCAGAGCAGGGAGATTCTGAAACAGGGTAATAGTGGGGACAAAAAGATTAACTGGTTTTAAGATGAGGCTCAGTAAACTTGTGAATGGGATTAGGTGACACACTGCCTTTGAAACTGCTAGATTCATTTGTCCAGGAAGAGGTGTTTGTAGGGTTTTGCCATAGTGTTGAAATGAAGAATGAGCTGTTGAGCTCCACAGGCACCATCAAAGCTCTGTACACTTGCAGACCTTCTGCCACCTACATTAGGCCAGATGACATCCACAGAAATGGATGGTATTTTGAAATACGTGTTCTCTTTGATAGAGAAGAATGTAACATTGCAAGCAATTAATCACATGAAAATACGTTTTTATTAGTATTTCAAGGTTACATATTGAAGTCTTTTCACTTGCAAAATTGCTAGGGGCTTGGCTGGAGGTTTGATGCATTTTGGCACTGCAAGCACGCGAGCTGGTCATAGCACATATTTGTGGAGCTCCTATTTGCCAATACGACTTGTTTGCACAGAATAAAATATTCAGCAGGGCATAAGAGAGATAAAAACTAAATTTCCCTTTCTAAAAGTAATATGGGAATTAGCTTACATTACAGAGCTTAAATTACACCAATTCTCCTCCAGGGTTGGAATAAAATTTTCAAAATCACCTCTAATCTGTGAGGAATCTAAACCATATGGAAATGTTCCTAATTCCCCTAGGTGTTTTTGACACTTTTACCCATAGGTCTTAGAGTATTTCATTTTTTTTTTCTAGTGGAACTATCTCAGTTACAAGTGTGAGATTTCTTAGTAATCAAAGTAGTTACGTCACCTCACTTTCTAGCATTGAAGAACTTGTATCAATAAGGGAATATCAGCACTAATAGATAAAAATATCACCCGTAATAATGTGAGTGGCAGTTGTGCTAGTTATAATTACATTGATATAGTTATTGGTGATGTTTTCCTGCATACAAATGAGCTTGAGCTCCTGCTCCTTGCTTTAAAATGAACCTTGGTTTTAGAAGACAGTTAGAGCTTTAGAAACGTTGTTCCTCTTCTAGGCAGAGCCTGTGCGATTCTGAACCATACCTTTCTCAGTACTGATATAGCATATTTTTTGGAGCCTATCACCCATAGCAATCATTCAGCTCTGTGGCTCATATCCTATTTTTGAAAAGCCATTTCCTTTCGATGCACATGTCTTTTCCCTCTGTTTATGTGAAGGAGTCAATGGGGCTTTCAGCCGTAAGGGTCAACATGAAATCAAATAAATTACTTCCAAAGATAGGAAACTATTTCACACCTTGGAGCCTCATTTTGCTCCAGATGTAGCATGTTACAGCTCATGCCAGTTAGAAGCGATTATAAGCTGACTGACCTGTCATGACACTAAAGATCTCAGTAGAGATCTCGTGAGCCAACGCAGTTTTCTTACCATTTGGGTTTGGGTCTGTCTTATGTGAACAGAGTGATTGCCCTGGAGTAATGACGAAAATGGGATTTCATTAACTCTGCCATTGTTAAGAGGTTTACTTGAAACTTGTTATCAACACATGTGTTCAATTATAAATACACTGAGGTTCTGTAAGAAATACAGTCCTGTTAGCATTTAAGGAGAAATCCAATGAGAATTTAGGTTGGACACAACTAGATACACAGTATTTACATTAATGCTTTTTTTTCTTTTTTTTTTAAGGGAGTGGTAGCCTTTAGTTATGATTTATGAAGGCTCTTGTTACCACATCTATGCCAACGGTTTTCTCACACCTCTTCATTCTAGAGGAACTATTTTGATTCAAAAACAGCTTTGATTTTTATCTTTCAGTGCAGAATATGCATGTGTGATACACTGCCAGGCAAGCAGTGTGCAGAGAAGTGTAATTCTGATCTTGGGACTCCAGTGTGTAGATGGTGATTGGTGTTCATTTGTGTTTGATTACCATGAAAAATTATGAATCCAGCCTTGATTTTAGAGTTTTTGGACCTTGAACGATGAGGAGAGATATTTTCATCTTACTTAATATTATACTTGCAGACCTGTAACACAAAAGCTTTGATTTTGGAAGCACATTTGAAAGGAATGTAACGATTTGGAAAAGCACATTTGGGAAGGAATGTAACAATATAGGTATGGTGATGTCCAGATGTGCAGTTTAAATCCTAGCATGGACTTCAGTAGCAGTAGCACTGAAGCTTTTCTGTAGTGAGTGCCGCCTACCTGCAGCGTGCTCTGTGCCTCACTGTTCTTGTCTGTAAAATAGATCTCATAAATCTTGCCATCATTTACATACTGTTTTGATATCAGGTTTCTCTCCGAGTCTGAAGTAACATTAATTATTAGTCGTGGGACTGCTATTTCCCTTTGATTTCTTCCCACCTCTCTGTTGCTGTGTGTGCAAGCCCCTTTTTCAGGAAGGAGGACAGGCCCAACCACCCTCTCTGAGATTACCCCATCACCTCTAATGGTGTAGCACAAAGCCATTCATTTCTCCACTCTGGAGTCTTAAGTCTCAGAACTTTATTAGCCCAAGGGAGTGGTAGGGCCAAGCGTGCTCCAAAATGCCGATCTCCCGTTTTGATAACTGAGTTCTAAAAATCAAGATAAACAGGCTGCCCTATATACTGAACATGTCTTAATTGCACGCTTCAAGCAAGCCAGCCAATCAATGAGTATGTGTCACCCTCTAATGAATATTTGTAGTTTTTGAAGATTTCATTTGTGATGTTCCCTACAGTTTCTGCAGTCATTATCAGAGTGGCTTTCGAAGACCCTGTTCAGAAGGAGAACCTGGCTTTAACAGACCGGGAAACTCTATAATTTAATTTAATACTTAAGTTGGGCATGGTCACCCTTTTTCAAATTGTATTAGCTAATTCTTCTCTTAAACTGTTTACATTGTGTGTAAAGTTGTGTTTAAAATTCTTTTAGCTAATATATTTCCTAGTCCAGACTAGGGAAGGGTTGACTCCCCAAAGAACTCATAGCAGGACTTTGTTTACTTGGAGCAGGGTAGAAATGGGGCGGAAGAAGGAATAATAATGTTTGAATCTATACAAACGGCTTCGACTAGGCCAAATATTTTGTTCTTCATCTCTCCCCTCCCTTATTAATGCCAAGATTTTTTTTTTTTAAGAGGTGGTTCGCAAGTCACAAATGGACTTTGCAAGCCATGGGAGCATTGCCCACCCTCAAGGTCTTAGATGCTCAGCTTTGGGAGCAGTGAACGAGAGAAGGCACCAAAGAGCTGGGGTATGAGTCAGCAGTGTGCCCTGGCAGCTCAGAGTGCTGTTAGGGAAAGGTTCTGTACCAGAGGGCAGTGGGGATGGAACAGGCTGCCCTGGGCAATGGTCATGGCACCAATCTGCCAGAGTTCAAGGAGCATTTGGACAATGCTCTCAGACGCAGGGTTTGAATTTTGGATGATCCTGTGTGGAGTCAGAAGTTGTACTCAATGATATGTGTGGACTGCCTTCCAATTTCGGTTATTCAGTGATTTTATGCATCAGAGTCCCAGTGAGCCAAAGTTTCTAAACTTGCTTAATTTTGTTTTTCTTCTAATAGTCACTTACATGAGGTCTCAGAATGTTGGTGTGTTGACAGAGTTGTCAGACTAATCAAGAATCCCAAACCCATTGCTCTGTTTTCTCTTTCCTAAAACCTTCCACTTTTCTGATTTAGTAGTGCAAGTAGCATATCTGGGGAGAAAACACTATTATCTCAGCCAAGCTTTGAATATTGAGTAGTTCCAACTTTTTTCTCAGTTGGTGAGTTGGATTATTGACTTGAATGTCTCTGATCCTATCGATACTGCCTTTTGAATATCATGAGAGAGAGGCAATACATTCTGAAATTGCCTGTAAAATTCCCACTGATGGTGGAGTTGGCTTTTCTCCCCTGGTTTTCAGGAGTGGTTCCAACTTGATTTTCATCATGGTTTTCCTCTTCCTTTTTTTTTTTTTTTTTTTTTTCTTTTCTTTTCTTTTCTTTTCTTTTCTTTTCTTTCTTAGATGTCCTCCTCTCTGGAATGTTTAACCTTTCTTTAATTTTCCTTCTTCCTCCAGTCCCTACACAAATTAATTGTACTCCCACAGTTACCATTCAAATGTAAATAAGTTAAATGATTTACCAAAATGTGGTAAAAACAAATAGTCCTATCCAGTGTTTTGTTTGGGGTTTTTCTGTTTTGTTTTCTAAAATGTCCTTTTGCTTCTCGCTATGTTTCTAGTCCAGAGTCTTATAGTGAGGGCCTTGTCTGTTAAAATGTATGCACATCAATAACGCTATATACTAACATTCGTTAGTAAATATTGGGTCCTCCATGTATCCCCTTCCTGAGCAAGATTATTCTATACTTTGTATTTACTAGAGCTACATCCTGTCTACTTCAGCTACTCAAGTAAGTAGCAATATTTTAACTGCAGAGTGTATAATGTGCGTCATTTATTTGTCCTGACTAGATCTACTGCTGATTACGTAAACATTTGAGGAAAGAAATACCAAACTAGCAAATATTTGCAGAACCCCCTAATGTAGAATCTTAAGAGGATGATATCGTCTCGCAGTTTGAAGATTAAAATCAGTGCTGTTCACAGCTGATTAACTTTCCTTTCTAATATTTCCCACAAATTGAGCTAATGTAATAAAACTTAACGAAACAAGGTTTAGTAAAGCCACAGAGAATATTTATATGACAGCAGGCTATAGAGTGGTTCAGGCTGTCCTGGCATTCACTTTGTAATAGCTCTGTACTTCATCCTGTCCTGTAGTCAGGGTCTGTGGATGGATGTGGCAATAAGAGCGTTCCTTGTGTTTGGTTGAAACAGCCTCTTTGCTGACTTAAAGGTGATGTGGATTAGCTGTACTATATTTTCTTTATATCTACCCAGTGATCAACCATTGCCTTCTTCTTCATCAACTCCTAACGATCCCCATTTTTGGTCCTACAGAGTCATCAGCAAAGTGGTGCCAGCCCCAGAGGCCAAACCTGCTACTCCTGTGAGCCGACCCAAGACACCTCCACCTGTGCCATCACCTGTACCAGCTCCTGTGCACGTCACCCCTCCTCCAGCTCCAGCTCCCGCTCCTCCACAGCCTACAGTCTCACCTGCCCTACTTCCACCAGCATCCCCAGCCGTCTCTGCAGCTGGAGGCTCCAAAGCACCTGTTAGGAGCGTGGTGACTGAGACCGTCAGTACTTACGTGGTAGGTGGCACGTGCTGTGATGTGTTGTCCCAGTGACATTCATCTCCTGAACTGTTGAGCTTCAGGTGACTCATCACTTCAAACTGATGGCACTGGACTTGTGATGTTACTCTCTGCTCTGGCCCTTGCTTCCACACACTTGCTTGGAAGGGTTAATGATTAAAACACTATTACTTGGGCTAATTTTTTTCTGTCTTCCCAGCTCAACATTTAAATTAATTCCAACAAGCCCAGTTGTATCCCACTTGGAATTTTCACCTGGAGCAATATATTTTTGGACATGATGTTTTTTTTTTAGATACTTTCATAGCCCTAAATTGAAACCTCAAATGTCAAACTCGCCATAGATTTTGCTGTCAGGCAGAAGAATCTGACTTAGCCCTCATTTGAAGTGTGCAGAGTGCACTGTTCTCTATCCTGCTTTCTCCAACATACAGAAACTGCTCATTTGTGCATCTGAGTTTGTAGACATTTGCTCTGAATGTGATTTCTCTTTGGCACCATTAAAACTTCTTAATTACCCCACATAGAATGGCTTAGGTTGGAAGGGTCCTTAAAGCCCATTCAGTTCCAACCCCCCTTCCATGGATGGAGTTACCACCCACTAGATCAGACTGCCTAGATCTCCCATCCAACACAATGAAGGGGCTACGTTCTCTAAAAGAGCATGGACACACCTCTGGGAAGGGCTAGGACTGTTCTGCTATGGAAAATTTTTACTCTAGATGCAGTGTAAGGTGGTAGTCCTACCATTTCTAATCACCGAAGAGCAGCAGATACCACCAACAATAGCAGCAGTGTTGTAATCCTCCCTGCCCTGGCTAAGTTCCAGCTTGGTTGGTGACACCTTGCTTATCTACAGCGGGTACCAGTTTAAAACTTTCACCATTTAAAACACCTGAAACTTGCTTTTATTACAGAGCTTTCTGTACTTCGATTGCAATGTGTGCATGATTTTTTCTTTTTTCTTTTTTTTTTTTTTTTCTCCTTCCTGTTTTTATAATGATTCTTAGTGTAAATCTACCCTGCTGTTTCTAATGGAGAAGGTGCTCTTCCCTGCTTGACTTAAACTGCTGTATCATGTTACTGGTCTCTATTTAAACAGCTGCTACATTTCACTCCAGAGTTGGTTACAGTATTCGACTACCTCACATAGGCTGTGCATATCTTTGTCCCAAAGATATGCATCCTCACCTCCTTTATGCATAAGTGCGATGCCACCTTTACTTATTACAGTAGTGTCCAGAAGCTTTGCAATTCTCTCTAGGAGAGAAACATTTTCAAAATACTGTAGTAGATCCAATTTTCCCCAGTAAGCACTGGAGGCAAATAATTTAGAGGTGATGGGTGTTTAAGGAAGGAAAACCTGTAACTTGTCCTAAGGCAAGTGTTTCAGTGGTAACACTCTTAGTGCCTTGGGGAGAAATTGGAGGATTCTATTCAGTAGGCTTTGGGTTATTTGTTTTTTTCTTTTACAGTTGAAACCAGGGCTTTATTGTGTTAGGATCCGAGTACCTTTGCAGACAGAGAGACTCCTGATGTGAGAAGTTTCTAAGTTAAAAAACTGAAAGAGAAGTTGGGGAAAAAAAGGAATAATAATAGCTTCTTCTGTGGAAGGAAATCAGAACACAGAATGATGAAACAGCTTTCCCAAGGTCACATGGGAAAGCTCTTCTAGAGATAGGATTGGAGCCAGTGTGACAGAGGTACACAACTCCCTTCCGGAGGGAA
The DNA here is from genome assembly GCF_905368555.1 of Meleagris gallopavo. Classification (NCBI taxonomy): domain Eukaryota; kingdom Metazoa; phylum Chordata; class Aves; order Galliformes; family Phasianidae; genus Meleagris; species Meleagris gallopavo. The sequence continues at coordinate 4,526,228 of NC_139404.1, forward strand.
GGACAGAAGGACGATGTTATAGTTAAAATATATGATGTGGGATTTCCCTGCAGGATAGTATCTCAGTAAATGCGTTCTGATCATTAACTCTAAATGGTTTGTACTAAAATAGCATTCAGCAGTCACATACTGTCCCTTCTTCCACGACCCATTAAGGAAAAAGAAGTTAGGCAATATTTTGACATCTCATTCGGCAGCCCAAGTTCTTGTTTAACAAATCCAGATAGGTTGCAGTGGATGTAGACCACCCTGTCCCTCTCCAACCCGTGATCTTCTGAAAGCTAGCATTCTGCAGAAAAGCATCCCCCTGGAAAATTAAGTTTGGAAAAGTTAAAAAGTCCATATTCTGGTGGAGCAACATCAGGCAGCAGTGTCTAACACTGGCAGCACCTGCCCAGCATCAGCATCCACAAATGGAGAGCAGATGTGTAGATAGGAATGATCGATGCAATGAGCTTTAAAATTCAGTTTGTCATATGGCATTGCCTGCTGCACGTTGCTGTCAGAAAGGGATTGTTTCCTGCTTAATATTCCTGGGCTTTGTATTTTCTAGTTTTAGATCACAAAAAAATCAGGGCTTTAAGAGGAGTCAGTCGAGAGTGATGTGTTGGTTGCAGCTTTGGTATATTCCTATTGATTTTTCTGGCAGTGGTGTAAGATGTACAGACCACCATGTATTGGCTTTTTTTTTTTTTTTCCCCTAAGAGCATTTGGGGATTTTTATCTACTGCTTTCTAATACTACGTTTGTAAGCTCTGCAGATAGGAAAAAGTTATTGTCTTAGATGTGTGTAACTGCACTAATGCACAAAAGCTGAGAACAAAATGGTTCATATTTTTAGATTCGGCTATAATGTGCAAATCTCCATAAAGAAATGATGAAATCAGGGTAATACCATGGATATTTTGTACTTCATATTGTTATTTTACACTCCTTTGAATGAACTTTATGGCGTTTTTCATGTATGCAAAACAAAACAAAACAAAAAAGTACTAAAGCATTTGAAAATTAAAAATACAAATACAGCTTTAGCAGGATATAAATGTAAACATTTTTTAATAAAATTCTGAATATGATAAATCCAGTATGCAGCCATCTAATACTGTAAATGATCTGCCTCTCTTGTTTCATTTACCCTTTAGTAAATGGTACCATGGCATAAATGTCATAAGGGGAATGGAAAGTTACTCAGTAACAACTTTTTTTTATATCCTGATCTTATCAGCTAGTTGAGCTGAAGACTTTGGCTAATAAGTAATAAAGCAATATATACACATGGCACTGTATATGTTACATGCATATAAGACTGTTATCTCACACAAGAGCCTGCTGTAGCCCGTTCTAGCCATTAACAGGGTAGAATTTTAAAAGTCTTCTGGTCGTGGTAGTATAGACAGAGAAGTAATTGTGTCACTAAGCCTGTCTGCTATATGTGAATGACTGTGCATAGGTCGGGTGGTATAACTGGCTTTGCTGGTTTACAGGACAATGCAGAAAAATGCATGCTTTTGCTGTCCAGTGCAGGATAGGAAAAATCAATTAAAACATAATTCTGAACACATACAACAGGAGAATTCATAAGTAAGGGTAGTGAGCATTGAAAAGCTTTCTTGGATAAACAACAAACTGCTTTATTTCTTTTTTCTTTTTCTTCTTTTTTTTTTTTTTTTTTTTTTGAAGATTGATTTTACTGCCTGCTTAGCCCTTAAAACCAGCTAACTTTCCTTTTCTTTGCATCAGATCCGAGATGAATGGGGTAACCAGATCTGGTTCTGTCCTGGCTGTAACAAGCCAGATGATGGCAGTCCAATGATAGGTTGTGATGACTGCGATGATTGGTATCACTGGTAAGTTGTTCTCATCCATCCTGTTCTGCCGTTTCCTTGCAGATTGTGGCTATATTATTAAAACCTTTTTTGTTGTTGTTGTTGTTCATGAGGCTGGGCGTATTTGAATGGTTTTGCTGTGTCCAATTTAATCATCTGGAAGATACTTTTATCTCTGTTTCTCTGGAATCTGAAAAAGCAGATTTTAAACTGTGAAGGAGCGTTACTTTAATTAATGGGGATTGGTGATAACGGTTGTTTTTGGAACGACCAGGAAATATTGCTGATTCTGGTAATTTTGTGAGAAGTGCAGGATTGTGAGCACAGTATATACAGATAGACATTTCAAGTTACGGAGCATTGTATGAATATAATAAATGTAATATAAATGTCAGCTCTTATAAATGGTTTAAGGGAATTAATCACTTTTTAGGCATTTTTTTAACAGCTACGTAAAATCATAAGGGTTTGGTTTTTTTTTTGCAGATGTATTAAATAAGCATTTGAAATTATTTTAATTCTAGCATATTATGTCATGTTTTCTGTTAAAGTGATTTCTTATTGGAGAGTCATTTCCATACATTTTTTTGTTTCAAAGCAAGTTTTTTTTTGCATTTCTTCTAGATCATAATATTCGTCAGTGTAATGATAGTTGCTAGAGTAATTGGGGGGACGTGTAGAAGGCCAGATCCCATCTCTCACTGAAAAGTTTAATTGATTTGGGCAAGAAATAGCAGTAACATCAAGACGGCACGTTATTTTCCTGTCCTCCACAGGCCTTGCGTCGGAATTACGGCTGCACCCCCAGAAGAGATGCAATGGTTCTGCTCCAAGTGTGCCAACAAGAAGAAGGATAAAAAACACAAGAAAAGGAAGCACAGAGCACACTGAAGACTTGGCCGTGGATTGAAGTCGTGCGGTCGCTTCAGCGCTTCTGCCCTGACTCCGTCGCAGAGGGATGCGGTGTGCTCGCGTCTCACCCTCCGTCATCGGGTGTTATGGGTTTGACTCTGGAGTGAATTGGGGGCAAGGATCTGTTGTCCGTTTGGGGGCTGTTGCGTTTCTCAGGCTGTGCGAGCCCAGGGGGGTGGATTTGGGTACATTCTGATGCTGTCTTTCGCCTACGGAGGGCCGTTTTTTGCACAGAGCGGTGTGAGGACTTCAGTAGTTAATGGTACCGCTCCTGTGGCTCGGCAGCAACAAAGACGAATGTTGTAAATACAGATAGCTGTCCTATTCTTTCTTGATTTGTTTTTTATTCCTCTGAAACCTTTGCGGTAAGGTGCTGAGAGGAGCCGAAAATGTAAATTGCAGTAATTGTAAACCTAGAAGACCTTCTGGAATGATTTCTTTAGTCTGGGTGCAGTTCAGCCTCTACTCCTGCTGAGCCAGATAATCATAACATGGAAATAAAAAGTGGCTGGTAAATATTTTTGTGACAAGAATATAAGAAGCTTTTTCCCTTGATTTTTAGTACTAACATAAAATAAACATGTTCAAGCTTTTGTGATATATCTTCTATTTTTTAAAAAGGAAAGTTTCTATTGTGTCGATTTTTTTCTTCCGTGTGAATTTATTTTGGTGGACCTGTAATATATTTTATACTTTGGTTTTGTTTTTTAGTCTTCGTCAATGTACCGTTTCATTGCTTGTACATTTCACGGGTGCGTAAAACCACCTCCCATTAAAAGAGTTTCACACGTGTAAATACCTGATATTTATAAAGTACCTTTTTATTTTTTAGGGCATGAGGATTTTTATTTTTGTTTGCCTCAGAAGACAAACCTAGCAGCTATTAAAAGCCTGTGTGACACACGCTTGTCCTTGTGGCTTTAAGGGATTGGCGAGATCTGCCCCAGTGGTGCGCGCACGAGAAGTCAACCAGCACCATAATTAGGCCTTGATTCAGATACTTAAACATGTGGTAACTTCTTAAGAAGTGAGTAATCCTATTGCCTTCAAGGAGACTGTTCCCACACTTAGTTATACATGTGCTTAAATGCCTTCTGAATTGAGGGCTTAGGCCAGGGGCTCTGCACTTTTAATGGTAGCTCCAGTGTGTTAATCTGTAGCTGGAGCTCAGCTTTTTTTTTTTCTTCTTCTTTTTTTTAACAAGTGGTATTGAATTTGCCAAAATGGCCAGGCTTGCGTTGGGGTGAAGGACGTGCCAGCTGCCATTAAGACCAAGAGACACATTGCTCTGCTTTGTGCGTCCCCTTGGAAAGACCAGCAGAATGAATATGAGCTGTATTTTAAATGAAGGCAAAAATCACAGAGAGAAAAAAAAAACAAAAGCAGTATTAGATATTGTGGAACAGTGGGTCTCAGAGCTAAACAAAATATAAGAATAAATTCCATTGTTTCTGATGCCATAGGGAGCATTTAGACTTCATTGGTTCATTTGGGGATATTTATACCTCAGACTGTGCAGTGAGAAACGTCTGAGGTTTGAGCATATGGCCCTTTAACCTGTTGCACAGATATCAAGGGTTATTTTTTAAATGCATCCAAATTGATATTAATGAGAATGAATTAGTCATGTTTTTAAACATACCAGTCTAGTTAGGGAAATGAGGCTTTGCTGATAGAACTGTTAAATTGCAAATCGGTGGAGATATGGATGAAATTGGTTTATTAAAAGTGCACTGTTACCTTCTTTGTTCAATGCCACTTCATTTATATTCTGTCCCTGGTAATTACCAGTCCGTGTGTTATTCAAGAAAGTTCTTGGGTTTGCTATTTTTTATTTTGAATTGTTGAATGTTTCAAACCTGATTCTTGTTTTACTCCACATGTAATACGCAGACATACAAAATATGCAGTCTTTGGTCATTTCTGGTTGCAATAATAAAGAACTAGCTTTTGGTAAGTTGTTTATCTATTTCCTCCTCCGCTCAGTTAATCACAACTTCTCACATTTAACCAACTGAATTATTCAGGGTGCGTGGAAGAAGGGCAGAACTTTTATCATTTCTACCGTGGGACAGAGATCTCTGTGACTGTGCATTGCTGCTGCCTGCCAGCTTGGTCTCCTACCCAGGGTTTTATGATTTCATAAATGACCTCGGTGGTAATAAAACCGAAGAATCATTTTCAGGAGGCTTGTGTGGCTCACGGGATTAGTAACAGGAGAAGGGGCCTTTCACCTCCGGGTCATCGCTTCGGAGCAACCTCGGGCAGCAGCCGTGAAGAGCCTGACTCCCCTTTCACTTACGCTGGTGTAGACCAGGAATTGGGAGCATAAAAGAGCTATTGGCTTCCAAAAATGGTTGTCCTCTGAGCACGGGGTGGGTATGGATCTTCTTTCCTCAGAAAAAAATATAAAAAAAGACCAGAAACTATGCATTTGCTTCCATAATCTCATGGCTTATATTTCCTTTGCTTTTAATAAGCTCTGACAGAATCAGGGCTGTTTCGTTTGTTTGTTCGCTTTACATTCAAGCATTTTTGTTCTTTTGAGTCCAACTGTGATTTAGCTTTTGACCTACAGCATCCTCCTCCAGTGAGGGTGGCTGGGGGTTGCTTTGCTCATTGATCTGCATGGAAGAGCATCGGATCTCTGCGTGCTTTACCTGTCTGGGGGAGTGGCTTTGTGGAAGAGGATGCGAGCACTGCCTCTGGAAAGCATCTCTTTTCACAGCCAACTGGAAGTTTATGAACAAAACTGTTTGAAAAGGTTTAGGAAGTGGAGAATTAGGAATTTCAATGAGAAGACAACTCACTGTCATGGTGTTCATATAAAGAGAAGGCAGATGCAACAATCCCCTTTACCAGTGCGTGGAATGGAGTGGTTCTAAGCGACACAATGTGTATTGGTAGGAAATACTCCAGAAAATAGTGCAAAAAGCCATTCTGTGAGAAAAGCTTGTTGAATCCTGCCTTTACTCTAGGGCCAGATTTCTATCTAGAGTCAGTTGGGAGTCAGTTGGAGCTGTGTCAGCTTACAGCAGCTGAGCAGTTCCCCGCTCACGCTCCACCAGCTTCAGGGATAGGGAGCAGCTACATCTATCAGAAAACAGCTCTTTTTTATTATCCTGACTAGTTTTTAAGTCTTCCTTAGGGCAGCCTATACCTGCAGGTTGCTGGAGAAAACAGCAATGCGACATCCTCACTGCAAAACGCAATATTCCTTAAGCAAAATCACTGCTAACGAGTTTTTTTCCCCCAGAAAAAAAAAAAAAAATCTATGATGTTAATATGGAGACAGGAAGCAAAAAGCCCAGAAATGGAAAAAAATATATATCTTGACTACAGATTTTATTGGAGGGCAGAGATATAAATGCAGAACATCCATCCCCAGAGTAATGGAGATGCACTTTTCTGGAGATAATCTTCCTTCGGGGCTGTATGTCGTGCTCAAAGCATAATTTCTCTGCTTGACAAGTTGTTTCTCTTCTGAAGGTGTCCGCAGCTCAGTACAGTGAGGATCTTTATGCTCTGAAACTGATTTGTGATTTCGAATGTCCTGGAAGAGGAAAAAAAAAAAAAAAAAAACAACGAATCAGAGGGTATCAGAGCCTGCTGACTTTGTCTGGGCTTTCCAGAGATAAAATATAGTGTATTACTTCACTGTATCACCTAAACCTTCTTTGTTCTCCTCTCAATAGGACGATTAAACAAAGACCTACTAACCAAATTAAAGTATAAAATGAACGCTGAGATATGGAAACCTTGCCAGGAAGAATGTTAATGAATGAAGTTCACTAAAGGCGTGCTGGCTAAGTTTTCAATACAAATAGTTTTATGGCCAATCTCTTTAGATCATAGCAGTTTTCTTTAGAAGTTTAAGTCTCAAAAGTAGATGAGTTTCCTTCGCCAAAGAATGAGTTAGATAATGCTCTGAATAAACTCCCTCTTCACAGTCTTGTCAGTCACGCTATTTAGGAATCTCTCCCTTTCTCTTGGGCCCTCTTGGATCAGCTCTAACCTAAAAAGCAGAAAGCTGCTATTAATCCCTGCGTGCAGGATGGCAGAGGACACTGTAATGGGAGATTTGTGGCCAGCAAGCGACTCCTACCTGGCCGATGCAAGCCGAAGTGTTTAAATGCCAGCTATTGCAGCCATTCACTGAGATGTGTGGCCAATTCGCACCATTTAAACCAATAAAATGTCAACTGAACCCATGATAGGTGGAAGATCTTCCACATATATTTTTTTAAACAGAGAGAGAGAGCTTTTTCTAGTGAATAAACAACTTGTTTCGGGTAGGGTAGGGTAGGGAAGGGAAGGAAGGGTAGGGAAGGGAAGGAAGGAAGGGAAGGGAAGGGAAGGGAAGGGAAGGGAAGGGAAGGGAAGGGAAGGGAAGGGAAGGGAAGGGAAGGGAAGGGAAGGGAAGGGAAGGGAAGGGAAGGGAAGGGAAGGGAAGGGAAGGGAAGGGAAGGGAAGGGAAGGGAAGGGAAGGGAAGGGAAGGGAAGGGAAGGGAAGGGAAGGGAAGGGAAGGGAAGGGAAGGAAGGGAAGGAAGGAAGAGAGAGAGAGAGGAGAGGAGAGGAGAGGAGAGGAGAGGAGAGGAGAGGAGAGGAGAGGAGAGGAGAGGAGAGGAGAGGAGAGGAGAGGAGAGGAGAGGAGAGGAGAAATTAAAAAAAAAAAACCAACCCCTGAATAAGTGTAGGTTTAAAAATCTGTCAGGAGCAGGAACGTGTTTCGTAAATTAGAAACTCTTTTCTGTTGATTCCTTCCTTAACCAGAGTGATTTGGACATCCAACCATGATGCTGGAATTTTGACACTCACCATTTATTACCATAGAATTAAGGACCAGTTTGGCAGGATGGCACCTGCCCATGCCCTGGTGTCCTCTGTGTCCCCCAACGTGGACACTGCTGCATGCAGGATATCATCAGGACTGGGCTCTACTTGCTGTAGCATCTGAAAATTTGGCATTCAGGTTACGTGTGAGTCAGCTCAGGTAACACCACTGCATATTTATTTTCCTTATGCAGAAGCAAATTAAGAAATAGGGGCAGGAAGTTGTGTGCAATTGCTCGTTTTTAATTGAGATGTCATTTACAGTACTTATTAGAATGAGTGCTGTAAGAATAGTCATATTAGGTGTACACATCTGCTAAGATGTTGTTCTCTGCATGATAGCCATTGCATGTATTCAAAGGGAGAAACACACTCCTGCTATTAAGAAACTCAGCTCTGGCGTGGCTTTGTTGGAAGGTTTGGGCACAGGATCCATGCATGTCCCAATTTCTATCAGCAGGAGCTGGATAGTGTTTCCTGCTCTGCAGCTCAGCTTCAGCCCCAGACCAAGGCTGTTGTGAAGCTTGTAAAGAGAGACCAGAGATTCCCATCACCCATCGCTCTATTAACACCCAGTGCTCACAACGTCAGTGCTATTTGGAGCTTCTTCCTTGCAAGATCTGTGCTTGGACCTGCTCTTCAGTTGGACCTTTATCTGCACTTGTGTTTTCATTGGGGTTTAAGTACTGGAAACCATCTATAGCACTACTGAACCAGACAGGCCCCTCAGCTTTGCATTTTGTAGCTGACCCTCTTCCAAGAAGTTTTCCAACACGAATCCATCCCTCTTCTCACTGGCTGATTTGGAGCCTGGCTGGCCTCACATCAAAGCCTTATTTTCATGAATCATTAAGATTGGAAAAGACCACTGAGATCATCTAGTCCAATGGTCAACCCATCCCCACCATACCCACTACACCATGTCCCTCAGTGCCACATTTACCCCTTTTCTTGAACACCTCCAGCTAGGGTGAGTCCTTCACTTCACAGGGCAGCCTGTTCCAGTGCTTCACCTGTTGCCTTTTGCTATTACTGGCCCTTTTTTGCTTCCAGGGTTATCTGGTGGGATTTATCTGAGAAGGAGCTTTTTGGTTAAAGTTACTTTGGGGACACCAAAATCTACTTCTCATAGTTGATACAATAGCTGCCTTCTCTGGGCTTTGTGGGCTGTGAAATGCCTGAGTTAGTGCTTGGAGCTGGCATGTATTAAGATGCTGAGAATGAAGTGATGCTGTTGTTCTCTATATTTTCTGCAAAGACAGATGCTCAGTCAACCCCAAAATCCATTTTTTTTGCCTCAGTATCTAATAACCCAGCTTGGCCATCGACTCTTAATGCTACCTGCTCTCTATAGGCTGGATTTGTAGCATCATATCCCTTCAAACCTCCCAGTTGCTAATGGCTAAATGCTGCATTTCTTTGGTTTCAGAGTTGCTTTGGACTGATGAAAAAAGAATTCCACAGAGTATCCTCACAATTTTTATGCTGAGGATACTGCTAGAGGTGTTGTATCTAACACATGAGATGCTATTTAGGGAATTTAACGGTAAGTTGTACAAAGTCTTGAGCTGAAGCAGCAAGAGTGTCCTTCAGAGACGTGATCTGTGGAGGCCAGAAGGATGGGCAAGTTCTACTCAGTGATTCTAGATGCTCTTAAGATAACTATTTTGCTATCCTGAAAATGATATATATGGATGGCAAGGTGGACATGAGCCAGCAATATGTCCTTGCAGTCCAGAAAGCCAACCAACTATATTCTGATGTATACCTAAGACCACGGATTTATTTTTACTACGTGGCTTCTGCAACTCTTATTCCAAAAATAAGATTCTTTTGTCTCAAATGAATCTAATCAGCATGGGCTATTTTAAATATTTTGGGGACTTGGATGGAAAAAGGGTGGAGAGCAGCACGGAGAGTGAAATGTGATGAGCAACTGAGAACAGGCACAGTTGAGTAGAAGTATTTGTCCAGCTTAGGGACTGCTCGGGAGCACATCTTCACATCTCATCACTTGCTTTACAGGTTTGGAGTCCATCATTTCCCAGTGCACGTCCAACTTGTCTCTGTGCCCAGGATCTTTGGAAAATAAATTAATTCCTCAGAGCAGGTGCAGCTTGTAACTTCTTGCAAACACCTCCAAGGGCAGATCTGCTATTACTAACGATGATTAGGCCCAAGGTGAGCTTTTGGCAAGTATCAAATCCTCCTTTCAAGCTGAGGAGTTCCCACTACTAGAGAGTAACGCTATGGTCTACTTAAGTTTTGTAAGCCGTTAATGAGTCACTCGATATCAGCCGGATCAGTTTGCTTACATGGAAAGGGCTCTTATTTCTCCTGGTGGCATTGACTTCAGCGTGTAGAGCAGGGCAGCGCCGAGCTCCAGTGACTGATCCTTCCTACACTCGGTTGCACAAGGGTACAGCGGTGCGATGGGCTCATCTCAGATTCCTTCGGGAGGTGGTGACAGAGCTCCACCTTAATGAGTTCATCGCCCTGCCAACATTCTTCCCACACCCAGGTGCCCGTGTTGGCAAGGCCACACTCTACCAGCTTGCTGGAAAATGTTCCCTGGGATTTTAACAGGTTACAGATCTTGGGATGCCTGCCTGATTCCTAATTTTCAGTTCGCCTTGGTTGATGGTCCAACCGTGTTTACAAGCACAGCCCAAGCATGTTGGTTTGGTCTTGTGGAAGGAGGGTGGTGGATAATAAATGCTGGGGGACCAAGTTAAATTCTGGGGCTTCCACTGGGCTAAGTTTTGTACAAGTCATCCAGTGCGCAGGTGGGTGGAGGGAGGAGCCAGTGCCTTAGCCCCTGCCTGAGGCTCCTGTGAGTATTAAACCGACTTTGTTTACCAAAGCCATGCTTAAATGGCTGCAGAGCTCCATCATGTCTTTGTTTTTCTTCTTGCTGCTGGATCATGTACACTGGTCACAGAGTTAACACTTACCAAATAGTATTACTTGGACTTCTGGTATGAAACCAGCCTTGGATGCACCCATTGCAAAATAGTTTCAGAACTAAGCATGCTCTTGGCATTGCCTCCTCCAAGGAACTCTCATTTTCTGCATGGACTTAGTAATTCAGTTGTTTATCTCCATTCTGATTTATCTCAATCAGAAGCATTGTGGTGCTTGTGATGGATCCCTCACTTTTACTCATCTGACACTACACATTCCCACTCTGTGAAAGACAACTGCTATTGTCATCTGCTGGAGGTTTCCCCTCCATATCTTCAGCATCCAGAAGCATGGGAGCTGGTAGAGACCAGACCACAGCAAGTAGCAACCTGTCTCTTTCCTGCTGGCAACACACTCATCAGCCAGGGAATGCAATTGAACACTCTTTATAGGAATTTAGGACATAGGTGGACCTTCTGAAACATCTAGTCAAACTTTGCCATCACAGCACAACATGTCCGACCATGTTATGCTTACACTTGCATGAGTTTTGGGTGAGGTGGATGTATGGATGGTCCCACCAGCCACCAACTGAGAGAAATAAAAACAAATAACCATTCAGCATAGGTACTAATTTAGTGTCAGAAGGACTTGAAAGCTGTGGTAGCTCCTGTCAGACGTGCTGGGAGAAAAGTCCACTGAAGTCGATTGAATGCTGAGAAAAAGGATGGAGGCATTTATGCAGGCATTTAACACAGTGAAACCAAAGCAGGGAGGCAAAGTGATTTGTGCCAGGTTACAAAGCATGGTAGGGGTAAAGACGAGTGGGGAATGAGTGCTTCCAAGTTCCTGGCTCTGCTCAATTTGAAGCAGATGACACCAGTGACACCAGTGCCTGTTCCCAGCCAACAGCACCAGGAGAAGAATCACTGAGCAATATAAGAAGAAACTTCGTTCTACTTTCTAACCTTCAGGTCACTTCTAACAGCTAATCCTTGCTTTAATTATGACATCTATTGCAAGATACAACACCAGGTCTTGTTCATCCTTGAGTAGCTCTCGGTGTACTTTTCCAGGTACCTCTATATGAGCCTATCACAAGGTGCATCAGCTTACATGGAATTTTTATTGCAGAAGTGAGTCTTAGCTGCCAAGACCTCCGCATAACACACATGCAGAATTCAGGATCCCTCTGCAAGGTCCTTGCAAAGCAAAACACAGGGAGATCCTTGCACATTGGCTCCTTCAAGAGTTCTTCGTGCTCCTCTCAACAACTACTGGGATACAATTCAAGGTGACCACTGGAAAGCTCTTGCAAGAATTTGACAGGACCTGTTGATTTTTTTTTTTAATAAAATCAGGTTAATTTCCCCTTGAATCAAAATAAGTGAATCTGTAGAAACAGCAGCAGCTTTGTCATGGAGTGCATGACTAGTCAGACCTATGGCATGGTGAGCAAACTGGAAATAAGGATCTCCACCCGATTGTGATAAGCACTATCAGCCAACACACATCTGCAAAAGGCATTTCCATTTCTGTGGTCCCAGGTCAGGATACCACGTTTCTAAATCCACATTCATTTTTCCTTTCCCAGTGCTACTGCACCACGTCTCCAAGTGGAGATGTTTCAGCTGCCTCCACTGTAATTTTCCACACTTATCTTCTTCGTATTTCTTTTTCTACGTCTCACCTTAACTCTAAATTTATTCGAGGTTTGTTTTTGTTCGTATGCTAATGGCAACATTCTTTTGAAATATATTTTTTTAAGCCTTGATTTGGTGAGATTTGCTTGCCTTCATTCCAGTTTACCATTTTTTTATGCGTGGGGATATTTGAAATGAATATAATTATATTTAATAGCTTTTGCAGGTACTAAAGCATCTTTTGATTTGAGTCCTAACTTTCGTTACTACCCCCCACACACATACACACCTTTTTAGATATTCTCTGTTTAGCATATGCCTAGAGATTAATTAAAGTGCCATTAAAATGCCTTTAGTACGTTTTGTGTCCTACATGCCTGGAAATATTTTTTTTCCCACAGTCAGAATTGTTGTGCTTGTACCAACAATAACCGGCATGTGGCTTGTTTTGTAGATTGCCACGAGATATAACGAACGCTCCTAATTAGAAGAAAACACATTCATTTTTTGGACGTGTGTTCAAAGATTTCTCAGGAAGACCCACTAGCTTTTCATTTGCATCTCTCCATCTCTCTTGGCTGGCTCTGATGCCGGGCCACAGAGGCTCACGCAATGGAATCTCCGTATCCAAACAAATCTTCCCAACCAGGTATAGGGCAAAATTTCTACTTTGTCTATAAGGCTTCAAGCTCTGCATGTTTAATTGCATACAGTCCAGACTTGGATGTAAGCTCTCCCTCCTCTTAGTATTTCCGCTTGGGGTGAACCCGCAGCTGGAAAGAAGCTGGTTTTGATATTCCAGGCTGAGGGTATGAATGCCAGGAGTAGGTTTACTTTTTGCCAAATCTTACAAAGTTCCCTGAGCTGGTCAAAAGATAGGAACATATGCACTCACTCTGTTGCTACTGATGATCAAAAAAAACCCTAAAGAATGGGAAAAGATTTTAAAAAGTTCTTTGTCCCCTTTCTTTTCTCTGCTTGCTTCCAGCCCAATCATCTCCTGAGAGCTGGGTTACTCAGCCAGAGCCTTGCAACAGTACTGCTGCCCTTTCCATCAGGAACTCCATGTCCATGCATGCATCCAGCCAACACGCGACCATCAGGAAGAATGATGTGGTGCGAAGGTGAGATGATTTCATCTCCATTGGCAAAACAGCTGAGACATCCAACATCCAAGGAGGTTTTAGCCAGGGCTGGAGCCCTCCTTGTCCCCTCTCTGGGTGGAACGCACCAAGAAGACACTAAGCCAGAGTTTAGCATCATCTCAGTTCAGTTCCTGTAATCTCCTCCATCCTCTCTCAAAGGAGACAAAAAGAATGAAACAACAACAACAACAACAACAACAAAAATCCGAGCAAATTACCAACTTCTGGGGGAAGATTGTACTGGAGATAGAGCCGTTAATTATAATCCCTTTCAGCAGCTGAGAGTTTTGTTGTTTCATGGCCTCGATTCCAAAACCTGCTGGATTCCTCAGCTTTGGTCGTGCTGAGAATCTCTCCCCCTGCTGGTGATTTGTTATCAGCTTCAGATCAACCTTGGATTTGCCATTGGCTGGTGTTTTGGTGAGGACACCCCTGGGGCCGTCCGTGGAAGCGTGGCAGGCTGTGCCCCCCTCCTCCTCCCCATCACCATGAATCAGGGACCACGTTGCCTCTCAATAACAAGTCTTGCTGATGTAAGAGGGCTGACAGTGACCCACCTTGCAATTAGTGGCGTGTTTTGGGAGAAATGCTAATAAGCACTCTCGTGAAGGAGAACCAGGGGAGGGAGGCGTGTGCTGTCTTGACTCAGCTTCTGCTGGGGTGAAGGGAGAAGAAGGGTGATGTTCAGCATCCACTGGATATGTTTGCATGGCTTTGCTCACTCCTGCAAGGGTGAAGACCCTTTACATTGGCCTGGGGCATCTTGTAATGGCTGAGCTGGTAAAGAGCCCTGGAGAAGAGGTCACCACCAATTTTAGATGCTATGCATTGGCTACCCAGGGAGAGCAGAGTCACCATCCATGCAGGTGTTCAAGAAATGTGTAGATGTGACACTGAGGGATGTGTTTAATGGGCATGGTGGGGATGGATTGACGGTTGAACTAGATAATCCAGTGATCTGTTCCAACCTATGTGATTCTATGATTCTGTGTGCATTGCCATCCTCTCCCCAGTGTTTTTACAGCTTCTATGACTCTCTTCTTTCACAAGCATCTTATTGCCAATGTCCTTTTCCTCCCTTATTTTTCTGGTGGATATCACTTTGCAGCCTGCCATAGCAGACCACTATTTCTTCAGGAACAGGAGGTGCCACCCAAAATAACCCCAGCTCCTCATTCCTGCAGCCCTCGACCCCTCTGTCCCCCCTCACAGGTTAGTGCCACGGGTTATAATTTGCACTACAGTAGCTCCAATTAGGATCTGGGGTATTATTTATCGTATTTAGTACCTGCCATCAGTCATGAAAACTTAACAAAGACCCCATTGGGTTTATCTATAGGCAGCTAAACAAACGTATCTTGCTCTCTCGTTATCTTCTTGTTAACAAAACACTATCAGGATGTTCTAAACATCAGCATTTACTGCACAAGAGCCCTTTATCTGGCATGATATATAGAGAGCCCATCAATTAGTGCAGGGGGCTCGGAAATACCTGCCAAGCTTTGCTCAAAAGTCCCAGCACCATCCCAGCAAGCAAACACTGTGTGTTTCCTAGTTTCAGGCACCCCTCTGTGAGCTGAAAGATCTTGATATCAGCAGAAATCAAATGAAGTTTCTTTTTTCTATCAGTATTTTTAGTATCAAGTCAGGCAAGATGGAGAATTCCCATGAAAAGAGCTATGCCAGAGCAGCAGCAGGAAGCTGGGTGGTGCAAAGGATGGGGAAAAAATAAAAGAGTTTTGATTTAAAAAGCTTAGATGTTTTTTGAGGAAACTTCTTTTTGAGTAAGAAGTGCCATGGGATGATGCATCTCCAGAACAGCACAACCTTGGCTCCAGTATCAATCAATCTCTCTTGGGTTCCCCCATCACTACAGTGTCCCATGGATGGATAAAGACCATGGGTGACTGCAGAAGTGGACACATCAAGTCATGAGTACCAACCACTGAGAGTCCAGGGCTTTGCTTTCTCCAAAAAAAAAAAGAAGAAAAACAAACAAACAAACAAAGACAAAGAAACTGTTTAATAACCATTTTAGCAGAGTAATTGCTTTACCCCATGCCATAAACCATGCCAATCTATGTTAACTGGACCAGTGACGCTTCACCCTCCTCCACAGTGGTTGAACCAGAGTGAGAAAGCGATTCTCCAGATAAGTGCCAGATTGGGAGGTTTAACCCCATCTCCATTTTGTCTCCAATTATTTGAATATCTTGCAAAATGGGAGCTTTGTAAACAAGCACGTGGTCTGGTTTGGAAACTGCAATTGTCTCAAAGTGATGGTTTGATGCTGGGAGATGTTTTCCTTTAGGTGGATCTCCAAGCTCAGGGCTTTATGCAATTGCAGAAATTGACCTCATGTGGACGCATGGCCTTCCCCAGCATTTCAGGGCCCCCCAGTATCCTAGAAAAAGAACTGAGTGCCTAAAGTCTGTTGCTTTAGTTTCTAAAGCAAACTGAAAATAAAATACGGTCTAGTGGGCATGATGGTGGTGGATCAGTGGTTACACTAGGTGATATCAGAGGTCTTTTCCAATCTTAATGATTTTACAATTCTGTTCTATGAAAAGGAGAAACAGGGGAGGATCTGGGGCTGAGATGGCTTCTGCCTGGCTCTGACAAGGTGGAAAAAAAAAAAATTAAAATGAAATAGGTGATAAAACCAGTGAAACCAGTGACAGAAGGACAAGAAAGATGGAATCAGAGCTTTGGGCCAGGTCAGTGTAATTAGGAGTATGTTTTGCACAGGACACTGTAGGAGGGAGGCCAGAGAGGTGCTGCAATACAGAGAGATAAGATCCTGAGCCAGTGCTGAAGCTGTCTGGACAGAGAAGAGGAGGAGACACCTTAGAAATTTCCTGGGAGCTTATCACCGTGGGCCATCTTCTCCTCCTCTTTCACATCCGCAGCAGCCCTGATGCTGCAGCAGTGTCCGAGCAGGCGCCCAGCCCTCACCCTTCCCTGTGCTGTGGCTGCAAAAACTCCCTGGCAGGGGGGGTTGGAAATGTGGGCATCCAGAGATGGTTAGCTGCCTTGAAACAGAGACAGAAAGAGGCGATGCCTTCAGCCCAAGGCACTGAGAGGTGTGGAGCTGGTGGCCAGAAGGAACTGAAATTGGATGTTTTTAGAGGTTGGGTTTGATGGTAAATTCATAGAATCATAGAAACAGAATCATTTGAGTTGGAAGAGACCTTTAAAGGCCATCTGGTTCAACTCCCCTGTGGTGAACAGGAACACCAACAGCTAGATCAGGGTGCTCAGAGCCATATCCAGCCTGACCTTGAGTGTCTGCAAAGACCAGGGCATCCACCACCTCTCTGGGCAATATGTGCCAGTGCCTCTCCATACTTGTTCATGAAAATTAAAGGTGCTTTACCTCTTTCTCCTTTTATTTGCTAACTCAAGACCAGAGAATCACTGAATCATAGAATATCTCAAGTTGGAAAGCATCAATAGCATAATAGCATCAAGTCCATATTCAAACTCTGTGTCTGAGAGCGTGGTCTGAACACTCCTTGAACACCTCGGGCAGCTCGGGACCATGCCCAGTGCCCTGGGAAGCCGATTCCATGCCCACCACACTCTGGTTGCAGAACCTTTTCTTTACACACCCTGACCCTGCCTTGATACAGTTCCATGCCATCCCCTCAGGTGCTGTCACTGTTACTCCTCTGTTCCACCCCTGCCCCCCCTAAAAAAAGGTGGAAAAGCATAAACAAAAATGGTGAAATGCTACGGGTACCTAAAACTATCTCAGCCTGACTGAGGGTTAGAGTGACTCTGCTGACAGGTGTGCAGTGCTGCTCATGACATCAGTGCCTTTCCCCATGCTGGTCTCAGTGGGAATGGGCTGCTTGCTAAAAGCCAGCCCAAAGTGAAGCATCGCATTCAGTCTCTGGAGGGAAGGGATTGGGCTGAAACCAAATCCAGCAGCATGGCCCCAGCTGGGGAAGGACTCAGTGGTGCTGAGGACGCACCCGAGGTTAGCTGGGCCCTTTCCATCAGTGGCAGGAGTGACTTTACCACCCTTAAGCCATAACACCACAAGAAGGACCTCATGCAATGTAAACCCAAAGCCCAGGTAAGGCACCAAGCAATTTATGTCCAAGAAATTGGACTTGTATAGCGAAGCAGCCCATTGCCTGTTATTCAGTTATTTGTGTTCGGAAGGTTTTGCATGGCAAATCTCTGTGTGGGTTTACACCAGGAATTCACCTCGCAGTGCTCTCATATTGTTGCTGTTGGCTGTTTTTTTCCTCCAGCTGCTATTAAAGTTACTCTTTGATAGGAGAACAAAAGGCAAGTAGGAATCATTGGTGCAAAACCTCACCATCTAAGCATGATCTCTCTGGACCAGAAACTCTAAGCTCTTGATTTGTATGATATATAGTTTGGGTACAATTATATCAGCTACAATTATTATTACCTATATTACAAAGACCATCCCCCCCCCCCCAAAAAAAAAAAAAAAAAAGAAAGGCAGAAAGAAAGAAAGAGACAGACGGAGAGAGAGAGCAGTAGCACACATGCTGGCCAGTTCCTCTGTTAGGGGGAGGGAGAAAAAAAAAAAAAAAAAAAAGAATAAAGTTTAATAAACGTGTGCTGTGTTGTGGATGACTTTGTGGCGACCTTTGTTGCAAATGGCCTATGCATGCGGAATAATGGTCTCCGTGCAGAGAGGGAAATGGCTTAGTGCTATCATCGTTGCCTCGGTAACCATCAGAGTCTCCATCTAGCAGAGAGAAATGAGTTATGAAAAGGCTTGAGTGAAGAAGGGATTAACACATGATCCCAGGGACAGCATGTCAATCAAAATCAGCGGAGAAATTACACTGCTCTATTTGAGAATGTCTCCGGAAACGCAACCTTAGTGGGTGTATGTGTGTGGATGCATGCAGGCATGATGGAGAGACATAGAGCAATGATCCTCATATGGAATATATATGTTGCTGTATGGC
This sequence comes from Meleagris gallopavo, assembly GCF_905368555.1. NCBI lineage: Eukaryota > Metazoa > Chordata > Aves > Galliformes > Phasianidae > Meleagris > Meleagris gallopavo. The sequence continues at coordinate 4,544,450 of NC_139404.1, forward strand.
ATGTGCAGTGAGATATCTGCAAGCATTGGTGTGCTCAGACTCGTGCACTGCGTGCTTCCTTCCCATGAGCTTGTAAGGTTGTGGCCAAACACACGTGCAGGAGGCATCACTCTACAGGGATGCATCCCAGCATACAGTGCTGAGCAAAAAGAGTGTTTGAATTAAAAATAATAATAATAATAAAAGGAGGAAGCAGTTCATCAGTAACAGCCTCTAAATGCAAAAGGTGGGCGATTTGGCTTTCGACCTTGGTGGCATCACCTGAATATCTTACCCCATGGTCTCACCAACGTGGAGGTCAAGGACATGAGTAGCCAACCCAGGACAGACCACCTCGGGGCTGTTGATACCACAGATTCCCTGGCAGGTACAGCCCCTGGCACTGCTCAGCTGCCTGTGGCTGTGCACACATTTCCTATGGAGACTGTTTGCCTTGATTCAGCTGACGGGCTTTACATTACCTGGGACAGGAGCGAGCTCTTTGCTAATGTCAGGAGCAAAATGGGATTGCTGCAAAGGGAAGGAGGGGGGGGAGTGGGAGGGTTGCTGCTGCAGGTTTGTCGCCGTGTGAGGCAAAAAGGCCTCGCTATTTGTTCTGTTCATTGGCCACCTCTGTAATAGAAAAGTTTCTCTTCCAGGAAATCCTCTCTCTTTTTATTTTATTTATTTATTTATTTATTTCTAAGCGGGCCATTATGAGCGGTGAAAGCAAAATTTCCTCTTTGGCTCCTGTGCTGCCTGCTGATCTACCCAGGGAAGGGCAAGAGCCCTCCAAAATCATTACTGAGCCCATCGTGAAGTGTGGGTTGCTCACCCCCAAGCACCCCATCTTCGTTCCATGTCCTTGGTCACGATCCCATCTTTGCACACCCGGTGCATGGCTCACCTTGCAGCTGGTACTACAGTTTTGGCTATAGGGAGCACTGCTCCTGCTTTGGTTATAAAGGGAATCCACTATTTTCCAGCCGTTCCCTACACACATAGGCTGTCCCCATCCTGCCTTGCCCCACTGAATACCACCATGCACTTGATGCCATTTCCCTAACCGCTCTCCCTCCAGCCCTACCTCACTCCCAGGACCATAAACCCACACCCATTTACCCTCTCCTCCAGCCCTGCCCTAACACATATTTTCCACGAGCACACACAACCTCCTTGTGCCCATCTTTGCATTTTTCACCCTGCTTACTCCCTCCAGCCACAACCCTGCACCTTACCCCAACGTTTCCAACACACATAGCTGCACCCTTCCATCTGGGATCCAGCATTTGGGATGGAGCCAAAAAATATGAGTGCCAGAACGGTCCAGCACCAATGGATGAGGTGCACCCCAGGATCAGCAACAAATGCAATGCTCCTCCATCACCCCATTCCAGGCTTTTTTTGGAGGCTCTCCAAGCTCCACACCTCTCCCCACACCCTGTCCCCTTCCTCGTTTTCACTTCTCCCGGATTTATTCCCCCCTCCACTTCCATTCCTTCCCTCCCCCGCACATCCCCAGCCTCCCACACAAGTTTAAAGCCATCAGCCCAGCCAACGGTTAACCAAATCGCCTTGACCTCGCTGCTATTTGATATTCGCCTCCTTGACACTCATTTAGGAGTGCGCAGCGGTAAAGCAGACATTGGACAAGTCCAGTCTGAAACCAAAGCCCTATGAAAAGAGGAGAGAGATCAGAAGAACCTGATAGCCAGGAACTTGTTCTCTCCAAAGGCTTTCTGGACATTTTAGCCTGGATCAGGGGTCCGTGGAGCGCCAGTTCGTCGCCAAGCAGGGTGTAAACGTTAAATGTTAGCTATTTGTTCCAGAGATTGGCATGAAGATCGAGCCTTTCTGCCTCCTCTCCCCACCCGCCCCCCTCCCGCAGTCTCTCCAACCCGTCCAGAGTCTCACAGACACTCATTCATTAGCGGTTTAATAACCCTCCCGACGTGATAACATCCTTTACTCCCGGCTCTGCCAGCGGAGGTGACCCTGGGCGGGGGGCTGCTCACTCGAGATGCACCGGGGGGTTGGGAGGGGGGGGGAGGTTGGGGCTGCAATTGCCGGGTGAAGAAAGCATCTTCCTCCACCTCACTCCCCCGAACCTCCCTCAAAAAAAGAAGGAGAAAGGAAAGAAAGAAAGAAAGAAAGAAAGAAAGAAAGAAAGAAAGAAAGAAAGAAAGAAAGAAAGAAGAAAGAAAGAAAGAAAGAAAGAAAGAAAGAAAGAAAGAAAGAAGAAGAAAGAAAGAAAAGAAAGAGAAAGAAAAAAGAAAGAATAAAAGAAGAAAGAATCAGATAAAGCACCAAAAAGCCTAAGGGTAGCTCAATCTGGTGGCACCGGGGTCCCCATGCACCCGTGGGCAGGGAGAGACACGATGGACACTGCTCCCCGTGCCCCCTGCCCCCCACTCCTGTCTCCCCACTCTCCCCATCCCTGGCTCCTCTATTCCCCATCTCCAATTCCCCCTATCCCCATCCCTAATTCCCCCCCGCCCCCTTCTACCCATATGGGATGCAGTGATGCTGGCTGTACCTCACCTGACCAAGCCCTATATTATTTTAAATAGCTCTAATTTAGCATTTATCGCGTTTGCCCCGTAACTGCGGATCCAGCATCTGAAGCAACCTTTGGAAACTCCGATTAGTTCAGCTTCGCTCAGTGCCTTTTCCTCCCTTCCCTTTCTCCCCCGTTTTCTCGCTCTCTTTCTCTGCGACTTTCATGCGCCGCAGATAAGATATAAAATGCTCTATCGGGATACTGTAATATTAAAGATCAAAAGTGGCATCAATTGAAGACCAAACGCACGGAAAACAAAGGGGAAGGCTGAGAGATGTTCATCAGCTAATTACAACTGCAAATATTATGCAAATTTATCTTGGCGCAGAAATGGAGAAAGCGAGTTTAAGTGCAGAGATAATGCCGGAATATTGAATGTTCAGCTGAGGATGGGATGCGGTCCAATAAATTCATCTAAGGGCGAAGCGGTGTTATATATGTGTACGTTCCTATCAAACCATCTGTGCTTCAAACTGGGAGGGACGGGGGGGCTGGGGGGAGGGGAGGGGGGATCAAAAATTGCGGTTATAATTGATACTTGAAATTCCTCGACAAATATTGCAGGAAGGTGGAGGAACAGTGGGGAAACCGAGATTGCCGTTCGGCTGGGGTTTGAGACACACAGCAGAGGAAAGGAGGAACCTAGAGCGGGGAAAGGAGCAGCTGCCCCCTCCCGATCCTCCCCACTCCCCCCGATGGCAGCATGCTCTATAGGAAAAGGGGAAAACAAATTATTTTTCAACCTTATTTCGGAAAGGGTCCCCACCCTGCCTGGAAATTAAGAAAAAGATAAATAAATAAGTAAAGGGACCGAGTTGGACCCGGTTAATGATTAAACACGGACCCTGCGTAGAGCCAAGAAGGGGATGGGGAGAAGTTAGGGCAGGGCAGGGCGGGCAGCACCTGTGCTCGGGAATGTCGGCATCGGAAGTGAATGGCGTAAGGGAGAAAGAAAAAAGAAAGAAAGGAAGGAAGAAAGAAAAAGGGGAAAAAAAAAAAAAAAGGAAATAATGATAATAATTATTATTATTTTAAAAAGAAATGAAAAGCGAAAAAGGGAATGGGGTTCTGGGCACCATCTTCTCGCCACAAAGAATGAAAAGGAAGGGATGCTCTGAGGAAGCGCGGGCAGCCCCGGCCCCTCCGAGGGGTTCTTGGGGGTGGGGGGGAGAGGGGGTTGGAGCCTTTTTGGTGTTGTTTTTTTGTTTGTTTGTTTGTTTTGTTGGTTTTGTTTGTTTGTTTGTTTGTTTTTGGTTTTTGGCACGGGACCAACGCGGCGGCGTTCAGCCGAGAGGAACTGTTGGGATGTGGTGGGAATCCCCCCGCCCCCCAAAAAGGGGGTGAACGGCGACAGAAAAACTGGCAGGTGGGGAAGGAGACTTGGAGGTCTCGTTCCTTTCCAGCAGTCAAACGAATGCATCCAAATATCAACACATCTCTCCCTGCCCACCCCCGGCAGCCATCCGGCCATTCAGGCGGACGCCCCATTCTGTCTCCGCGGCCGTAAACGCGGAGCAGCGTTCATTTGCATACAAAGCGACCCGAGGAGTTTCTTCTCCGGTTTAAGGAGAAATGCTTTAAAAAGGGAGGGGGGAAATTAATAATAATAATAATAATAATAATAATAATAATAATAATAATAATAGTAATAATAATAAAAGGAAGCAGAAATAGAGTGGGGAGAGGCTGCCAGCAGAAACCTTATCGATTTCCTGCGATGCGAGTATTTATTTGGTGGTGAGGCGGGGAGAAAATTGAGCATTATTGGCAGCCCTCCTTTATATATACATACATACATATATATATACACACATACAAAGAGAGAAGGACGCAAATTGTGCCTTATCTTGGCCCAGCTCCGCTCTCTCTTCAGCGCTTAGGATGCATTTCCTCCCCCCCCCCCCCCCCCCGAAATAAAAAGAAATAAATTATTGGGATCTCGCAGCAGCTCGGGTCGATATTCCGAATTTCAGACACGCTAATTAAAGCCCCCAAGTTTTTTTTTTTTTTTTTAAATTATTGTTGCTGCTATTATCAGATCTACCTTATATTTTCCGCATTAAAAAATAAAAAATAAAAACATCTCCCCTCCCCCCAGGATACAACCAGCCTAAAACCAGCCTAATATGAGGACCCTCCCCCCTTATTATTTTATTTTATTTTATTTTATTTTATTCTATTTTATTTTATTTTATTTTATTTATTTTATATATTTTTTCCCCAACGTTGCCCATCGCTTTCCGCCATCAGATTCATTGTGATGTATTAGATGCAATAAATTATCCCATGTAACAAAACATTGGGAGCTGAAAGGGTGATAATCTGGAAAGCAGAGATAAGGATTCATTATTCCGAATCATTATGAATCCAACGTTGCCTCTGACTTCTTTCTTAATCAGCTCCTCTGATCCTGGATATGTGAGCAGCACAGATAAGGAAAGAGTCATTTATAATTCTGCACCTCGTCTAATATTTTAAATAAAGTCAGAGGCAAGAAAACGCCATAAAACACAGGCGAGAGGCGGCTCCGAATGAAATATCACTCCGATGTTGTTGGAGCCGCAGTAAGATTTAATTAAAAGCCCCCGCTTCCACGTGCTTTATGTATTTTTGTAAGTGTGTTTTGCACCTTGAGAGAAATTTGTTGGCCGGGTTTGACTTTGTTCCCCGATCTCTGGTTCGGGTAAGCGGGAGGTGAAAGCGGAGGGGGGAAATTGTTTGTAATTCCGACCCCTCCCCGAACCCACACGAAGGGATGAGGGCGATGCTACCAACGTCGGAGGCTGCGTTCGGGGAAAGGGGGGGGGGGGAGGACCGCCGTTAAGCGAATACATTCCGCGCACACAAAGCGCAGGATCGATGCCAAAGGGGCTCATTCGGGGCGTTCTCCCCCTCCTCGGGAACGAAGATGGTGGCTTTGATGTGACAAAACAGCCCCGTGTTGAGGGAGGGATGATCGGACATCGGTAACTTTTCGTCGGGGTGGGGGCTCGGAAAGGTGGGCTCTCCCTCCGGAGCAGTTTAATTATAGCGAATAAAACACCCCGAGCTCCTTTCCGCTGCCCTTATCGGTAACAATAACGTGTGGATTGGATTTATGGACGTTCGGACTGCAAATCCCTGTGCGGGCGGAGCCGAAATCGATGTGTGTGTGTGTGCGTGCGTGTGTGGAGGTATTTATTTGGGTGCATATACGTAGAGGTGCTCTCAACCCCGAAGAATCAGAGCCTCCATTTGGTTGGAAAACACGAGGAATACATGGCCATACATCTCCCTCCGTGTATACGTGTTTATTAAATGACCGCTCGCTGTCCATATATTGCTTCGGTATCTATTCGGAGCTAAACTGCAGGCATCGAGGAAAGGCTGCGATATTTATGATAAACCCCGGCTGCCATTTAGAGCCTCATTAGTTATGTTTAACCTCTGGATCGCCGGAGAGAAGAGCTGGAAAGGAACACGGAGGCGCGGGGTTGAAGGGTCTGCTGGCGTATACGTGTGTGTATACGTGGGTGTGTATAAGTAGGTGTGTATACGTGGCTGCGCCCGTGCCCAAATTCCCACCCCGCTCCCCCACCAACCCAGGGGAACTCTGGAGACAATAGCAGCGAGACTCCATCTCTTTGGGCTTCCCATATGTGTGTGTGTGTTTCTTTTTCTAAAAGGATCCTCGTTTGTTTGTTTGTTTGTTTTCGTTCCACGATGCCCTCAGACAGCCGAGACCCAACGCCCTCCCGTCCTTTTATTTTATTTTATTTTATTTTATTTTATTTTATTTTATTTTATTTTATTTTATTTTTTTATTCTTTTTTTCTGGGCAGTTTCGGAAGGACCCGGCAACATCACCTCCCTCCCGCAGCTCTACACGGGGGGCAAACAGATCTCCCTGCAATTCTCCCTTCCCACTGATGGGGAACGAACGCTCCGAGTGTTTCTGGCTATACACACATATATACATAGGTTTTCTGTACGAATTTCACCCCATCTTCTCCACTCGTTTCAACGCAAAACCATTGTGGCTCTAATAAATAAATAAATAAATAAATAAATAAATAAATAAATAAAACCCATTTTTTTACCCTTTTCCATAGCAAAGCCACATTTCTGGGAGAAGGGACGTGGGCTGATGACTGTCCGAGCTGTTTCCATCGCTGTTCCGCTGCGGGAAGGCTCCATCCGCAGCTCTAATGAGCCTGAAGTTATTACCTTAATTGAATGTGTTTTCTAAAGATAGAATTGGGAGGCGATCGCGTTACCTTTCACCTTATAGAGTCACTCTAGAAGCGGAGATAGCGAACTCCTGGCGTCAGCAGAAAAAAAATCCAAGACTTAGAGCCTATATATATATCCATCCACATATATATATATATCTGTGCAATCAATTTTTCACTCCTTTTTTCACCCTTTTTTACATATCTCAGCCTGAATACGGCCCGGAACTGATGGCTGTGCCCCCACGCGGCCCTTCACGAGTGGGTGGGTGCCCCGAGGGGGGGGACACGGAAGCAAGAACCCATCTTTAATAATAAAACCCAACATCACCCAAACGCGTGTCGTTATTTTAGAGCAAAGGGGGGGGGGGGGGGAGGGGAGAAGAGATTTATCAGCCGAGAGGTGCAGGGAAGAAGGGACACAGAAAAGGGGACACGTCGGGGCTGCAGCATTCGGTGAGACTGACACGAGTGGGTATCGATATGGAAAATCAGTTGTGTGTTCCCTTCTTATTCCCTTCCCCTCTTCTTTATCGGTGCAGAATTTGAGGCATCCCCCAGTGCTGACGGCCCTACAGCAGCGACACGGGGGTGTTGCTTTCCCCATTTTTTCCCCACGCAGGGATGCGGCCTTCGGAATCCTCCAGCTATGCGTTCTCGTGGGGAGGGGAAATTGTGTCCCGGCGTGGAAATACGCGGCTGTGAGGCCCGACCCTTGGGCAGCTCCACGCTGCTTTCTGGAGGGAGTTCAGCCCGTGGGAGGACAGAGAGGGGACTGACCGACATCCCTGCGTACATCCCCCGTCACGGGGGGGGGACTTCTTTTTTAAAATTATTTTATTATTCGCATTTTTTTTTCCTGCAGGGATTTAGAGCCTTTCACACATGTATAATAATAACAATAATAACAGCAATGATAATATTAATAATATTGAAAAGAAAAGGTCCATACAAATCCTTCCTGAGGAGGGGGGAGGAGGGGGGGAGCACTGAGCTGGCACAACCCCTCGCAGCTATAATGTCACCGCTTTTCCTCGAAAGCTTTTGATGCAACCGGAGCGAGTCCCGCTGCTATGTGCGCGATCACACGCTCGGTTATTTTTTTTTTCTCTCACTCTCCTGCCAGTGACAGTCGCTGCCGGGACGGGTTACATCACGCTCACAACGCTGCGAGCCCCGGGATCTGGCTCGTCCCCGCCCCATGCGATTATTGGGATGGGTGTGTAGAGAAATAGCCCATCATCTTTCTCTCTCTCTTTTTCTCTGCCCTTTTCCAACCCGGAAGAGCTCTGATCTTCAGCCCAGCCCGGAGGAGGAGGAGGAGAGGAGGAGGAGGAGGAGGAGGAGGAGGAGGAGGAGGAGGGCAGGGTGGCGGTGGGCGTTCGGAGGATGCGGCTCCCCCAGGTTTTCCCCCTGGGTGGCAGCTCGCGACATGCCAGCAGCCACCCCGCTCCGCCCGCACTCCTGCGCTGAGAGCTCCAGCGGAGCGGGACACCACAAAAAGCATCTCCCCAGGTCAGTGAGCTCTCCTTTTGTCCCCCTCCATCACTTTCTTCTTTCATTCCTTCTCCCCCCCCCTCCACTCCCACCAGCCCCTCGGCTCCTCACCTCCTCCTTTTACTCCCTCTCCACGTGGAGGGCATTCGGCTCAAAGGGCAGCAGAGGGCTGAAACTCAGCCCCCCCTTCCTCCCCCAAACACTTATTGCTTATTTTGGGTCGGGGGAGTCTGCTTCTCGAGGTGACCTTGGAGAAACGTACCACCGGAATGTGGGGAGAGGGTGGAAAGGAGCTGCTTTTCTCCTTTGCTGATGGGTTTAGGGGCGAAGGAGCGAGGATGAGAGCGTGCGGGTTGAATGGGACACGGCTCCGGCTGCGAAATATCCATCTCGGGACGGGAAGAGACGCGTACAGGGCCTGGATTCGTATTTATGTGCATATGTATTGGTATATATGCAGACACGCGTATGCCTATCCGATATTTCCGTGTAGCGATGAGTGCGCGGCCAGAGCATTCCTGCTCTGTTCCCACACGCATTTTTCCACCGATGTGCCTCTGTCGATCCACGCACAGAATGCATCTTATATACTGTGCGTTCATACAGTGCATACACGATATATTTAATGCTACATACAAGTATGTGGGGGGAAAAAAAAAAAAAAAAAAACAAAAAAACTGTATGACAGAATGCCTAAGAAACAAACGCGCCTAATAGGATGTAATTAGGGCGAGCTCCCCCTCCTCTCGGTTCAAAGCCCTCCTTTCACTCTTCTTACGCCCAAATCACTGCTCTGCTCTCTCACCCCTCAACGCCGCTCATCCCCCTCAGTTTTTGGCCCCGGATAAATACTTGTCTTGGCCCAGAAAAAAAGCGTTATGTGTCATTGAGTGCCTTCAAAAGAGAAAGGGAGGAAAAATATACGTGTGTGTGTGTGTGCGTATCTCGGTTCCTGTCACCTTCACGTGCAACGGGCTCTGGGAGACGGATTTTAATGCAAGCGGGTAATTAACAACGGCTGATCCTACTAGTTCGCCCCATTATTTTTGGGCCGCAGGTGTGGAGCTCCCCGAACACTGGGGAACGGACGGGGGGCACTGAGGGTCCCGGGGACCGCGGGAGAGGAATGCAAGGGTTGGGGTGAGGAGAGGGCAGCGCACCCTGTGGGGCTTTGCTCAGGGCTGGGGAGAAACGCTTCCTTCTCCTCAGGGATGTTATTTTATCTTTAGGTTTATTTTTAACGGAGCAAATGAGGTGGTGGGGGTGGGGATGGGGGGGAAGAAGGGGGTTCATTTCAAAGGGAAAAAAAGCTGAGGGTGGATGGGGGGACAGGGTGAGGGGACACCTTTGGGACACGGCATCTCAGGGGATTAGGGACCAAAGCGCCTTTTCAGGGAAAAGTAATAATAATAATAAAGTGGCAAATTTGAAAATCGAAGCAGATTTTGCCCTCCCAACATCTGAATTTGGGAGCTTGGGGCAGTAAACGCGAAGCCCTCATTCACAGAGATGAGCTTCGGGGAAAGAGCAGTTGGGAATTGCACTGTCACTTCTCACGTCGGGCGGCTTGCGAGCTTTGCTTTATCCTAAGCCCTCCACTTTTTTTTTTTTTAAATTATTATTATTTTCAAGAAAAAAAAAAATCATTAAACCCAACAGCTTCACCGTTTCTAGGAAGCGCGAAGAAAATCGTGCGCTTCGTGCTTAAAGCTGCCACAGCAGCCCGAAGGATGCATTGCCTTTGCTTCCATCCACCCAACCCTATCGCTCAGAACGGTCCTGGGCGATAAAGCAGAGCCGAGAAAATCCCTTCCCAGCGCCTGAACCGGGCGGTGCGGTGGTGCACCCACCCCGACCTCCTTCAGCGCTCGTTACTGACATCGGCCGATGGTAACTGTAGGGATATGACTTGTTTAAAACCTCCACTCTAGAGAAACAAAATACTAAATTGACTCCTTTTTTATTATTATTTTTTTAATTTTTTTTTCGGTTGTTAATACACATTTCCTTAAACTCACAGGATATATATATATATATTTTTTTTTTTGGGGGGGGGTGGAATTTTTAATTATCTCTATTATTTTTTTTCCCTCGTCTTTTTTCCATCTCGAGTTTTTCTCGGCCAGAAGCCGAAAAGAGGTGCGGGTGGGAGCGCTGCCCGCGGCCGCGGCCGGGTCTGCGCAGCGCGGATCCTCTCCGCGGAGCTCGGAGAGGAAAGAGGAAAAGGAGTAGAGGAAAAAAAGAAAAAGAAGGAGAATATCTTTTCACCGTCACCCTCCGAGAAAGGACAGAAAGGGGGAGAAATAAAAGGGAGAAAAGAGACTTACCGAGCGTGAAACCGGGGCTGCGTTACGGAAAAAGGAACAGAGGAGGAAGGAGGGAAGGGAGCGGCGTTGGGTCCCATCCAACCCGGGGGGGACACTGACACCCCGCACCCCCCGCCCGCCCGGCCCCGCTCCGCGGTAGTGCCGCGCACTTTGGGGAATGTGTCGGGGGGGGGCTGGGGGGGGGGGGGGAAGAGGTCGCCGCTGGGACTTGCGGAGCCGGTTTTGATCTTTCTCAGCATTTTTTTTTTTTTTTTTTTTTAAAGCTCCTGCAGTGTCCCGGGGCAGTCGCCCTCCTCTCAGCTTCAAAGTTACGAAGGGGGGAGGAGGGGAAAGAAAAGTCCCACTCTCTCTCTCTCTCCTCCCCAGTTCTAATTCTTCGAATTTCTGTTCTTTGGCAGAGCAAGGTTTCTCCCCTTCCCCCCCCCCCCCCCCCAAGCTTTTTTTTTTTGCGCTGAAAAAAAAAACCGTATGTGTGTATAGGGGGTTGAATGTTGCACGAAGGGATTAAAAATCGCACCCGCTGTCATCAGGCGTTGATTTGTGCTCTCGCTGTATTTGCATTGCCCGGCACTGCTTTGTGTATGCGCGTGTGTTTGTGCCTTCCCTCCCGATCTTGGCGAAAGGGAGAGAAATGAATTATTAGAAGAGAACGGAAACAGAGAGATAGACGCGATTTTTAATAGAAGTGAGAAAGAGCAGCCACCCCCTGAGGCTGGGTTCAGAGCGGAGGGATGGGCTGACATGGGATGGGGTGCGCGGAAAGGAGGGAAGCAGAAATGCTGTTCTCTGACATTCTATTATTGCTAATATAATTATTACTACTTTATTTATTAATTATGCTGACTTGCGCTTCGGTTTTCCCGAGAGATAGAGGGAAGAGGTTGGGGAGAACTGGGAGAAGAGATCGTAATTCCTGATTCATGCAAAGGAGTCATCATCATCATAAAATAAAAAGGGAGAAAAAGAGAAATATTCCCTCCTCTCCCTCTCTTTGTCCAATCCGGGATTATCGCACCGGAGACCGCAGCTTTCTCTCCGCATCCCGGGAGGGGTCGGTGCGCACAGGGGGGAGCAGCGCTGCTCCCTCCCCCGTCCCCTTTTTGCCTTCGATAGAGCACAAGTTGTTATACAGCGGGCAAAAATCTTTGGGAGTTCTGCCCTGGGCCGTGTCCTCTCTGTAACCCTCCGATTCGTAGCTCCCGGCTGTTTGTACAGCTTTACCTGTACTATTCTGGTACCCTGTAAAAACCCCAGCCCGGCGAACGTAACTTAATCCGCTTTCAGTCAATTGTCGTCTAAAAGGGGGCTGGGGGCTTGGGGAGGGGGAGGAAGGAGGGGGCTTTTTGCCTCTCCCCGCCCCGAGCAGAGGCAGCGAAACCCACGGCGGTGCCAATGGTGGGCACGGGGCTCCCCAGGACCAGAACGCAGCCCCGATATCTATGGTAACAGCAGGGCTTGGGGTGATCCCAAGGTGGGGGGTGGAGGGGATTATGCCTTTTGGATGGTCACTTGCAGGGGAGAGTTTAAGGTGGGTCGTCCAGTGTCTCTGAGTTTTTCTTCTTTTTTTCTTCTTTTCTCATTTTGGGACTTTCAGACACTTCCACCAAACCCATTCTGACCTCTCAGTGCCAGGACTCGAACCACTGCCCCTCCCCCCCCCCCCTCCAATCCCGCATCCGTCTCTCCAGTTGAAGGGATGCTGCCCTCAGCTCCCCTCCTCCCACCCTCCCCCCCCCCCCCCCCGCTGCAGAATTAACCCCCGAGCCTTTATCTGGCGGCTGGTGGCGATCGTGGGGCTAATTGCTCCAACAATGGGCTCCTATTAGCGCCGGGCTGTCACTGGAAACCCTGCTGGGGGCTGCAGGAGGGGGGGGACGATGTGATGGATCTGCAGCCACAGCCTGGGAAAAGGACGGTCAAGGCCAGCGCTCCTTCCATCATCCCTGGGGATCGCGAATTAACTCGACGGGGAGGGGGGAGCTGGGAAATAATAATTTGCTCTCATTTTTTACTTTTGAAGAGGGGCTGTTTTTACCCTCCCCACCACTGCTCTCTCCCGGCTAAGAAAGGTATAGAAAAAATCGGAGTACAAACACAGGGGCAGATGGAGAAAAGTTGATTAAAAGTTGGCGTCCCCCCCAAATCGGGGCTGTGATGATGCATAGGCTCTCGGTGTGTCACACCCCCGTCCGTCCCGTCGCGGCCCTCAGCATCGCTCCCCTCCTTTCCCTACCACTGCCCGCATCACACTCGGTGGACTTTCCCTCCCCTCCCCTTAAAAAAAAAAAATAATAAATATTTAATTGCTATTTTACTGAATTACATTTTATTATATTCTATTCTAAAATCTTGCATTTTTTCCCCCCGTTGCTTTTTACTCATTCTATTTTGCCTCAAGCATCCGTCGTCCTCTGAACAGCTGAAGGATGGCGACTTCGCAGTCTTTCCTCTACCCCCGGACAGGGGCAGAGGCACGTTTTCTCTATTCCTTAGTGATTTTGTGACCTCTAGAGGGAATTTCCCCTCCTCTGTGCTCTCACCGCTGTAGGTCCCAGAGCTGTAACAACGGCAGCAGAGCAGGGGAGGGGTGAGGTGTGGGGAGGATGTTCCAGCTCACCTGCCCCGAGCTCGGCACTAAGATTCAGTGTGCTAAAAGGGATTTGTTTAAAGTGACTTTTTCAAAGTGCTGGAGAACAAATCTCGTCCAAAGGAATGGCTCAGGGTCAGGGAAAACGTAGGGAGCAGGGATAAAGGGAGCACTTCCACGTCCATGAAACACATTTAGAGCTGGATTGGGGAGGCGGAAAGTTTGTGCTAACAGTTGGTTCGCAAGTGAGGTGTTCTACTCTCCCTCTTCACCCTCACTACTTTCCTGCTCCTCTCCTGCTCTCCTAATGGGTTGCTGGGAATGCTGCCCGCCTCCCCTCGCTCGGCTCCGGCGGTATCTGTTCGGCCGGGCTGCAAGGGGGGATTGGTCCTCGCAGCCCGGGGTGTTCACCCCCTTCCACTTGGTATACAACATCCCCCAGATGCCCTCTCCTCGCTTATCCCCACGGGGCGCATTTTCCCATGGCTGGGCTGCGCGCTTGGTTCCTTTACCCTGCATTTGTTTCTGTCCCGAATTACAGTAATATATACCGCAAATAAGATTTTTAACTCCCTAACCAAGAACAACGATATTTCTGTGTACCGTCTCTAAAGTCGAGTGGGTCGCCTCAGACCCGCTCTCAGAGGAGGTGTAAAAACGCTTTTGAAAATCGGCGCAAGGACCCGGCGCATCTGCTGCAGGCTGCGCCCATCGGGGAGCGGGCAGCGATTTCCCGTCGGCGCACAGAGCGGAGCAGCGGGGAGCGGGGGTGCGCGGGAGGCGCTGCGGAACCGCGGCTTTTAATGAGCCCCCCTGCATGAAAGGGCTGAGAGACGCTTCCTCCGGCAGCCGGGTAGAGTCTGGCGTGCTGCTGCGCGGGGAGACAGCACGCTCAGAGCGGCCCTGTAAGTCACTTCTATTTCTTTCTTTCTTTCTTTTTCCTTTTAAAACTTTTTTTTTTTTTCCATAAACCTTTTTCCTTTTGCTAACTTTTCTTTCTTTTCTCTCCTTTTCACCTTTTCCCCTTTTCCTTTTCTTCCCTTTTCCTCTCCTTTCCCTTTCTTTCCTTTTTTTTTCCATTTCCCTTTCCCTTTTTCTTTTCTTCCCCTTTCTTATCCTTTCCTTTTCTTTCGTTTTTCTTTTTCTTTTTTTTTGCTTTTCCTTTTTCTTTCCTTTTCCTTTCCCTTCTATTTTTTCCATTTCCCTTATATTCTTCTATTTTTCTTTCCTTTTCCTTCTATTTTTCCCATTTCCCTTATATTCTTCTTCTTCTCTTCTCTTCTCTTCTCTTCTCTTCTCTTCTCTTCTCTTCTCTTCTCTTCTCTTCTCTTCTCTTCTCTTCTCTTCTCTTCTCTTCTCTTCTCTTCTCTTCTCTTCTCTTCTCTTCTCTTCTCTTCTCTTCCTCTCTTCTCTTCCCTTCTCTTCTCACCCCTCCAACATTCTCGCTCCTCTCTCCTCGCTTCCCCCCACATCCACCTCAGGCCCCGGTTCTGTCCCCGCTCCCATCCCTGCCCCTATCCCACGCCCGGTGCCGTGCCGGCGGTACGTCGGGGCCGCTAGGGGATGCCCTGGCTCAAGGCAGCGGCCGGGCCGGGCCGACGGGGCGCGGGCGGGCAACCAATCAGCGCGGCTCGCTGCCGGCGCCCCAGTTCCTGCTCTCCCCCAATTGGCTGACAGAGCGGCGGCGGCGGCCCCCGCTGGGCGGTGGGAGGAGGGAGGCGCCGCGGGGCGCGGAGCCCGGGGGGCAGCGGGGTCCGTCCGCCGAGCCCCGCCGGGACCCTTCCCACTGCTGGACACACCCTGCCTGTCTGTATCGGATCTCCTGTAGAACCGAGATCTCCGCTGGAACTTGAAGGGAACAACAACAACAAAAAAAAGCCAAAATCCCCCAACAAAACAACACTAAACGTCCCCAAATTGTGTTATTTCCAAACTCGGCGCTCAGGTCCTTAAAGAAAAATCTTTCCCGAGCCGGAGCGGCTCTAAGCACGAGGAGATGCGGCTTTATTTCCCGGAGGTGTTGCACCTGCCGGAGCTACGGCTTGTCCTGAAGCTCCGCATCCACTGGGACGGGCCGGGGGGAGGCGGGAGAAACGACCCCCGTGCAGCTCACAGCTACCGGGAGCGGCACCCGCGCCGCTCTCAGCTCCCAGAGTTTCGTGGCTGGTGGGAAAAGTTATTTTCTTTTGAAAATAAGAATAGTAATAGGGCAGGGAAAAAAAAAAAAAGTAAGGGAAAACATATAAAAATGAAAAAAAAAGTAAATAAAAAAGCAGAGAAGAAAAAGAATAACAAAGGAAATAAATAAATGGGAAGATAAAGTAAATAGAAAATGAGAAAATAAAGAATAAAAAAGGAAAAAGAAAAAGAAAAAGGGGAAATAAAAAAGGGTGAGTAAATAAAAATAAAAATAGCCAATGGGGGGGGGGGGGGAAAGTGCAAAAAGAAAGAATAGAACAGGGGAAAAAAAAAAAAGTTGTGGAAGTTACGTCGTCCACCGCCGAGTTGCGCGGGTGCGCAGCGGGGGCAGCGCGGAGTTGCGCGGGTGCGCCCCGGGCCGGTCCCTGGCGGTCCCCTCCTCACCCTGGGCCAGGCTCCGCCTCCCCCGTGCTTATGACACTGGAACCTCCTTAAGTTGCGTCTCGCCACAGCTGTCTGTAAGCACTGAGCCGGCTGGCGCCATCCTGCTCCTTTCAGAAAGAATGCCTTCCCTGTAAAAAAAAAAAAAAAAAAAAAAAATAGAGAGAGAGAGGAAAGCGAAAAAAAAAAAAAAAAAGAGGAAAAAAAATAGGGAGAGCGAGCGAGCACAATCCGATCCGATCAGGCACTTTCAGCTTCATCCCTCCTGGGTCACACACTGCTCCTCCACCAAGGTTTGTGCGGAATTTCTTTTGCAACTTGGCTTTTTTTTTTTTTCTTTTTTCCCCTCCTGTTTCCTTCTCCTTTTGCCCTCGCACCCCCACCTTCTTCTCTATCGCTTTTCCCCCTCCTCTTTTATTTTCTTTCCTTTCCTCTCTTTTCCCCTCTCTTCCTCCCTTTTCCCGGTTGCATAATAATTAATGAGCAATCAGAGCGGCCGTAGGCTGCGGCGCAGCGAATGGCACAAGTTCTCACCGGGCTTAAGGCACTGGAGCTGCTCAGGTGCAAATTGAGCAAATAAACAAACAAACAACAGCGGCTACAAAAAAAAAAAAAAGGTTGAGGGGGGAGGGAAGGAGAGAAAATGAAAGAAGAAAAGTAAAAAAAAAAACGGGGGAAAAGAGAGAAGAAAAAAAAAAAGAGAGAGAAAAAGCGAAGCGGGAGTCGGAGCTGCGGCTGCACGGGCTTCGCTGCGAGCCGGGCGGGGAGAGAGTGAAAGAGAAAGAGGCGCTGGGAGAGGTGGGTCCAGGGCAGAGCGGCGCTTCCCAGGGCTGGCTCAGGGATGGGATGGGTTTGCTCCTGCCTAAAAAGTCAGGTGCTGAAGTTCAGAACTTCTCAAGCACGTTTCTCTCTGCCTCTCTCTCCCTCCCTCTGCTCCTTCCCCTTTTCCTCTTTCCTCTTTCTCGTTACAGGTGATCAAAGAAGAGAAACATCTGCAAAAAGAGCGGAAGATACAGAGGGGATCTCACTTCGTAGATATTTCCCCCCCCCCCCCCCTCCGAATTTGTTTTCCCTTTTTTTTTTTTTTTTTTCCCTTTAGTATATTCTCTTATTTTTCATTTTTTTTTCTTTTTCACTTCTTTTTTTTATTTTTATTTTTAAAATTTTTTTTGGAACCGATCATTTCTCACCACCACCCCCCTCCTCCCTCCGATTACAAACCAACCCAACCCCAACCTCGCCGAAGCTCTTTCCCCACCCCGACTCTGCACAGCCGTCCCCCCCCCTCCCGTCGCCAGCCTCGCTGAGGAGGAGGAGGAGGAGGAAGAGCAGCGAGCGCGGAAGATGGAGGTCTCCACGGACCAACCGCGGTGGGTGAGCCACCACCACCCGGCCGTGCTCAATGGGCAGCACCCGGACTCCCACCACCCCACTCTTGGCCATACCTACATGGACCCCACGCAGTATCCTCTCGCCGAGGAAGTGGATGTACTTTTTAATATCGACGGACAAGGCAACCCCGTGCCTCCGTATTACGGCAACTCCGTGCGAGCCACCGTGCAGCGGTATCCGACGGCCCATCACGGTGAGTGTCCGCCCCGAGCCCCGTGCCGTCGGGCAGACCCCGGCAGCGATCCTGCGGGCCGGGAAACGACGTCACGGGTGGGTTTTGGGGCCGGCTTTTAGAAATACGGCTCAATCCTGGCTATTTTTCGTTTTCATTTCTTTTTTCTTTCTGTCTTTCCATTGTTTTGCTTTCTTTCCTATCTTTCTTTTACTTCTGTTTTTAATCTCTTTCCCTTCTTCCCCTCCTCTCTTTCCCTTCTTTCCCTCTTCTCTTTCCCTATTTCTTCCTCTTTCTCTTTCACCTACCTTTTTTTTTTTTTTTTTTTTCCTTTCTCTTTCGCTCAACTATTTTTCTCTCTAATTAGCTTAACGGCGTTTTCACATGGTGTTTAGCTTTTGCACCATTCGCTGCTCTCGAGAAGCATAGCCGTAGAGCAGGGGTGTGAGAATGACCCCGCAGTCCTCACACTTGGGATATTTCATCCTCACTTCAGGAGCTTCTTAGGCTCAATTTGAAAGTTTCACCCAGGGCCGCATCATGGCGTGTGCTAAAACAAGAAAGTCAGAAGGAAGATCCCAAACCAGGCAGCAGAGCAGTGGTGTTTTCCTGCAGGAAAGTGGTGATCCACGATGTGAACGTTGCTCCCGGGTCACTGCTTTTAGAGAAGGAGGTGAAATACCTGCAGCCGATGGGGCCTGGGGCTGCGGAGGGATGAATATTTTGGTGCCATCTTTTTAGAGATGAAGCAGAGCGACCCAGGGTGTGTGACTGGAGTTATCTCTATGGTTAAAAGTTAGGGAATAATATAATAATAATAATAATAATAATAATAAAAATAATAATAAGGCAGGGAAATGAGAAGCCGCTGAGCTCTGCAGCCGGAGAGTGACCTCTCTGAAGTGTTGGAATCTAAAAAGCCCGAGGCTCAACCCAAAATCAAGGAGAAGAAGTTGGAATGAGAGTGGCAATGGAGCCGAGCTGGGCTCCCAGCCCTCAGCTACTTGTTGAGTGCGAGTCTGCATTAGGTCCGCTCAGTAACTGCTTTGTTCTGCCATTAGTCCCTTTAAAACAATTATTTCTGAGGATCAGCAGCCTTTGTCCTTTCTTTCTTTTCTGCTCTTTTCATTTTTTTCCCCCAATATATCAGCAGAAAGTGGAACTGCGGTCTCTCTGATCTAGCCTGAATATTATTTACTATGCTACTTCCTGGAGAAGATAATGAATCTTGACCCTTTCTATTCGTATAACCCACCTTCCCTTCCTTTTGAGCAGTTACTTTCAGTATTGTTCACGAATGTCTGGTACAATGAAAACCAGCCTGTAGGTTTTCTAGCACACGCACATGCTCACATATAGACATATGTGTCCACATTGCACCCGCTCTTTTGCTGTTTGTGGCTCTATAGATTCGTGTTTGCATCTCACCTACCATATATTTAGCACTCTATACCATGATAGCTGGAGAGATTCAGGCTCTCTGGATGTCAGTGTGTTTCAAGGCTGTACTGCAGGCATAACCTTGCTCTCTTCCAGGTGAATAACTGTTTTGCAGCTTCTAGCAATTTGCTGAAGTTGCTGTGGATTTGGGTAGATTTGATTCTTTGGATGTTTTTTTTTTAGAAAGGGCTAAAACGTGAGTTATGATCCCTCCA
The DNA here is from genome assembly GCF_905368555.1 of Meleagris gallopavo. Taxonomy (NCBI): domain Eukaryota; kingdom Metazoa; phylum Chordata; class Aves; order Galliformes; family Phasianidae; genus Meleagris; species Meleagris gallopavo. Next base: position 4,563,410 of record NC_139404.1, read on the forward strand.
GAACATTTGTGACAAAAGGTTCAGTTGCATAAACCCAGTGGTTTTCTTTCTCCCTGAAAGCCCAGGTCTGTATTTTAATATACAGTGAAGAGTTTGTAGTGGTGAGAAGGGGATGGAGAGAGAGTTCCTTTTCAGGTTGGTACTCTCTCTGTGTGCCATATTGCCACCAAAAGCTGTCCAATATTTTTGTGCAGCCTCAAGGATTGGGGGGTGGGGGGGTAGGGGGAAGAAAGCGCAAACTGCGACAGTTTGCAAAGTTCAGCAGTTTGGTTGGGAAGGTTAGAAAGGTTATAATCACATTTTTGGGCATCTTCTGGTCCTCTTCATTCGGCCAGAATATACCCAGTGTTTGTAGCCTATGGCTACTTTCGGAAAACGCCTGACAAATTATTTCCCAACTCAGAGAAATGGTTTCTGCAGCGAGGGCTGGGCAATTTCATGCAGGATCTTCACTTCCAAGTCCACCTGGGGTTGTCTGGGAGAGGGCAAAGGGGGGCTCTGTGTCTCAGCACATCCCCGCTCGGGGGGTCCCAATCCTTCAGGATTGCAGCTTTTAGGATTTCATTTTAAAAGGGAAAACACCGAGGGGTTCGCACCAGGTGGGTTTCTCCCCTGCTCCCCTCGCACAGGAGTTTGGCTGAGTGTCTGAGGAAAGAGCGGGGCTGCAGCCCGCACCCCCCGGCGGGTCGTAGGGAGGCAGAGAGAATGTAACCGGCTTTTTCTCGCTGTGCTTTCTCCGAGCAGGCAGCCAGGTGTGCCGGCCCCCTCTGCTGCACGGCTCGCTGCCGTGGCTGGACGGGAGCAAAGCGCTGAGCAGCCACCACAGCGCTTCCCCTTGGAACCTCAGCCCTTTTTCCAAGACCTCCATCCATCACAGCTCGCCGGGACCCCTCTCCGTTTACCCGCCCGCTTCTTCCTCCACTTTATCCGCCGGTCACTCCAGCCCGCATCTTTTCACCTTCCCACCGACCCCTCCTAAAGATGTGTCCCCGGATCCGTCCATCTCCACTCCTGGCTCCACCGGCTCCACCCGGCAGGATGAGAAGGAATGCATCAAATATCAGGTGTCCCTGGCTGACACCATGAAGCTGGAGTCGTCTCACTCTCGGAGCAGCATGGCCTCGTTAGGAGGAGCCACCTCCTCCGCTCATCACCCCATCACTACTTACCCACCGTATGTCCCCGAATATAGCTCTGGACTTTTCCCCCCCAGCAGCCTCTTAGGAGGATCGCCTACCGGGTTCGGGTGCAAATCACGACCGAAAGCGCGGTCGAGCACAGGTAGGGTTTTTGGCTGCTTCGTCCCAGTTTGCTGGGGAAGGGAGAGGAAGCGATGGGATGGAGTGTGGGTTGTGTACCCGGGGGCTGATTCCCGAGGAAAGGAGAGGAAAAACGTTGAATGTTTCTCATAGGTTACCCTTCTGGGATGCTAACCCTAGGCTAAGTCCTTCCCTCTGTGCCCGAGCCTTGTGCCCGAGCCTTGTGCCCGAGCCTTGTGCCCGAGCCTTTCCCTCCCGCCGGGCTCCAGCCCCGGGGGCGATCCCAAACGCCTCTGCTGTGCTCAGCTGCGGGCGTTTAATGAGGAAGCGAAACCGAGGGAACCGCAGCATTAGTGTATCTCTCCGTATTTTAATAATGCTACTTAAATCCCGGCCAACTTCCCCCGCCTGCCCTTAGCCCCGCTCTTCCCAGCGCGGCTCAGCCTAGGGCCTCTTCCCATGCGGCGCCGGGAGGCTGGGAAACAGGGAGGGGGGGGGAGAATTACCCTGAGCTCACCCCCCCAGCCCCATCCAGCTCTGTGCCCGACCCCGGACCGGACCCAGAACCCCGGGGAAGGCACGAAGGCACCGCGGTGGGGCTCGGCGCACTGCGCACACTGCGGGGCTGTGCCAGATGGTCGGGATTTTGCGTGCACCAAAGGGTGCTGCTGTATGAGCAGAAGAAAGGGCGATTAGTCAAAACTCTTTCCCTTTTTTTTTTTTTTTCCGTGGAGGCTGCTGCAGGGTTGCCTGGCATGAATGAGATCAGTTTTCAGGGTTTTTCCAGGGTGACATTTACTCTGTCTGTCTGAGCAGGGACTGTCTCTATTTAGCTGATATGTTTGAGCTAATCCAATTATTTTCAGACTGCTGCACGCGACAGTTGCATTGTTTATCCAGCGCCAGGAACTTTAATAGAGTCCGGATGCGGTTAGAGTGACAAAAAAACTCAGACCTGTGTGTTTTGTACATGAAAGCAGGAGAGAGAGAGAGAGATGGAGTGAAACAAAAGAGAGGGACAGAGACATAAACGGTCTCAGAGCGACCGCTCCATTTAACCAGAGCGGAGTGAACCCACCCGGGAGCTCCGGGAGCGGTCCCGACCCGACCCGACCGCTGCGGCTCCGCTTTATCCTCACCCCGAACCGCGGGGCAGCGGCTGCGCGGGATTTTCAAACCGTTTTGCCCCCCTCTTCCTCCTTCCTCTTGTTTTCCTTTTGCCACTTTCTGTTACTTTACCTTCTAGAAAGACATCTGCGGTTTGCGATAAACCAACCCCAAGAGCAACACCTATTTTTTTTTTTTCTTCTTTTTTTAAAGTCGATTTTAGCAAGCTAGGAAGCTCGCAGACAAAGGGGGATGGGTCCGGGTGAAAAGAAGGGAGGGGGTGTTTGCGAAGGACGAAAGAGGGAGAAACGGATGCAAATTAACATTTCATTATTATGATTATTTTTTGGAGCAGGGGAGGGAGGTTTAGCACAAAGGCTCTGGAAAAACGGCTGCTGTTTGTGGTTAGGGCGCGGGTGCTTCTTGCTCGAACCCACTGCTGAGCTGGGTTAGTTCTGCTTCGGCCAGCTGAGTGTTTCTGCTGCTTTCAGATGGGCTGGGAGTGCCTTTAGGTGCAAGAAATAAAATAACAACAACATGAAACCACTCACTCTGTCAGTAGCTGGGAGGTACTGTGTGTCCCCTAAATCCTGGGAGCCAGTGGGCTGGGGGAGTCCACTCGTAACTGAGACAGAAGGGTGCCGAAAAGGAGGAGTAGAAGATGGAAAAGACTTTAAACTGTTCAGTGTCCCAAATATTGGGCATGATCTGTACGTATAGTGAGGAAGACAGAAGGATTTCTGCAGCCCCGCTGGCTAAGCAGTGAAAGCTAAATTGCAAACAAATCGATAGTGGGTACTGGCCCAGTGACTATGGATTGACTAGGGCTGGAGAGATGTTCTGGTGCTTGGGCCGTGATTATTTTGGGAGTTTGATCTGAGACCAAAGGAAGAGCACTCTGGCTCATGCACCCCACTGGGAACCAGGGTGATGCTCAAGGAGTGAACCCAGGGTCCACATATGCATTAGGAAGGTGTTTGTGGACATATATTTGGCATCCATCTGTCTCAGGAGGGTCATAGGCCCCTTTTTTTCTAACTCAAGGGGTGACAGAGACCCACCAGCTCCTCATCTTCCTCTCATCAAGAGGGACCCATGTGCGGGGGAGAGCTCCAGGGAACTCCTGAGCTGCCGGGGGGTTTTGGTGGGGGCTGTCACCATCACCTACCTCTTCTTAAAGAGCATAGGAGACGTGAGGTGTCAGGATTGGGGTGGTGGAGGAGGATCAGACCCCATGAGGACTGATAGTCCCCTACCTCTGTCTCTTAACCATGACCTTGGGCTCTTGGGCATCCTGAGCTCGGAGAGGACAGACAGTGCCTTTTGGAGTTATTCTGGGGCAGGGGGGAGATTTCTCTATCCTCTTTCACCACTGTTTTCCCTAAGTGAACTATGTGCTCTCTTGTTTCCAGAAGGCAGGGAGTGTGTAAATTGTGGGGCTACCTCAACCCCTCTGTGGAGAAGAGACGGCACCGGGCACTACTTGTGTAACGCCTGTGGACTGTATCACAAAATGAATGGGCAGAACCGACCCCTGATCAAACCCAAGAGAAGGCTGGTGAGTGGTTTTATTTTATTGTATATAATTTGTTTTCTCCTGCCACTTTTGTTTCTTGTTTGCAGCTTGGGATGGAGAGGGAAAGCTCATTCAGCTGCAAAAAGTGGATGCACTGTGTCTGAGTGCTGGGATGGAGGATGCTCAGGGAGATGATCCCACGCGCTGTGGGCCTCAGTTGTCTATTCCTATTGCAAACATGATACAGGTTTAAAAAAAATCAAGATCGAGAGGTTTCTGTAAGCCAGGACTGAGTTTTCTCCCAGGTTGCAATAGGGTGGCAGCCTCTGCACAGCGCACCTGGATGGTGACCCAAGAGTGAAAGCTCTATCTAAAGACATTTCCCGTTGACCAAAGAGATAACAGGAGAACGAAGCTGAAAATTTCTTTCTGTGTGTTTTCCATTCCTGTTGGCTGGTGGTAACACAGAAGGAATCTGAGCAGGGTCACTTGTTCCTCAGCACTGCCACTGTCGCCATCTCATTGCCATCTCAATGTAGGGCATGGCAAAGTGTGTGAGGGTGCAAAACTGAGTGTGCACTCACAACCACACAAGCTGGAGGAAAGTGAAATGCATGGGTAACTATTTGGAGTAATGGTGAAATAATAGTTTCAGGCCTCAGGACCGTAATATATACAGGCGATACGTTATAGCATCCCCAGTGATCTATTTATGAATTCACCTGGAAGCCACAAAAAGGTCTGGAAGCTGTGGGCATGGCTAATAAATGCATTGAAGTCTATTTGGCAAATAATCAGGCAAACCACAAGGGGAAAAATATATCAAGTGGGGGAAAAAATATGTTCCCTGCCTGGGAAGTTATTGAATGTTTTGAATCAAGGCACATTTGGTCACATTAGGATTAAAAATGGAAGGTGGAGGAAAAGCAACTTGTGCATCCCCGTGGTGTTTTGGGGCTGATGGACTGACTGGGACAGTGCTGGTGTGGAGCTCTGCGATGTGTGCTTGGGGACAGACTTTCAGTGTTTTTCCCTTATAACAAAAATGTTGGTCTCCTTTGGCTCAGGCTCATCTTTCACAGCCTCGTTAGGAAAAAGGAAAGGCTTTCTAGGGAGGGAAGTACGGATTGGGATTTTTAATTTTTTTTGGACAACTCTCTTGTTCTCTTCTGCTCCTTCCCGCCAGCCCTTCTGTCTTAAGCACACATACCTCGTTTTCTTTTTCTTTTTTTTTCCCTCGTTCTCTCTTTATGTGTAAAGTCAACTTCCTAGGAAAAAGCTGCCGGATATCTGAGCCCTGGAGATAACTCATAAACAACAGCTCTGTTTCCCCAGCCCAAACACACAGGAGCTTGAGCGTATCCAAACAAGCAGAGGGGGAGGCAGGATAGGAAAGCGGCTGGAAAGGGGGTAGAGCTTTCACAAAGTGTCTGATGGAACCATGAAAGAATGTCCCGAATTACCCCAAGCTCGGCACATGTAAAATGGAATATATAAATAAATACATTTTGAAAGGTCACTCTTGGGGGAAAAAAAAGAAAGAAAAAAAAGAATGAAAAACGTAAAGAAAGACCTGGTCTTGCAAAATCATTCCTATCTTGGGCATTTTAGCTGAAGTCTGAGTTACAAAAAAGTTCCTGTTCTTTGCATGCAGCATTTGCTAAATGAGAACTTCAGATTTTTTTATTATCCTTTTGTTTTTTTTCATCACTGTCTGAAAAAGGAAAATGTTTCTAACACCATTTACTTCTATTTTTCTTGCTAACCCTCTCAAAAAGAAAAAAATCAGAATGCATCAAGACCTTCTGCATTTGCATCTCTTTGTGCAAGGATGTGGAAGCATGCATGTCTGTGGTTTGAATGATCCTCCCGGCTCTGGGAGGTGAGCGGGCTGGGAGCAGAGGTGTGCACCTCTTGCTCTGCCACAAGTTTCCTGTGTGACCTTGGGCTGGTTTTGTAGGCTCTGATCCCAGTGCACTGTAGCTAATGACAGGACTCCGATGGGCTGGATAGAGAAGTCAAATAAATCCCTAGATGCTGGGAACCCAAGCTTCATTAAATTCAATGGGAGTCTTTGTAGGGCTGAATTTATGGGGAATGATGGGATGAACTTTGCAGGCTGAGGAGGTTCAAGCAGCTCTACTTTGTTTTGAGGGGAAAGCTGTGAATCTGGAGGTTTTGGCACTCTTGGAGAGTGCTCCCATCCAAGGCCATGGTAGCTCCTTCATGGCCCCTGGCTGAGACAAAGTCTTCCTTTGAATTTTCTTCTTTCATTGCCAACATGGATGCAGAGCTCTCTGTTTCTATGTCCGTACTGGTTTTGGAAGAATAATGGCTGGTTTCTCAGAGGGATTTGACACATGCAATATGATTTTAGGAAACTGTCCCTTGCAGCTTTTTGGATACTCCGCGTAAATGTAGGCACCAAAACCAACCCTTAAGCATGTTTATCAGCACTGAGTTCCTCCTTCTGCACCTTCCTTGGTTCCACCTTTCCATCACTGTCAGCACTTCCAGCATGAAGTTGTGTCTTTGCTCAACCAGCTCTGGTCCTGTAGATGATAGTGTGACTGTAGTCATCCCATTACTGACATGGACACGATTGGGTTGGTGATGAGTGTCAGTCCCATTGCTCGGAGCTTTGAAAATAGTGTTATTATTCATTATTTCCTGCCCGCTGTTGCTGTCTCTGGTCTAAATTAGCACAGAATGAAAGCTACGGTCTGGGACGAAAAGAGTGCAGGGCTTAAAATATTTAGATAACAACGCCAAGGTTTTGTAGAGAAAATGTGACAGATGGATTAGGTTTTAGGGAAGATAATGAACATAGTGATTTATTGGTATATTTAAAATTAGCAGGTGAGAATTTGCTTGAGATCCTGAAAAGGTAGTTGGGATGAGGCATACCTTTAAACACATTTACCATCCGAGAAATTATGGTGAGCAGTGTTGAAACCCCAAATGTCTTCAAAGGGGATGTTTCCCCTGTGTGGGCTGAGTCAAATATCGCTGGTTTTAAGAAATTTCCTTAGGCTTGATTTTTGGGTCTGATAAATTCAAAGCTGCCACAGAGAGTCATGCCAGCCTCCGAGCCACCTATGCCTGGCCCCTGGGTTGTGGTGGGTGTGCAGCTCTGTGAGCAGGTATGTCCATCAACCTGGTGATTTGAATGGGAACCAAATCTGGAGCCGTGGCAGAGTCCAGAGAAGGACGGGATAAAGGCCTCTGTGTGCAAACTTGTCCGATAGGCTCTGCTTTTGGTGGTGGGGTGCCTCAACTTCTTCAGATGGTTTCTTTTTTTGCAGGCAGAATACTTTTCGTGCTGCCTGGTAAGAGCCTCTTGTTGTCAGACTGGGCATTCTGCAATTCTTCTTAATGCTTGTGGGCACAGTGTGATTTATTTTTTCAGATAGTCCTTTTTTGTGTGTGTGTAATTAAAAAAGAAAAAAAAAATTCCTACTCTATCTAAAACAAAACCAACCCGTCCTCTCTCCACCTACGCCACATTCAATTATGATTAAAATTGCAACATGACCTAACAAGAGTTGGTATTAATGCTAGCGCTGTGCCAGTGTCCATGTTTGCATTTTGGGTTTGCTGTACAGTCTCCAAAGATGTGGTATTTTTTTTTTTTTTTTAAATGTTGGACGTGCTACAGTGTGCGGCTGAGTGGGGTGAGGGGTAAATTTGAAACAGTAAGAGCACAAAAGAGAGCATTAAAGGCTCAGTTCTGCAAGGTGCCAAGCATTGCTATGATCTGGCAAATCGTTTAAGCACATGTTTTAACTTTAAGCACATGAGCAGTCCCATTGAAAGCGGTGCATCGGGATGAAATCAGAGCTCTGGGACTGTGTCATGTTGATGAAGAAGAGATAGGAGTGGGATCTAAAGATCTTTTTTAGGAGCTGTAGGCACTTGCACGCATGCAAGCATGCATGCGCATTCATATGAAAGTCTGCAAACTCCTTTTCCTCCCTCAGTGGCAGAAGGACAATTTGTTTGCCAAAGTTACAGAGTTTTTAAATGATAAGCACGAATTCATGCATGTGAATGGGAAGCGACTTGGCTGAATTTGGCTTTCCTAAATCATTATCACAGCTAACAAAAAAGCTTCTTTATACACCTTGACACATATACTCTTTTTTTTTTTTTTTGTTCCTCCCTTTTTATGAAATGGTAAATTCTTCTTTCAACCTCATTACCAGTCCTTAAATAAACATGAAGTTTGAGGCTGCAGAAGGGTGTAATTAAAAAGTTGGGATTCTCGCTCTTTGCCGCAGTTATTTCCGATCTGGAGCCTGTATCCTTTGAAGCAGAGCTGAACTTATGGGATGGGGCCGTGCTTGCTGTCAGATCCAGCGAGCAGCTGCCCACTGAGCATGGCGTGGGTCTCATCCGGCACTGGCTGAAGCCATCGTGACTCATGCCATTGACTCCAGCAATTGCTGGTTCAGGCCCTGACTGCAGAATTAGATCCCTGGGGGGTCTGAGAGAATTAAGATGGAAAGACATGTTGGCATTTAAATAATATTTTCCCCTCTGGAATGGGCTGTGCCAGCGTTGCTTATTTTGATGAGCTCTATCAGAGGTTTAGCACTCACTTTTAGGATGCCCTTTGGCACCTGATTCAGTTCGTATATAATTTGGGATTAAAGTACCTCGGGGACTTTTTGCCAGAATTATTATTTGTTCTCACAAGCCAGTTTCTGTAGGCCTCTGCTGCTGTGCGTCAGTCTTGTGTGGTTGATGTTTTCTTTCTCAGCGATTTTGCTGATGGCATCTTTTTAATGCTTTTTTTTCTATCTCTTCTTGTCCCACCCGTTCCCGCAGTCTGCAGCCAGGAGGGCGGGCACGTCCTGCGCTAACTGTCAGACCACCACCACCACCCTGTGGAGGAGAAATGCCAACGGCGATCCTGTCTGTAATGCCTGTGGGCTCTACTACAAGCTGCACAATGTAAGTGTGACGGTAACGCGCGGTAGCAGGGCCTCCCCTTCCATGCTCAAAGTCTTCCTTAGTATGAGGATTTATAGTCTTGGGTGGTCCAAAGTCTTCCTTGGTTTGAGGATTTCCACTCTCGGGTGGCTCAAACTCTTCCTTGGCTTCGGGATTTGCTGTAGGTGTCTGTTCATTGCACGTGAGTTGGACTAGGTGACCTTGAAAGGTCCCTTCTGACTCAAACGATTCTATGACTCTACGACATCCAGTCTCGGGTGGTGCTGAGACTTCCTCTATCCCTTTGGGGATCCCTTTGGGAACCTTAAGTTTTGAAGCAATGAGAGAGTGTCCTCTTAAATGTAGTTGATCTGACTTGGGAAGGTAAAAAACAGGACTGTCAGTGGGTAATGTTAGAGCTGTCCCATGCCTGAGCCAAGGAAGGAGGGCTGGATCAACAGAGAGACATGTTATCCACTGCGGATTGGGCTCAGCGTGCTGGAAAAGACAACACACCATCCTGCAAACTGATACCCCTTCTACGCACAGCTTGGTTCCTCCAGCAAACACAAACTCCGCCAAAAAAGCAAAATGTGCCAGTGACTATTTAGATCTTTCCTGGGTTTGTGGCTATCTTTGTCCCGTCCCTCTGCCAGTCCCTAGAGGTGATTTATTTAGGTCTCTTGTTGCCCCATTTGACGCAAGCGATTCCTAAACAAAAAGGGACTTGATTTAGTTAGTGGGTCGTAGAGTATGCTAAACCTGTGATATGAATTTTAAGGCATCTGTCATGGAAAGGAATGAGAAACGTAATGAAATGAACTGGCTGGAAGATTTAATCTAATACCTCCATGCAAAGCCAGATTGCAGAAACCAGGGATATGTGCCCTAGGGAAAGAGCTAAAGGGATCTGAAAAGTCTTCTACCAAATAATACTGCTAATACAGGAGTCTTAAGGCTACTCCTGTTACTCTCATTCTACGTGTGACATTAGAATAATTATTATGTCAGAAGAAGGAAAAGACTTCCAATTTCTGTGCTTTAACTTTTTTTTTTTTCCTAGTGGTCGTTTGCTTTATGTTTGACGTAGAAATCTCAGGCTATGTTTTACCCTGATGTCTACCCACACATGCACATCAAAGATGGATTGGGTTTCATGGGGCAGCCAAATCTGGTGGTGTCTCTGTCCCTTGTTATTTCAAGCTCTTTGTTTTTTTGAGATGAGTAAACAAGTTTGGATTAAATAGGAAGAAAAAAAGAAAACCCAACTAGGCTAATTTTTCACCTGTTCTGTGAGAGGCATCTCTCTCTTGGAAAAAAGGAAAATGTGTTTACCCTTTAGTGGGCGAGCATCTCAGCACCCTTCGAGCCCTTTGTAGCAAACAAAGGTTGTCATCAGACTCTCTGTGTGATCACTGCAAGCAGAAGGGTTGGACAGGCACGAGGAGTGAAAACTCAGAGTATCATAAGAAAATACTTAGCTTGCTATTTTTATGGCAGGAAGGCAACCAGGTCAGCTATCTTCAGTGAAGGAATATATTTTTGTGTGCTGTTGTCATTGTAGCAGTGTAGCTACTGATGTTAGGACTTCGCTTAGATGGTGATGAGGCACCGGGTTACCCGAGAAGTTGTAGGTGCCTCGTTCCTGAAGGTGCTCAAGGCCGGGTTGGCTTGGGGCTGTGGGCAGCCTGATCTGGTGGGTGGTAGCCAGATCATAGCGGGGGTTGGAACTGGATGAGCTTTAAATTCTCTTCCAACTTAAGGAATTCTATGATTTTAATCATCTAGCGTGGATACAAGCAGTAGGGACTCCTCTACCTGAGTTGTTCCCCTTGTGCTGCAGCAAAGCTCTTGAATGGGAATAGTCTCACCTCAGGTAACATTAGTTGGACTTGGTGAAGATGTCTGCGTTTAGATGAGATCATTTATAGCCCTGAAGACTGTACAGTTTCTCCCTGTGTCTAGAAATGGAGACAGAATGTTAAGTTCATGTGGATCTGCACTGTAGCTGTCAGACTAGAGGAATTCCCCCTAAGGCAGCTGAAAGCTGGAGTTCTCCAGGAACGAGCACCTGCTCCCTCTCTCCTTTTCTTTTTAACACTAACTTTGTGAAACTAGTTGGCCTGAACCGACCCCCTGATCCATTGTTTAGGGATGTTGGTGAAATCTGTGACATAGGGCAGGCCTTGAGCAGATTGGAACTGTTTTCATACTCATTAAAAACACCGTCAGCTTCTGAAAAGCTCAGTGCAGCTACTTACCAAAGTCAAGTAGTATCTTGCCTTAAGAGCAGCTCCACTGATGGGACCTGCTTAAGTGATACTCCCTAGAGTACTATGATAGAACTAGGCAAGGATACTAAAATCTGACTATGAATAGGTAGATTTTTCTTCCTCTTTTTTCTTTTTTTAATTTTTGCTACTGGATGATGCTTAATTATAACTACAGTGAAAAATTAGCAACATCACTGCAGATCATCCTTGAAAATACCACTCTCACAGCTTTAAAGCTTTACAAGGGCACGGTACTGAGGCATTATTCTGCAGCCCAATGCGGCTTACAAGGTGTGTAGCTGTGAAGGCCACACTCTGCTTTATAAATTGTATGTGAGTGACTTTATGTTTTAAATTTTTTTGTGACTGGTGATAAGGCAATGGTAGCGTCGTGAAGTTTTCTTCTGTTTTTGGCTGCTAGGAGGTGAGCTGTTCTAACTGACTTTAGTCAACTCAAAGCAGGGATGAAGTTTTGTGGTTGATCATAGACAAATTTCCTAGGCTGTTGGAAATCGGTTTGGTATTTTAAAGTGCAAGACCTTTTCATGTAGCTGGTGGTCCTGCTACTTTTTTGTGTTTGTCTCTGTGTTGGATCTCCACCAGGAGAGGTGCTGGAAATGCGTACAGGCTCACCATAGCATTTCCCTTTTGAGCAGCAGAGTGTCTGTGCAGATGTGTCAATGACTGCAGAAGTCTTTTGGCTACTCAGAAGATGCTTTCGTTCTGATTTAGGCTAGTAGGAAAGCCTTTACTCTTTTAGTTTCCTCTACCTTTCCTCCTTTTGTCTTTTCTTTCGGTTTAATGAGTTTTCCTAGGACCTTCAGATCATTAGGGTATTTTAATGGATTGATCTGAAGATAAAACGTGTCTGCGTTTCAAGCCTACATCAGGAAGGATTGCAGTAAATAATACTAACATTCTTTCAATATTTTTTTTTTTTTTTTTTTAATGAGTGATATCAGTTTGTTTTACTGTTGATTCCCGCAGCTGAAGTGAACCCATTTGTCAGTAGGATATAAGCAATGATTATAATAGTCTTGGGGTACATTTAGTGGAGTTGCTGACATTTTTCCAATTGACTTCAACAAGAGCAGGCTCCATTAACACCAGTATTAAGAATGACTAATATTTCACATTGATGTGACGCCTTTCATCCTGTGGCATCCCAGAGTGTTCTTTAAGATACAGCCAGTCTGGAAGATTAACCCAACATTGTAATGACTATGTCTAAAGGATAAATCCGCTTCAGTGACAGGACCTTATTGAGGTCAGTGGCAAAATCCCTTTGTCTTCAGTCAGAGCAAGATCAGACCTATAATGTCTATGACTATCCCCTGGATTTGATCTGTTGAATGTGGGGTTCTTGTCCTTGCTATTTCAGTCCTTCTTAGAAGTGTGATCAGCCTTTGCTCACTTCAGAGATAGGTGGGAGTGCTTGTACCTTGCTGGAGGTATGCAGCACACTGTCTTGCACCCATAGAAACGAGGAAGATATCAATGATTTTGGCAAAAGTCCTCAAAAGCGACCTTTGTTACACAATATCCAAAGGTAGAGTGAAGTGTCCCAAGAGCAGAGCAGTCAGTGTTTTGCATATGATACAACAAAGAACGTAACTCCTGCCCATAATTAATTAGCTCCATCTGAAATTAATGAATTTCATATACATGCTTTGGGGTGGTTTAATTTTAATTTAGCATGTGTTTGTCATTTTTATCACAATGAATTTTCATGTGAAAGGTCTTCCCTCCAGGTCTCTCATTTCTCTCCCCCAGAAACAGATATGGATTTGTGCCTTTGATGTTTCGGGGACCCCTTTAACTTTGCTGTGTTTAATCTTAGAAGTCAGTGGAAAATGTTTCTGGCTTGCTGTTGTGGCTGTTCTGGTCTCCCTCTCTTGATATTTGTCTGAGTGCTTATCTCTTTGGGTCAAATACCTGGCAAGAGGGTGAGGCCAAGTACAGCAGGATGATGCTATCAGTTGGAATGGCACCTTGACCCCAGTTGCAGGGCTGGCTATAGCTTATCATAGAATCATGGAATTGTTTGAGTTGGAAAGAAACTTTAAAGGTCATCTGTTCCAACTCCTCTGCAATGGATAGGGTCATGTAAGGCAGATAAGGTTGCCCAGAGCTCCATCCATCTTGACCTTGAATGTCACCACGGACAGAGTATCCTCCACTTCTCTGGGCAAACTGTTTCAGTGCATCCTGAGCAAAACTCATATTCCCATCCTTTAGGCTCACATGACAGTCTATGAGGATCTGTTCTTAGCAGTTGAACAAAGCATGAAAGATACTACTTTAAGGAGGTGATCAGTGTTCTGAAGGACACTCCAAGAGCCAGCACAGCATGAGGCTGGTGCAGTTTTGCCACCACCAGGTCCTCAGCTTGTGTTTGCTGCTTTACCCGGAAATCCAATCTGGATGCCCTTGAGACTTCATATCATGGTTCAAATCCTCATTATGAGCGGGGGAGGCAGGGATTTGTGTATGTCTCCCCAGATCTGAGCTGTTCTTATTGGAGATCAGGATCTCCAGATCTGCTGTGACATTGCTCCCCAGTGGGGTTCACCTTTTGCCTTTTGAACACGGGCAAGAAATCCCTGCTGGGTGACTGGAAATAGGCAGGCAATGCTTTCCCATCACAGGCTGAAGCAAAGGGCTTCCCTTGTATGTGTATCCCATGAAGACAGGAAGTCAAGGAGAAGGATGATATTGTATTTAAAGCCTATGACATTTGAGGTTTTGGCTTGCTGCTGCCCCAAGGCTGCTGTGGTTCTGCACATGGGCTGGCATACCTTCAGCTGCTAGCAAGCTGGGCTGCTTCCACTGGCTGCCTTTATCCAGAGGTAATCAGACTTTCAATTGCCCATTTTTTAGGGCGAGGTGAAATTTCTCATCACTGCTGGTGTGGAGAGCCTGGGGTCACTAATTCAGAACGAGATGACGAACTTTTGGGACTGTCTTTCCTCTCCCCATGCCTCTGTCCCTGCATATAACAGGGAGCTATTGTATCCCTCCCTCCTTAGGGAGAGAACTCACAGAATGGTTCTCATATGTGTGGGGAAAGGCACCGATAAGCAAGCAGCTAAACTATTCTGTGATCTCAAAGAAGGATGTGCTTTGTTCCCTGCACTGACTGAAGATCTTACGAATCAAAATCTGATCAGGATCCTTGCAGGAACCTCCTTCCATTGGCCTTGTAGTTCTCAGTGGACAGTGGATCCATTTTTTTCTCCCTTTTCTCCATCAGCACCCACATTTATTGCAAGAAGCAGTGTTCAGTGCTATGGGGTTTTGACTTCTGCCATGGGTGGGATTCTGCAGAGGAGCCACTGTGAGACCCATGTCACTGCCCAAGCACAGATTTTTAAGGGTTTTTATGCATGCTTCCCAACTGTTGCAAAAACCTTTCTTAAAAAGTATGAGTAATACAAAATACCTGTCAGTCTTATGAAGAGTTTGAGCCCCTGGGAGAGTTTGAGACCCCTAGTAGCACTGAAATCCCAGCAGCTGCTGTCACTAATGGTTTTAGATCAGTCAGGGAGCCTGGGGGTGAGATGGTGTCTGCAGGGAATATTTCAAGGTGATAATGTTTGGTCTCATTCCTAAACACGCTGCAATTACCTTATGTGCAGATAGCTGAAATTTTTCAGCCGCTACAAGTTATTTGGGTATGCTTTGCTCCTGTGAGGCTCTGTGCTTTTCTGTCTTCCCATCTCTACAAATTTCAATCCAACCTGGAATTTTCTGCAGTTCCCAGGGGTGGTTCTGGCCCTGATTTGAATTTTGGGGGTGTGTGAGCTATGCAGGAAGAGGGGGCTGCTGGATGTTCGGCTGGACCTGGGCATATCCCGTGGCATAGGGTGCATGAATCCCACAGTGATCTGGGGAGAAGAGATGGAAGCACACAAAAAAATAATTTATTTTTGTTTAGATTAACAGACCCCTGACTATGAAGAAAGAAGGAATTCAGACCAGAAACCGAAAAATGTCTAGCAAATCCAAAAAGTGCAAAAAGGTCCATGACAACCTCGAAGACTTTCCCAAGAGCAGCTCCTTTAACCCCGCCGCCCTCTCCAGACACATGTCCTCTATCAGCCACATTTCACCCTTCAGTCACTCCAGCCACATGCTGACTACACCGACACCGATGCATCCTCCATCCAGCCTCTCCTTTGGACCTCACCATCCCTCCAGCATGGTCACTGCCATGGGTTAGTGAGAGACTCCCCTGCTGAATGCCTACGGTCTCAAAATGAGATTTACTTTATATACTTGCATTTTTGCAGGCGCGTGGTTATGGGTATGATGTCCCAAATCAAATGGGAGGGGGAAAAAAGAAAAAAAAAAAGAATAAAAAGAATAAAAATAAATATGTTATTTGAAGGCATAAGAATGAAAAAAATAATAATAAAAAAAGAAAAAAACTACAAAAAGCACAAAAACGGAAAAAAAAAAGAAAAAAGGAAAAAAGAAAAAAAAAGTTTAAAAAAAGTGATGTTTGCCACTTTTTAAAGGAACTCACTATGGCATCTATGTATTCTTACCCGCTGAATCTGGATACCATTTGTGAATAAGCCATTCAGAACTCGCATTCCCTATTGAACAGGATCTCTAGTGCTGTGAACAAAATAAAGTAAAATAAAAAATGCTGAACATTGCATATAACTTATATTGTAAGAAATACTGTACATTTGAGGAAGACTTTATTGCATCTGGAGAGCTGCGAAGAAAAAGGCATGAAGGACTCTGAGAGATTTTTTTTTAAAGGAAAAGAAAAAAAAAAGACGACGGGAGGACAATTTAAAAACCAGAAAAACAAACAATGCAGACCAAGAGGAAACGCGGTCTTAATGAACAAATGGACCAACTGCCAGTCATGTCTTCTCCTTTTATTTTATTTTAATTTTCTTTTTTGTTTTGTTTTGTTTCTTCTTCATTTCTGGGAGAGGGGAGGGGGCTGGCTAGAACGGTTTTGATGCATTAACTAACTAACTAACTAACTAACTAAATAAATAAAACCTGTAGGGAGATCATTCATTTTGGGCCATGGGCCCTTTACATAGGAAGTACCAATGGTGTCAGGCAATCAGTGTTAACATGCGGACATTGCCAACAAGGGGTTTTTGGATAGCCATTCTCCAGGTCTATACGCATTGTGAACAAGTTCCTGTAATTGTTGTTTGTATGTATAATTCAATGCACCAAAATAAGAAAGATGTAGATTTATTTCATCCTATTATACAGACTGAATGGTTGTACAAATTTATTTACTGCTAGTGATAAGACCTGCTTTTATTTTTGTTTTGTTTTCATATTTTTTCCTCTTTTTTTTTTTTTTTTTTTGAGAATAAACTAGATTCAATTCTGTTGACTTAAAAGTGTTTTGTGCTTGGGGGTTGGAAAGGGAATGTTTTTCTTTCTCCATTAATTTTGTTTTTTGAATTTGTTTTGATTGTACTTCTTGCATAGTTTCCATGGGTGCGGGAATGTGTGTCTTTTTTCACTCCTGCTAATGGGTAACTCAGTACTTATGATGACTTGACAAAAACAAAAAAACAAAAAAACCAACCCTGAAACAGAAACTCAGAAAAAAAAAAATATCTATCAAGACAAAGGAAAAAATCAGCACCTCCAGATAAATGGACTGTCAGTGTAACCCTATTGTCTCTCGTTGGTCTTCCTCTTCCCTTGTGGAATGGGTCCCTTTTGGTCTCAATTCACTGTGGCCACCATGGTGACACTCTTGTGACAGGGATTGGTTTGGGACTGGGAGAAAGTGCAAAGAAATGACAGGGTCGTTATGATGCTGGCTACTTTTGGAGTAGTGTTAGCAAAGGCCTTAAGACTTTGGAAGGGAGACACTGAGTACTCACAGGTTTAATTTGGTGTTCTGAAATCAAGTTCTTGATGTGACATTGTGATAAACCAAGCCCTGTGCTGGCAGGAATAAGAAGAACTTGTTACGAAAGGATGGATTTGATGGTAGACAGAGGACAATTCCCAAAATTCAAAAGCTACCAGCTAGTCTTTTCCATGAAAGATTTCTTCATAATAATACAGGTTATATTACTACATTATATTACATTACTGTTAGTAGAAATGCTTGGCTCTTATGATTTGATTTCTGATGGTTTAATCCTCAGGAGTCAGTTCTTCTTTTAGTCTTTGGTATTTACACATCCAGCTTCTTTAAACCATTGTAGGAACTAGACATTTACTTTACAAATGAAGGGTTAAATTTCTTATCATCTCAATCCCTTTGCTGGAGACTTGAGGATGATGTGATAAGATGATGCCAAGGCTGTGAGAAAATGATAAAACAGGACAAACCAACCAACAAGCCAAAACAAAAAAAAAGCCCCAACAAAATAACAACAACTCCAAATTAACAACCTCAGTATATGTGACTTGAAAATAACGTATCTTTCAGATGGTATTTGGAACCCCTTTGTTCCTGGGACAGAATCTCTTAAGGGTACCAGTGTCATGGGACCATCTTTGCAGGAGTAAGACTGTTTCATACGAGAAAGGAGAGCTTTGAAACTTTTCAAGGTGATTATACACGCGTTCAATATTCATTTGATTTGGGAGAGCTGTAGGAATGGGAGAGCATTTGCCCTTATTCAGTCTTTTTCTTCTCTGTTTCAAAACGAACCTAGTTAAAATACCTCTATCACAAAGGAGGATTTAGCAGATGTAAGCGGAACAGGCAGTAATCGTTTTGTAATGTTGTATATTCTTTCCTTTTGACTCTGTTGACAAAAATGTGTAAAAAACAGTCAGAACAAATGGCACACATTTCAAATCTTGTGTTAATCACCTTTTTGCTTTCTCAAGGAATATTCTAAACATAAAGACTAAATGTTGAAATAAAGCACAGTGAAGAATTACTGAGATGCAAATGGAGATCTTGTTGGCTCCTAATTAATCATCCGCGAACTATAAAGCTATTTTCAATTAGTTTGACAAATCAAAGAAAATAATCATCTTTGCTGATATTAAGCTTGAGAGATTATTATTTTTTAATTCGTGATGCTACAACCTTTCCCTCCTTTGGCTCATTAACAGATTGCTGTTGAACTGAGATATTGATCCCAATTCTCTCCAATGGTGTAAATCAAACAGAATCTTGCACTTGTACATTACTATGTTTGCATCTTTCCATTTGCTTTAGAGGGAATTGGTTCCCGAGGTTCTCACTCTAATCTTTTTTTTTTTTTTTTTTTTTTTTTTTTTTTTCCTTAAAGCCTGGAAACACTTTCTTCTTGCAGTTCCCCTCTGCTGTTGCTTAATAGTTTTTAGGGCTATTGAGTGAGAAGAAGCAGGACTGGGGCTAGCTCAGAGAATAAGCATCTTGAAAGATGCTTATTTGTGTTTTGAGGCATAAATGCAGATACTCTTTCTATATATACTCTAGGAAAGATATATACTTCTTTTTTTTTTTTTCCCAGGCATTTCTTACTTCAAATGTCTTATATTCTAATGCTGGGTTCTGGATTGAATGGGATGACTCACATTGCACCCATTATGCTTACTGTCTGAGATGCTAAATTAAACAAGTGGCCTACCAGTTCCCTTCCCTTCCCTTCCCTTCCCTTCCCTTCCCTTCCCTTCCCTTCCCTTCCCTTCCCTTCCCTTCCCTTCCCTTCCCTTCCCTTCCCTTCCCTTCCCTTCCCTTCCCTTCCCTTCCCTTCCCTTCCCTTCCCTTCCCTTCCCTTCCCTTCCCTTCCCTTCCCTTCCCTTCCCTTCCCTTCCCTTCCCTTCCTTCCCTTCCCTTCCCTTCCCTTCCCTTCCCTTCCCTTCTTTCCTCACATGAGGAAAAATTAGTTTATGGAAAAGCCAAGAGGTATTTTTCCTGGATAAATATCTTGTGAAACGGCCTTTCTTCATTTCTGAAATTGCAGGGAAGAGCTGATGATGGACAGTTTGGATCAGGAAAGCCCTCTGAGCCACGGCAGTTCTTTGATAATCTATACTGTGTAGAAAACACCATGGAAGTCCTTAGGGGTGTTCAAATCCTGTGGTCTTTATGCAGGCAAAATACCTTTTGGGATGCATGTGTAATGGTTGCTGTGCTGACATGACTGTGGCAACCATATTTCACTCAAGATCCCTAACGAGTTCAAAAAGGCTGCCTAAATATTAATTCCAGTTTTATTACCTTGACTTGTCTGAAGCATCGCTATGTCAGTACACGTGCACACACAAACACTCACAACATACTTAGGGGATATTTTTAAGGTTACAAAGGCTGCCTCAATGCTGAAGAAACAAAAAATGGTGTTAATACTATCTGTAAAACCTTTACTTTTCTCCTATGCTTTTGAAATATGAATTGTTTAAGGATGCATCTACACCAGCATTGATATTCAGATCAGGTGGGTGCCTTTATTTCATAGTAAACCCAATTTAAGGCAATGGGCCTGTATCTCTGATCCCCCCAAACAGTTTTTTTTAGATGATCTCTTCCTAACATGCTAATGGGAGCAGAGGCCACAGGACCAGGCTAGCATGAAGCCATCCCTAAAAATCACAGGTTTTGTTCCTTAGCATGGATTGTTTCCACTCCCCAGTTAATTCCTATTTCACTGCACACATTGCCCTAAACTGGATGTTTGCATACTTCTTTTTGGTCACTGAAACCTCTGATTCACTTGTGACTGGTTGTAGTTTGGAAGTGAATTCAGGTGGGTAGTGAAGGGACGAGGGGAAAACTGCCTTGTTTTTGCAGCATCTGAGAGTTGTTTCAGATGAGAAATCTGAAGACTTTTCCATGGAAAAGAGCTGTAAATTATGCCTGAAAAGACCGTACTTTTTCATACCTCTTTTATAGAGGTCCTCAGTGGCACTGAATTCAGTTCCCCACATGGGAATGACCACCAACAGTGTGTGATCCTCCCTTTGAGGGATGCCCAGTTTCACACCTTGAGATCTGCTCTGCAGAAATGTTCAGTGCTCTCAGTGGTTCCTGGAGCTGGGGGATCTTGTACCTGAATTAATGCTGCATACTACCAAATTCTTTAAAAATGGAGTACTTTTCTCAGCCTGAATGCAAATCCAGGCTTTCAGTTCTCCCAAATCAAGAGAACAGATAAGACTCATTCTCTCCTCAAAGATGTGTTGCGAAGATAAATCCATCACTTGTGAATTGTTTAGATGCAGGTTGGTGAACAACACGAAAAACCCACCAGCTTGTGTGTTTTCCTTCCCTGTGATCTGAATCAGGTCAAGGAAAATGTCTTGGGTATCAGTGCCATAAGCAAAAACAAAAATGAAGATGGAGAGAGGGTGGATAGTTTAATCTTATGTTTCCTAGCATTTCAGGGTTTGATTTTTGAATCTTCATATTGTTTTATGAAAGCTTTTTTGTTTGTTTGTTTGTTGCTTCATCCTTCAGAAAAAAACAAACAAACATATGTAAGTATAGCAGGTGCTAATTGGTGGTATGGATTCCATACCTTGTCAGAAAAGGCAATGTGTTGTCACCTATCACTCTTTAGTGGTTTTTCAACATTACGCCTGTACCTGTGTGGCTAAGCTACCCTTCTGCAGAAACCAAGGCACAACACAAATATATTGCAAATTTATACCTGCTTCACACACTCCCTGAGGCCATTCAGACTCCCGGTGGCTGTTGGATCACTGTATCTTAGAAGTGTATTTCCCTTGCTATAAGTTTAAATTAAGGCTCTGACCTGCGGCTCAACTCATTTTTTATTTTTTTTTTTTCTCTCAAGGTACAAACACCTGGTTATTCAACCTGTCCTTTTACATTTCCACTCTGGGTTACTGTCAGCTCCAGAGGCACTGAAATAATTCATGAAAAGTTGTCCTCTGGGAAGACAGAAGTGACTGAAATGCTAAGGGAAAGCTTGTTTGTGAGCCTTGCAGGCTGGCATTCATACTAACAGATAATTAGCCAAAGTTCTGGATGTGTACTTAGGCTTAGCCCACGAGCTGTTGTAGTTCCTGGTTAATACTGTATTGCGATATTATAGCGCAATTGTTTGCTTAACTACTTTTGAATCTGACTGCCCATGGCCAGGGAGGCCAAAGGAGCTCTCTATGCAAGAGTTGAAGTTGCCTTGCAAAACCACAAGCCAGTTGCAGAAGGTCATCCATTCTCTGCATGCATGCAAAAATGGTTGCTGATGAATTTACTTCCTGCAGAGTCATGTTGGAGCAGATTTATAGATTCTGTGATAAATTATATACTATATTTAGGGATTCTGAGGAAATAGTAATGAATAGATACGGCTCCTGAACTGTGATCTTGGATTGTAGCTGCCTCATAATAGATGGCTTTTTTTTAAAGTACCAGTTTGGGGCAGGAAGTGGAGGGGAATGTAGAATTATGCTGAGCCTGGGGAGAGGAGGATCCTCAAGTAGGAGCTGAACAGGACCCATGGGAAAGCTGAAAATGACGAAGGAGAGACTGAATCTATGATGGATTTCTGAACAGTCACCCAGGGCCTTTCCATTAATAGCAGGCAGGATGTTTTCCTTTATGAAAACCCAATTAAATTTGTCAGACACTGATAACCTTTGTATAAGAATTTTCATACAGTGTGTACTCCATGTATGTACATCATAGGGATGTTGTTTATTAAATTTCCATAGGATGATTTTTCTATAAAATCCTACACATCAAAAACCTATTATATGTGCATATGGGACTATCAACTTTGTCTGTATTTAGTTGGCCTTTTCCAGAAGGGTCATGGGAGAAAAAGGTGAAAGTCTATGAGACCTGATGATGTATGTCCAGCCCTGTTGCATAGACGTCACACAGGAATGGCTGTTCTTTTGCTCTGCAGAGCTGTCCTTTTGCATGTGAGGATGTAAAATCCAGGTGCAAGTTCAGATAAAGACACTTCTCCTTATTGTCTCATTGGTAAAGTGACTTGAAACTTTATCATGTCTGAGCAACTGGAAAACACACAGATTTGGTTTTACCTCTGGTTTCAGTAGCACATTTTTTGTTTCACTAGCTTATGTTACAGAGAAAATCTTTTAAAACTATTCCCGAACTGTTTCAGGGGAAGTAGCTGGCTTCTGGGGACTTTTTTTTAGGGACAAATGTCTTGGCAGATAGGTGGGTGACAACAGGCTTTCTAAGCATTTAGCCTGTGTGTCTTCGTGTCTCCTGGCTTACTGAAGACCTCAGGCTGGTCAAGCACTAATGCTTGCTTTACTCAAGTAGGATGGATCAGGGTAGAGTGTGTTAAAAGATACGTCAGATATGTTTTACAATGTTTTACAATGAATTGCATGATTTACAAAGGAAATTCTGCATTTTTATCTAATTTTCTTTCCATTCTCTCTGGTCTATATAATCCACATTTCTCACATGATGTTATGTGTCTTGTGTGTCTGTAGAGTGAATAACACCTCAATACAAGACTGCCTTAAAACACTGAGGACCAGGTCTTCACCCCAACATTACTAAAATCAATTGCTAGGACTCTTTCTGTGCTCATTCCCAGGAATTACCAGTTTCTATGACTAAATTCCAGGCCCTGGACTTTCAAGTCTTCTCTCTTCTCCACAGTAAATATGCTTGGATAGGAGCATGAACCATTTTTCCCTTTAAGTCAGTAAGAAGACAGAATTCAATGAGAATCCAGTGCCATGGACTGGAAAACATCTATAGCACCTGTAGAAGACTATAGATTTTGATGAGTGTCTGGAATAAAACTGATACAGATAAGCAGATTCTCACTGTTTTAGCATAATCACAAAGACTTCACTGTGTTTTTAGATCACTCTGTCATATCTTTCAAATGTCTCCTTTGGCCATATTTCATCTTGGTATCTGACTGTGGCTTAGGAAATGTGGACAGAGAGCATTCACCTATGGAGGATTTACTCTTTACACTGTCCATGTGCAGAGATATTTTCATTCATGCTAGCTGTGGTACTGGATGAGGAACAGTGATACCTCTGACAGAACTGCAGGCCTACATGAGTCCTAGCACATCTTGGTATATCAAAGCATATTGCAGGAAGAATAGCACCCACACCTAATCAGACTGATATGCAAATCAGTATGTTCTGTACTCTCTTTATTAAATCAAAGCCAGAATTCTCATGTGTGTAAAGATGCACAATCTCATTTCCAATGCACACACAGTCAGCTACCTTCTCATTCCTTCTTCTCATTCCTGAGTCCATTCCCATGTCTTTTGTACTCAATCCAAGACTGCTGGCCCAAGCAGTGACTTGCTGACTCTGCTTTTTGTGTTCAGTTTGCACCAGTAAGTGCAGCAGGATTGATCCAGTTGATTAAGAAATTTGAATCAACTCATATCTACTGGAAGATGTTATTGAATGTCCCTCTTTATTGTAGGGGTCCATCTCCAGAGCCACTAGTGCTCACATAAAGCCTTCCATTTGTTTGTCAGCTTCAGATCAACCTTGAGCAAGGGCTGGATGGTGGATTTTCTGGGCTGTCAGCCATTCTGTGTCCTCAAAGGAACAGACAACCTGTCAGAAGTGATCAATAAATACCATTACCTGTCCTGGAGCATGAGGCTTTTCAGAAAAGAAACTCCCAGGAGGAGATTCAAGCCCAGGATGTAATCTTGACCACACTCAGTGGATGTTCAGTAGGGGGGTTATGATGGTCGTGATCTTCCTTCAAAATGTTCCCAGCCCATGGGTCCTCAAGAAATGAAGAAAGGCAAAAAGGACTTGGCCCAACCCTCATCTGGCACATTTTTTCCCCATCTGTGTCTGGTATATTTATACTTCCTCTACAGCTTAAGGTACATGGAGCTACACCTTATTTATACTGGGGTGGGATCAGCATTTGGATTGGGTCCTTTACATTTTTAAATGGTCATCTCTGCCCTCAATTGCATCAATATAACTGGTTCTGGTGGTGGTAGGATTGTAGAACTAAGCCTGGAATAAAACCAAAGTTCTGTTCTCAGTTGTACCCATCATTCAAGCCATGTCAAATATGAAATAGTATTTGATTTAAAGTATTCTTTGTAGTTAATTTCCAGGAAAATTTCTTCTGTTTCTAAAAAACGGCGTGTATTTAGAATTTTCAGATCTCTATAGAGAACCTATGCAGAGAACCTCTGCTTGAGGTTCTTCCCAACAACTTTAAACCCCACAGGGTGAGGATTACTTACAGATAGATGTCTGGACTCCCTCAACAGTAAATGGAGAGAACAAGGCCATTCTAAGGTTTCGGTCTTTTTTGACACTTTATACAGTCATTTTAGGATGAAGTAAACCACATCCTGTAAGTGCTCACTTCTTTCCACTGAGTAACTCTGCTGAAGACACCTTTATCAGTAACTGGAGTGGGGAGAGGTAAGTCCCATTTCAGGTAGCAATCTAAAATCTACAGGAATTGCCTCTGTGCAAGGCAAGGCTGACTTTGATGGCCTTTAACCTTTGCACAGAAGATACCCTAGTTAAGATGATTTGACACTGCTCAATAGCAGGACAATATCTTGCATTACTCCTCTACTGAAATAGCATTCCAGCAAAACCTTTTCAGATCTGGGCATCTTAATTTTTGACAACACTGTTGAGGTTGTACTTGATTATCTCTCAGTCCTGTTATGATCAACTAACTGACTTGAATTGCTTCTTTTTTTTTTGTGGTAGTCGTGGTATCAAAAGGCCTTCTGACATCATCAGCAATAATTATAGACATTATTTTAATATTTATCTTATCTTACATCTGAGCTTGTAATTGGAGGGCATCCAGGCACAACAATGATGTTAAAAGAGCTTGAAATGCCATTGTATAGGTAAATAAACAAGATCCTCAGATACACAGAATTTAGTATTCCAATCATCTTAAGGGAGTTTTACTTCACTACTGCAGCTCTGTTGAAGGACAGAACTCCAGTGAAGACTTCTGAGTGCTATTTTAATATATGCATTTTCCCTGACATAAAATCTTGGTCATGCAGACATAAAATTCATTTTGAAAAATATAACTTTCTTTTCTTGCTCACATTAGATCTCAAGACTATCTGGGATGGTGGAAGAAAAGTTTAGGATCCAGCACCTGCCCAGTTTTGTAAATTGTCAGGTTCCTAATCTTTTTGTATATACGAAAAAATGAGGTCAATTACTGTCATCAAAGATTGTGAAACCATTTGAGATGCAAACTACTGTATCTCCTTCATTATGCAAGAATAGCAGTACATTTCTGAGTGTGATGTTAGCAACATCTAGGTTAAAATCACAGAATACAGTGGCTACCTGACAGTACCGGCCCAGACCAGCTCCAGTTAGTGACCTTAACACAGCCAAAACTCCTTTTACCATACTTACACTTAATATTACAGTGCTTTTCCATGGCAGGAAGTAGGTGATGCTCAGTTTCAGAAACACTGTTTTCTGAAGGTCAAGTCTTGATGGCTCTTCTTAATCTGAAACCATGACAACCCACAAAGCATGACTGTACAAAAATCAGTGGGTTCAGCTGCCAATCTGAGAATTCTAAAGATTCTAAAGATTAATAACATGAGATTTAATTCTATGAAAGATGGTATTACATTATATCAATGCATTCTTTTCTAACTAAGGAACTAAGTTCCTGGTATAGCAAACAATTCATAGTCTCTCTGGAGCATTTTTTTTTTTTTTTTTTTAATTTAGACATACTGGAAAATAGCAAGCCAAAAACTGGACTTGAAGCTACTTGATAGAATCTGTGAGAAAATGAATCTCGAAATGTCTAATTTCAACATTCTCAACGTTATTCTCTCAAAATATTTTGCCTAGACCAATAATTAATAATTCATCACAAAACTAAAAAAGTCTGTTTCAATTCTATTATAATTGTGTTTTTCTCTCCTTAATTTTTGATTTCGTTTATGAAGAGAACTCCTCCACTGCTTATAGAAAAAGGCAAATATTTTCCAGATCATACTTGAGCTTAATCTGCTTGGTTTGTGATCAATAATCAAGCCTGGCCAACATGTCCTGACTTGAGAAATGCCATCATTAACAGGGATTGTGACATTTTACTGTTCTCTCTAGACAACCTATAGAGATGTTCAATGTAAGGAAAGCTTTATTTAATCTATGAGTGACATATTGACCAGTACCAACAAATTGAGATTGCACATTTCTATCCAGGCAGAATGATGAACGTTAATAATAGCAGATATCCTCCTCTCCTCTCCTCTCCTCTCCTCTCCTCTCCTCTCCTCTCCTCTCCTCTCCTCTCCTCTCCTCTCCTCTCCTCTCCTCTCCTCTCCTCTCCTCTCCTCTCCTCTCCTCTCCTCTCCTCTCCTCTCCTCTCCTCTCCTCTCCTCTCCTCTCCTCTCCTCTCCTCTCCTCTCTCCCTCTCCTCCCTCCCCTCCCCTCCCCTCCCCTCCCCCCCTCCCCCCTCCCCTCCCCTCAACTCTCTTACCCCTAGGACTGATTTTTGGAAGGCTGCTAAGGCATCATGATGCATTGGCTTCTTCCAACGCACTGGGTACTGGCTGTGAAAGAAAAGTGAGTTTAGATGAGTTGAAGTTATGCATTTTCACAAGCTCTCCAGTTGCTCTTCTGTAATCTGGGAATGTAGAGATGTCTTAGTGTAAATCCCAACCTAATATCACAGTTATGTTTGATCTACTGCTAATAATAGCTCCGCCTACTCGAGACAGAGCAAAGCTCACTGATATTTGCAAGGCCATCTATGTCTTACGAGTGAGATACAGCATGAATCAAATACACCATAATAAAAACAGTGCTGACATTGCTATTTCATTTTGATTCCTGCAAACTGGGACCTCACCAGCCTGGAATGGGAGTTCCCATCATGAGAACCCCAGCAGAGGCTTACAAAAATCATTTTATCATCTCACCACTGATCACTCAATTCTAGAGAGAATGGCACACCAAGATCATGGGAACACGATAGGAACACAACCAACCTATGCCCAGGACTTGATTTAAAGGGAGAAAATCCATCAGGTCAAGAGAAATGGTTAATTGTGACGGCACTCAGTTACCTCTGCATGACCTTCCTTGCAGACATGGACGGGAGTCTCTCGGCAGTGCTGCAGATATTGGGTGACTCTGCTAGTGCTGTTGAAAGACAGGAGTGATAAATAGTGTTTGAGCTGTGTTTCTTCCCTCCTTCAGGCAGAATTTGAGAATCTTAGGTATACAGCCTTGGGAGAGTGATTCACGAGGTACCACTTGCACCGGCTTCCTCCAAGGGGAAAGCTGACACTTCCAGGACACTGACCTCGAGCCTGTATGCATTTTAAATGTTTCAGCACCCTCAGGAAAACCACAATTAGATGTTACCTCCCTGCATATAACACCCGGAGACCAGCAAAGCACATGGCCGGGGAATGAATGTTTAAAAAACAAATGTCAGAGGTGAAAAAAAAAGGAAAAAAAAAGAGAAACATCATTTAAAAATATGTATATATATATAAAGAATGGCTGACAACAGTAGCTGAATGAATTCAAGCTTGTTTGGGAACAGGCTCAGTACCTTTTTGTAACTCCCCTCATATTGCAGAAAAACAACCCCCAGCCAAAAAAAAAAAAAAAAAAAAGAAAAAAGAAAAAAAGAAAAGGCACAAACCATTTTATTTTGCTCTTTGTGGAGGCAAGAGGGTGCTTCAAACCTGCCTTCATTATACAACAGCGTCCGGCCAGGCTGAGCAGTGCAGCCACTCCTCCTACATTCCCCTCCTGTGCTGCACGAGAGCTGGAGATGTTGGCAGCTGAGTGTAGGCAGATCTCAGATATCATGGCAATATAAATAAATAGAGAATGATGATATGAAATATACAGGCAGATGGAGGGGCTGATAGCTAGATAGGCTGATAGGGTGGTCAGGGTAACTGTGCTTCAGCACAGGCATAAACACATGGGTTGTGCCCCTTACCCTTGGGGCAAAATATCCAGCATCCAACGTGACACACGCATGGGGCCATTCAGCTAAAAGAACTACAAAGCTGGTAATAAGAATAAATCTTCATTTGTGCAGCACGTTTCAATTAAGAAAATCCTTTTTTTTTTTTCCCCCATGTAGATATTTGTAAGTGGGACAAATATAACTAGACCCTATGATTTCAAGAAAAAAAAGAAAAAAAAAAATTTCCTTCACTCATCCAGATGCAATCTTCTCTTAAGAGAAATGTCTGATGGGAAATATGATTTTTCTGTTCCATTTCTGAAGTTTCTGCTATGAGGACCACAAGGGAAAAATGTGAGGGTCACAGAATGCAGCTTTTGCTTGACACCTGACCAACTTTTCAGTGTGCAAAGAGTTCTGTAGCCCTGTGCAAGCTCAGTGGTGATTCTGGATTTCTGCCTGTAGGCATTACGCTTCTGTGAGCCCTTTCTGTGGGATAATGGCTACAAAAACCCACTCTAGTTGTGGTCTGGCTTGATGCATTTTTACCAGGGATGAAAACTTAGGTTGAATCATTTTCATAGAAGTTTGAGAGCAAAATAAATTAGGGAAGTGTTTAAAAGTTAGTGAATGAAAACATTTTCAGGGTAAAACCTTTCCTTTAAAAAAACTAGAATTTGAACCAAGCTTTTTTTTTTTTTTAATGATATTTTCTTTGAAGGATTGCACTAATTAGAAAGAAAAAAAAAAGGAAGATAAGAAGAGTGAGTTTTAAATGACTTCTCAGTGATGCAGCATCACATTTTCAGCTGAAAAAATGTTTTGGGTTGACTCAATATATTTTTTTTTGGTTGCTTTTTTTTTTTTCATTAAATCCAAATGAAAACCTTCAAACTTCCTGTTTTTTTGCTTCATTTTGACTCTGTTATTTTATTTATTTATTCATTTTTCTCCATGCTTATTATGCTTGGCCACACCACTGGAAAATACAGTAATTCATTCAGGTGAGTCACCACTTGTGACCTCTTTGAAAATACTTTTGGAGATACACCTCAAACATCTCCAATCTTTCATGTCTTTCCTCAAGTCTGAACATTTGTTAATTAAGCATTGCCACACAGTGCTGAGGGAAAAAGCTATTACTGTGAAATGAATGCAAGACACAATGTGACCTGGCCCATGGTATTGGGACCATAAGTTTTCCAGGCAAGGAGAAAATCTAGGATTCTTGGAGAGTTTCCTCCTCAAACTGCTGTAGGCAATAGGAGTTATCTGTCCATGTAAAGTGGTCAAGAACACAGTCACTGCAACAACTACGCAAACTGGGCTAAGAACTGATTGTTTTTTTCTCTATGGATAAATGGTACGTTGCAGTGGTGTTTTGCCTGGAATATTTCACAAAGGGTAATCAAGCACTGAAGACTGAAATTTCTCTGGATGCATAATGCAAACAAAACCACAGCTTCGCCTTCCCCACCCTTGCACCAAAACTATGTTGAGGTTTTGGAATGTATATTCACTTTTTCATTTTCACTCCTCCGAGGTAGGACAAGAAGCAGAGATACCACAAAGGGTCATATGGTCTGGGTAGGGTTCCAGCATATTTCTGCAGAGTGTGGAACAGCTTTTATTTCAGAGTGGATATGAAGGCGGGACTTTTCCATGACTTGAAGTCTTCACCCAACTTCGTAGTCATAAATTTAAAAGTTGAATCTCCATAGTGGGTGATATGATCCTTATGAACATAGGCAGGACAAAATAAAATCTTGACTCCAAAACTAATTTTACAGGTGAGGCTGAAGTGACTGCAAAACTTTGGGTGAGTTTTGCCCCTATCTGGAAACAAAGCAGAGGTGGGATGGCTGATAGGGACTTGCAGTGGAGGAGTCAAGAGAATAAGATTACTTAATAGGAGAATTACAGTTTTTTGTTTGCATTGTTTCTTTTCCCAAGCTTTAGGTTTTGCATTAAGCTGTCTATGTTAAAAAGACGTGCTGGGCTTTGGTTTTAGATTGACATAAAGGTATTTATACTCATATTTAACACAGCGCAGAAACAAGGTATAGTTGCTTTAAATGAAAGGCAGGCAGTTTTCTGAGAGCCTCAAAGTTTAAACAAATTATACAAAGTATTTCTCAGGTGAAATTGGAAAGAGTGCTCTGTGATGCAGAAGAGTGGCCATGAGTCTTCTCTGTTCACACCGTCTTGGGTATTGTAAGAAGCTTTCTTGTGAAACTGTTTGCCAAACCAGAAGTCCTAAATTGAAATGTGTTGACAGAAAGAATCTTACTACTTATTTATAATTTAAATACATCTTGAGGCAGGTTATGAGATGATAAGGGTAAGTCATAACCCACCCTCTTTCCTTCCTCCCGCGTCCTTCCAGCTGCCAAGCTACTCGGCATTCTGGGTGCTGACGCTCGGCACCATTCCTTCGCCCTGCCTTTCAGTGAGGGGTGAAGGTGCTGGGGACTGGGCAGAATCAGGCCCTTCACCTCATGCAATCCTATGACCCTGAGGGAGCCCACACACAGATTTGTTCTGTAGTACATAAACAGCTTCATTTTACTTAGAGGGAGGGAGACGAGAGCTTTGAACGAATGATGCATTAAATCGGGGCTGCCAACTGCACCTTGATATGAGTGCTTTATTCCAAGATCTGTCTGTCTATCTATATAATATCTCTTATATTCCCAGCTCTTCCTGCTCACCTATCTATCCATCTCTCTGTATGTACCTTCCTTATTTCAAACTCTTTCTGTCTATCTATCTGTTCATCTATCAGCTTATTTTGATGGCTGTCATCAAAATAACATCTATCATGGTGTCTTAACTGTGCTGGCAAAGGATATATTACAATTCCCTTGACAAAATAACAGTTGCGTGCAAATCAGGCCCCAGCTTAGTACAACTGAAGTCAAATATAACAGCAGCTGAATGGCAGGTTTTATTTTCCAGTAGTTGGAGCATGGAGCTGTGGCTATAGGATCCAGGCTATGGTCTGCTGCAGGATCATCTCTTTCTAATCTCTTCTGCCCTCATAACATTTTCCACCTTGTTTTCACTTCTCCCCTGTCCAGGCCTGCTGTGGGTATCATAAACAAATTTCTGCTTTTTTTTCTGTTCTTTTTTTTTTTCCTCCCTGTAAACTGACGCATAGGCTTTGTGGCAACTCTAGGTGCTGCCTTCTCCATCTCGGTGATGTCTTCTCCATCTGCAGTCCTCAAATGTGAGAAGAAACCTTACACCTCTCTCCATCAACATCTAGGAGGAAGCTGCCATTTTGCATTTGGGCTAGTGCTTGCAGTAACCAGTTGCACTCTTCTGAGTTGATCAGAATTTTTTTTTCTTTCTTTTTTTACTTCACATTATATGAAAGAAAACAAATCTGACTCTTTCCTCTATTCCCCTTTCTTCTCCCTGTACTGTTGTCCCCATGTTTTACTCTTTGTATATAGTAAAACACATGCTCAGCTTACTTGGATTGTATTCACATGTATTAACTTCTACAGCCTGCAGCGAGCAATGAAAACCCATCCTAGCAGGAAAATAACAGGAGCTGCACATTGGCTGGTAAAAGCAGAGGAAGAGTTTCAATGTACACAAGGAAATCGAACCTCCAATTTGCATGAGACTAGACTGAACTAATTTGTTAAGTGAATAGATAGATGAGAAACAAAAGCATGCCTTAAAGCATGCATGGATGGTTACTCCAGAAACCAGTACCCAGAATGGGGCAGATCCAAAACGGAAGCCAGCAGAGCCCACTGGCTGCTGCTGGAAGTTGGTCTGGATCAAAGGGTGAATAAAAAGCAAATTTTCATCTACTCCACAAAACCGCAGCCCTTACATTTGAAAAGCAGCAGGGATCCACCTGGCATTAGGGCTTGCTCAGAAAATATACCAGAAGACAGTAAAAGCTTGAAGTCTAGTCTCATGCAAGTTGCGTTAGGGGAGGTTCAGAGTGGAAATTAGGAACAATTTCTTCTGAGAAAGTATGGTAGTGCATTGGCACAGGCTGCCCAGGGAGGTGGTGGTGTCACCGTCCCTGGAGGTGTTCAGGAAAAGGGCAGATATGGCACTGAGGGACAAGGTTAGTGGCATGGTGGGGATGGGTTGATGGTTGGACTGGATGATCTTAGCGGTCTTTTCCAACCTTAATGATTCTGTGATTCTACAGTACATTCAGGGTTGTTTGCAGGACTCACCAGGTCATCTGGAAATCTAGCATTATTGTCTTTTTCAGTGTTTGCCAGCCGTATCAGCCTTCTCAAAGACTGCACAGAAGCTTTGCTACTGAAGCACCAAGTGAAGCAGATGGGAACATGATCTTATTTCCTCTCCCTTGCTAGTGAAGTGTTTGCCCCAGTTGCAGACAAAACTTAAGTTTCCCAAGGGGGATGAAATCAATGGGTCTCTGGGACTTTTTGTCTTTGTTACCTATGAAAGAGACAGTCTGGAAAGAAGAAACATGATCACCTCCAGCAGCAAAGAGAGAGAGACTTGATATTAGCCATTGCATATACTTGTACACATACCCATGACATTTATACGCGTGTGTATGTACATAAATATATATATATATATATATAAATCCAACAGAGTAGTTTTCCTTGTAGAATAAGGACTTGGTATCCCCAGGATCAGACAGTTTGATGAAATATACTTTTGCTAAGCATTTGCTATTTTCTCCACCAATTTGATTTATTTAATTAACAATAAAGAGTGATCTCAGAGCAAGAACAAAAATAATCATTTCTCAATGTGAAAAAGCTCTAAAATAATAAATGCCAAGAGCTCACAGAGATGAAAGACCTGAGGTGGTTGTTCTGGAGGAAGGGAAGCTGCTTTGTTGAAGTGCAATAATATTTTCCTTGCCTTGAGACTATGAAGGCTTTTCTGTTCAAGCTTTCCCTGGAGCTTTAGCAGGATACGGCCGTGTTATTACACCTTTGATAGCACACAGCCAGGCAATAGCTGCCATAGCAGGTGTGTTAGGAGTTGCAGTGAAACGTTACAGTCAGGGCTTGTTTTCAGGAATTTGTTTGATTATGTCTTTAAACAGTACAGCTAGGTGGCAAGAGACCGCAGCAAACTGACCCCCGTAGATGAAGTCCTGAGTGGCTCAGAAATGCTGCATCTTTTTCAGCTGGAGGTTATTTGAGCCCCCTGGTTGCTGAATTGGAGATCCATGAAGGCTATCACCACTGCTGCCTGCCTTCAGCTTGCTTGCTTCTGGCTGACACAGCCATGAACAATGTGACCATGATATTTGTCATGGTCCTTCAACCGCTACTTAAAGGCATCTGAATGTATGCAGAGGGAGGTGATGCTGAGAGTGGTAGAGAGCAGAATGGACTTAAATATAATTTTTTTCTATAAAACTAGAAAACACAGTAAATAATGTGCAAAGGAATTTCAACGTGAGGGAAGTCAATCCCTTACAGTCACCACGAGGTATCTGAAGACAGATTCAGCTATATTCCTTATGGGCTTATAATTGTCAGTAGCTCTTAAAACCTCCTCTTCCTGTTATTAATACACTCACCATTCAAAATAATTCTTGTCTTATGTCTTCTAAGGAAACACATAAGACTTTACAGCATCCCACCAATTACTTATAGGTTATATGGCAAGACCAAGAGATCTCAAGTTGCCCCTTAGGCAAACAGACATTACCCATTATGGAAAATAGTGATCTGACTTTTGGATAACCAAAAGGAGAAGATCACGAGTGAGGTTCTTAATTTGTCAGAGAATTGCCAAGCATTTTGTAGCTGGGAATGGCTGTGAAAGTTTCTCTTCTGCCTGCAGACCACAAGGTTAAAATGTGCAGCGATCAAAGGGTTCATGGCCCTAGTTACATTGCTGGGATTGCTGCTTTTCCACGAGGCAGTGGCAGCCCTCTGGCCATATGCCATGTGGGATTTATGGTGAAGGCCAATATGATACGAGCTTTGAATGTGGGTGAGGACCTGGGTCTTCTATGGGAAGGGATGTAATGCTTTGTCTTGTCAACAGCTCTATGTCTTGCGTTAGACCCTACTTAATCATATTTATCTAATTAATTAGCTATGCAAAACAAGATAACAGGCATCTTCTGTGTCACAAGCCCATCCACAAAGAGTGCATGAGTGTCTCCCTTTTCTACAAGTGGCTCTCTGCTTGTTCAGGTTCTGTACATCCTACCTGCCCAGGAGCTCTGAAGGAGAAGAGGCCTATTTATATAAGTGGCCTGACAACTTATTTGTTTGAATTCCGAATAGGGTGGTGTTATATTGTCCTCACCATGATGTGAACATGTGCTAGAGGCAATGGGAACAGGCAAATTAATTGATTTTAGTATGCAACATTGACATAATTTTTAACAATTTTTCTGATTCGTTGAAACAATTCCCTTACATCCCAGTGCAGCCCTTTTCTGAAAACCTCTTGCCGACTCCAGCTTTCCTCAAGCTGAGGCACCTAGTTTGGCAGAGTCCTGCAAGCCATTTTGCAGATCATACTGATTGTACAGTTCTCATTTTGAAGGTTCCCTGGTGATTGCTGCAGGTATGCCAAAAAGAGAGGGTGCGGTACAGGCCTCAGTGAGTTGGCACCCACTGACTTGAGTCAGTATTTTCAAGCTCTCAATTTTGCAGACAGTGGAAACTGGAACCTGCTCATAGTCCACCTCCTCCTCCTTCTGCCTTCATCAAGGTGGCTGGTACAAGAGCACATGGAGCACTGATGGAAACCACTTACCTGTTATCCTGGCTTGCAGAATATTATATGAGCAGGGCAGGAGGAACCCTTGTGACAGGAGCATGTGCATGGAGCCATGGGCAACCTGATTTGGCGGGTGGCATCCCTGACCTGGTAAAGAGTTGAAACTGAATGATCTTTAAGGTTTCTTCCAATCAAGCAATTCTGTGGTTCTATTATCCTGTGGCAAGAACAACCTAGTGTTCCTTACAGAGTTAGCATGGATGCTGGGCCAAGCGAGGCCCACATTTATGAGAGGAGACTGTGGGCTTAATTCATATAACTTGGTTAGGAGCTATCTCCATAACAATGACATGATAACCATCCAGAGCAGGCTACACTGGTGTAGGGTTATTTTTGGCAATACAAAGTATGGAACCAACAGCAGCAAGATAATACAATGTCATGACTACATAACACAACACCCAGTGATGGAGCAAAGTTGAGCTTAAGTTGAACCTGCATATCAGAAAGGACCTTCCATGCTGTGAGAGCTTATAAATAGGGAACTATTAGTCACAGAAAAGCTGGAACTTTTATCATATTTATCATTTAAGAGTGGACAAGACATTAGGGAACATATAAATCCCACCTCATCAACCTGCCCAACTCAACCTGTCTTTCCCTCCTTTCTATCATGTTGTCTCACTTGAGATCACCCAGATGTCAATGACAGTAGGCTCAGGAGGCCATTCAGCCTGGCTTATAATGAAGGCTGGATTCTTCCACCTGCCCTGCCTATACCACACACAACAAAGAGATGGCTGTTAGTTCAGGATCATTTCCCCCCTCACCCCCTCCCAGTTTTTTAAATTCTGAAGTAAACACTCTGCAGCACAGCGGGATGGTATGCAGACACTGGGCCAGGCCTGGCTTCCATCGCAGTGGTAGAAATGGGAATTCCACTGCAGGCTAAGGGGAAGGGAGAGCCCTCCAAGCAAATGTGATGTGGGAGGTCTAATTCCTACCATCCCAGGCTTGATTTGTAGGCAACAGATTATTCCACTGGCTTTCATGATGGTTTTTATATCTTATTTTTTTTTTTTCCCCTTTTTCTTTTTTTTTTGACATGAAAGCAGGAGCATGTGGATTTTGAAGGTAAATTATAATGAAAGTCAGTGGGTGCTTGTGTAGGCTTGTAGAGGGTTTGTGCACAGAATGCAAGCAGGGGCTGGAGGGAATAGCTGAATGCCCACGGAAGGTTTAATTAGCATATTGTGAAAAATCTAAAGGTTATACCTAGCCTTACTTCAGTGAAAGACAAAAAACAACTGTTCTCAACATACCCCAGCAGCAAGCCACGTAGCACCTGATGCAATGCTTTCCTCTTGGGCCACCCACTTCCAAGACATGATTACACAGTGAGAAAGGAGCAGTGCTTTGCACTTTCTGTTATCACGGTCCTTCTTAATTACACATATGTAAGCATTCAGACACGGCTGCAGTGAGCATGGTACACATCCAGGGGAAGTGAGATTCATCTGAGAATCTCCTGATGCTTGGCAAAGGCTTATTAACTCAACCTGCTAACACCCCCGTGAGGAAAAATATGTCGAAACCCATTTTCAGCATTAATTTAAAAAAAAAAATAACAACAAACTTAAGCAAGCAAAATGATTTGCTCAAAGCCAAACAGCAGGTTGGTGTGAAAGAGCTTGCCTGAAAAACCCAGAATAAGGGATTTTGCCCTTTGTCACTTCACATGAGGCCATGTTCCCACATTACTCTGTATTTCTACAGAAACTACAACAGGGGGGTCCTGCTCTCTGACTCAGGGGCTTGGTCTCCCTCCAGAGAGCTGTGTTTCCATGATTTCTCCTGCTTTATGTAAAATGGTCCTTGTACAGGCTCATCTTGCTGAGCTGTTTGGCGCTGCTCCTGGGCTTGACTGCTACCGTGGGTTAGTAGTGCAGGATCACATTTCCATTTTGTAAGAAGATGCACTTTCTCAGGATGTGTGGAGGCCTGGCTAATTTCAATAGGAAATCTGCTGGAACTAGAGCTGCAAGCTTAGGTCTACTACATTATTATTAGCATTAATATTCATTGCAGTACTGCGTCGGATTCCTAATCAGCAATCAGAGTTCTTGTGCCAGGAAAAAGTAATTGTTCTTGGTGATCTCAGGCCTGAATCTACCAAAGTTTAACTTCTAATTAAATGCTAACATCTACATATTTTACTGCGAAGCCATAAGTTGGGAACATAACTACCTCTGCAGGCCTTGGCACAAATCTTTGCATCCTTTCTTGCATCCTGGTGCAAAATTGCTTGGCACGTGAAGAGATGCTCTCTGCGTGAGAACCATCCATTCCATGTGTGCTTCACATTGCAGGATCAAGGTTGTTATTAATGACAAGGCTCAACAATGGGACAAGACCTACAAAGAGAAGGAGAAGGAGGTGCCAGGGGTGTCCTGTGATTATGTGGTTAGCGTGTGTTTCTCCACTGTGTACAACAAAAAGGGAAAGAAAACCAGCTAGACTACAACAGGCATCTTTGTGTGGCCTCCAAACTGCAGTGTCATTTACAGGCTCACTTGGAAACTCTTGCAAAGTTTTATTAACATCTGCTGCTCTGAGAATAGCGATATTTTATGCATAGAAGCTCAGCTTCATCTCGTTCTTCTACCTTTTTTTTCCTTGTGTATGCTGATTCTGACCTTTTTTTTTTTTCTTTTGTTGGTTGCTAGTAGCTAGCAATTCGCATTCTGCCTTATCAGATTGTGCCTAGTTACAATCTTTCTCTATGTGCCCAGGGCAACCTACCATAAGAACATATGGAATATTTTAGCGTGTGTTGAACTGTTGGTTTTTTTTTCTCTTTCTGTATTTTTTTTTTAATACAGCTTGGTTTTGTTCCCAGTGTAGTTTTGTTGCCATTCAGATTGTCTTTTGTCTCTGATAAAAACTGACATCCACTGCCTGAAAGCTCTCAAAAAAAATCAGACAAATTGAGGAAAGTGGTAAAGTTTGATGACTTTGTGGCCATTTTCAGCTTAAAAATAAAAGAGAAAAATGTTACGTCCATTTTAAGCCAAATTCAATCCCCCCTTTGGGCCTCTGATGGAGAAGCCTGCGTTCAGCCCATGTAGTCTGAATTGCCTTTTGGAGGTGCCTACGTTTCTCCTAATTTAGAGTAGACAGAGCCTTTGAAATGTGGTCTCAGGAATTCAGACTGTGCAGTATATGGAGCAGAAAGCCACACACGTAGCGTGCTCTTCCAGTTCTGTTTTACTATCCTGGCTTTACTTAAATGGGTCGAAAAGGGAAAGTCAGTGACACCTCTTCATTCAAACTAGACTCTTCCTTAAACAGTGACAAAGGAAAGTATGCTGCTTTTGGCAAGCTATGGCACATGAGCTAAATGAGGGTTTCTGGGCTCTTCACAAAGGGTGATGTACAACACGGGTACAGATCATCAGTGCTTCACACCTTGGGTGTGAGTAAAATGGAGTTGGCCACGTCGCTCTTGTTAAGCTTCCTTTTCATGGAAATTTGGTTTATGGGATTATGCTTTATGCCGAGATGGGTGTGCATGTCTGTATGTCTGTCCACATGGTAACTCTAAAAGCCATTAACCAAATTCAATCACATTTGACAGCAGGGCTATAGATTTAAAGATATGAAGCTCCTTTAAATTGCAGGAAAGCCTGCAACTGACTGGATCTGGAGGTTTTGTTGAAAGAAAGGCTGCAATGTGAGGTCTGCCCTCATTAGACATTAAAGAATCCACACAGCAATGATGTTATGAATGCTCTACCTGCAGGAAAACCTTTAATCAGCTAATGCCCTATCAGACACCACAGAATTCTCTGCCTGGTTCAGTTTTCTTTGTGGTGTTCTAAAAGCCACAAACTCATGCTTAAGTCAATCTTTCCTTCTTTCTTTCTCTCTTCCTTTCTCTTTCTTGTGAGCTTGCTTGCTTGTTTTCTTGCTTTCTTACTTTCCCTTTTTCCTTATTTTTCTTTCTTTCTTTATTTCTTCTACTTATAACTAATATTGGTAGAAATCCTGTAATCTTAGTGCTTTTTCATTAATAGTCAACAACCACGAGATAAAAATATTTTTGAGACAAGCTCCATGAGTCCTGCTGTCCACTTGTTTTTTTTCCATCTTCCAAAGTCTTGGAGTTCTACGGGTTGGAAGAAACACTTATTATTTGAGATAAATCTAATCAGAAGGTGATCTGTCATAACGACATTACTCTGAACATAAGAGGAAAAAGGCCTGGGGACAAACGGTGATAAGTTTCCCACCACAGACAATCCCAGGTGAGCCCTATTAGTTCAGAGCATGACTGATCACTATGGTTGTACCCTGTCGCATATCTTGTAAGGAAGCTCACATCTCCTCGTGGGTAGGTTAGTACTGTTTCTCATTATTAATATGGCTCTGTAGGTGTGCCAGGCTCTTTCCAGACTAATTAAATAAAAGGTCTCTGCCCCAAGGAACTAACCCAGCAAGGGATGACAATAAACAACAAGAGGAAGAAGGTTACGCAAGTGAAAGATCATGAGATACATCTCATGTTGTACCAGTATGTTGGGCCAAATCCTCAAGTAATTACATAAAGCCCAATTTTGCCAAGTTGTTCATTGTTAAGTTACTCCACCCTCATGTAAGAAATCCCATTCAATTCTCTTAATGAGAAAAAGGCATAGAGCTGTACTGGGAAACTAAGAATGACACCTTGCAACCCAGGTTAGTGGACTTGGTTGTGAAGCAAAGTGACCACTTGTCAGGAGATAATGAGTGCAACAGAGCTTTAAGCTGTTAATTAGGATATATATATATTGATTTATTAAGCACTGTAACAAGGTGGAACAAAGCACTCAAAATTAGAAAAAAAATCTTGAAATTAATTATTTACGGGTTCAGTCATTATGACTGGATCTTATAAAGCACTTAGGAATCAATGGAAGACAAGCGTCCTCGAGAATCCAGCTCCATATCTTTAAAACTGGATCTTCTGCATAAGCTATCAATTCCCATCTCTCTCGGTAAGACCTTGTCTGAGAGGTTCCCTGCTTACTGAAGGCACAATGACTCACACTTAAAATTGACATTCAAGGAACAAAGAAGACTACAGCATCTATCTTGATGTTCATGCGGGCCAAGATAGCAAGTTACAATCTGCCTTGCTTTGAGCTTGGAGAGGGGTTGATGCTATAAGGATCAAAAGGAGGTCCAGATCCTTCTGACGTTATCCTGTTTGAATTCAGGGTTTTGGGATAATTCTCAGCTCTAATTCCAGGGAAATCTCAAACTTCCAGCTGTGAGACTATCTAGGAAGTGAACGTTTCTGTACTGAGAGAACCCAGGTCTATAGCAAACAACTGCAATGGTGCTGGAGATTTTTCTTCTCCACTGGATCCAAGCCATATGCAGCTGAAATGTAATACTGAGAAGCAGGCAAACAATTGCAGGGAGGGAATAGTTGGGAGTGGGACCGTTTTCAGGTAAGTAGGTGGAAGGCAAAGGAAATTTTGTATATGTTGGCTCTGAAGCCATGTGAGGTATAGGGTGGTACAGAGAAGAGCTCAGACAGTAGCTCACCTCCTTCTTCCCTGGGGCAAATGCCTTTTTTTTCAGTTAGAAATGGATGCATAATGAAAGAGTCAACTCTAGCTGTCATGATGTAGAACCTGGCAGTGCCTGTTTCAGAATGCTGTCTTAAGCATAAACAAGACCACATGAGATCAGAGAGAATGATGATGGACCCCCATTTAAAAAAAAAAAAAAACAACAAAAAACAACACTCAGCAAACATTTACCTGTGTTTTGATAATCAGGAATCTTCCAAATCTTGCTTGGCTCTATACATTCCCAGGGGGCTTGCTGATGACTGTGAAGAAAATAAAAAGGATGCTGTGACTTCATCTTTCCCCTTTGGCCAAGATCAACTCATAGAGAGAAGAGACATCAGGGATCCTAGCAAGAGCCTTGAGCTAATGTGGTACCCCATGAAAACTTGGGACTTCTATTTGTCAATCCACTATCACCTCTTTGGGATCTTGACAGCCGCATCTAGCCCTGTCAGGGTGTGCAAGCCCCCAGAAATCATAAAATTATAGAATGGCCTGGGTTGAAAGGGACCACAATGATCATCTAGTTTCAACTCCCCTGCTAAATGCAGGGTTGATGGATGTCTGCTCAGCAGCATCAGGGACTTGAGTTACCCTAGTCTGCTATCAGAAATGATATAACCTGACAACTCAGGCCTTGGAAAGGAAACTGATATAGAATTTTTAATACAACACTGTTTTTTTACACTGAGGATGAGCCAGCCACATTCGAGCAGCACAAGACATCCATTCTAGCTGAACGGCATCTGTTTCTTTTCTCTTCACAGCAAAGCTCCCATTTCAGGCATAAGTATCACTTGTTTCTTGAAATCCCCTTTCTTGCCTATGCTTCACTGAGCTAATCAACTGAGCTCTAAGAGTGGTAGTTATTCCTTCCTACTATTGTTTGCTCTTAAGACCAGTTTGGAAGTGTGGTGTGTGTTTGTTTTGTTTCACCTGACAGTTGTTGTTGTCTTTTCCTTCTTTCTTTTTCTTTTTTTTTTTTCTTTTTTTTTTTTTTTTTTTTCTGGCCTTATTTTTACACAAATACATCAAAGAAATCAGAAGCAGGAGTACTATGGCATGCAAATCTGTCAACGTGCTGTTCAATTAGTGTATTGTTACAAGCAAAACACCAACAGTCTAGTGAGAAAAAGGAAGTACCAGGTGCTAAAGGACAGCCATGCAGTTTTTGGTATAGTACACCAGACAGGCTTTTCCCTCTTAGTTTTCTTGTTCTCTCTCCCATACTGACACATAAAACCGGAGGGCACCTCTTGAGTCTCCAGATCCTTTCTCTTCTCTTTATTAATCTCTTTCATGAACTGGAAAATGTTCATGGGGAAGGAAGTTTATTATGCTTTTATCTTGTTGTGCTAACTGGAAGATATTCACCTTTGTCTTTCTTATATTTTTCAGTCTGTGTTTATTTAGTTTCAATTTTATTTTTATTTTTTGCTATTTGTTGTGCACATTTCGTCATTTAGCTTAAATAGTTCTTTTTTTTTTTTCTTCTTATTTACTCTCTTGGCATATTTATATAAACCAGTGCTGTTGTCTCTTAGTCTTTTCTTTGTTCTGCTAAACAAGCCAAGACATTTAATCTCTTCCCATGTAAAGGGCTCACCATTTTCTGACATAACTCAGTACTTCACCTATGTATTCTGAGTTTATCTTCTAAATATAGGCAGTCAGGAATATAACTAGCTATTGTGGACTGTGTATTCAATGTAGCTTAAGTTAGGTGAGGTGTGTTGCCACTTCAGTATTGGACCTTCAGTGTTCAAAGACATGGACTTCAACTTCTGTGTACTAACAAAGGTATCTTTTGAATTTCTGTTAGCAGAAAATTCTGATAACATTCCTCTGCTTTTGTGACATTTATTGAAATATTTAATAAAATCAATCCTTAAACTGATTCTTGAAGAACTGCATAACTTCTTTCTAGCTTAGTACTTTCTCTCTGAACATCATCTGTTGTCATTTCCTTTGTAGTCACTCCCTTTTCTATCATAAAATTCTGCTTCTAATCTCCATACTTTGCCATTAATAATTTCCCATGAGGTACCATAACAAATGCTTTTCAGAAGTCCAGGGAGATTAGATCTACTGCATTTCCTTTCATTAGAAAATCAGTGATCTTATCAAAGCAAACTATCAGGTCAGTTCAGAATGATCTATCTTTGTCAGAAAACATGCTGTGTTTTACTGCAATTTTAATTTACATCCATGTCTTTAATTATTCTTTACTGCTGAAGGTGTTCCAAAGTCTAGCTTATTGTCGATGCCAGCACCATTTTCTGGATCAACTTCTTCAGCTTGTGACTTGATAGACCTCTTAACAGTATTCTCAATTAGGCTTTGTGCTTATGTTCAGATAAATAAATAAAAAGGTCCAGGACTCATTCTCTGATTCTAAGGACAAACGGCAGGGCATGGCTTGAGAATATACACTGAAACTCTCAAATCCACCTCCTCACCAGAAAAGAGTGCACCCGTGTAGCTCTGGGAAAGATGCCTGGCACGTTGTGTCTCCTGAGCCATGCCTCAGCTTGCCAGTGAGACTGCCAGGTGCCACAGGAGAAAACTTGCTAGGGACGAAGCTAAGAGCAGGGCAATCACATGTCCTGGCCTTTTTTAATATGCTACAATACGCAAAATACGCAAAACTAATGATCCTCTGTGTCTGTTCTCTCTCAGACCTCTGTAGGGAGATCGTACAGTTTTCCCTTGAGCAGACAGCAATTTCAAGGAGGCTGTTTCTACTCTCATCTCCTCTTTCCCATTAGCCTTTGTGCCTCTAAGCCCATGTTCAGTATTAACATCCTTTACTAGAAACTTTTGTGATTTGTTTGAATTTCCTTTGCAAATTCTAATTTGGTTTGACTCGTGGCAATTCTGCTTGCTGCATTTATTTCAGCCATCGTACTTCAACCATCAGAAGGTTCAGTGCGTAATTTGGGATGGGGAGAATCTATCTTTTCACTGTGTATGGATGAACAATAGTGCTATCCCTTAGAAGTTGAGGGAATTGAGTTTCATCCTATATTTATATTTCTCTCTTAATCGTTCTCACTCTTATTCTTGCTACAGTGAACTATGAAATAGAAGACTGGATATCACAGGTGAGGTCTTCAGCTGCTGTAAATCTAAAACCAGCTGTGTTGGCTTGATGGTGATTTTCATCATCAGAGACGTGTGCCTGCAGCTTTCCCTAGTGAACCACGATGAGAACGATTTGACGCCATTTTTTCCTACGCGAGTCAGACACAAATGGGATTGTTGCTCCATGCAAAGATTTTTCCTCCCCGCCTCTGTGACGTGAAGCACAAGGCTGTGCATTTCAGATACTTTTTGGATAGAGGCAATCATTTCTTAATTTGCCCTGGAGGGGCACACGCAAAAATGGGGAGAAGGAAAAAAAAAGAGCTTGTGGAATTGATTGGAGAGATGTGTCTTGTTCAAACTAGAAGTGGAAATATATTCCAAAGGAGAAATCATTAGCATTTTCATTAAATGCCAGAGTGTGACTATTAGACCTACCTCAGGCAACCCTGGGGTTGAAGACTTTTCAACAAGATTTAATTGATCCAGATGGATTCAAGTTGTTTTTGTTTTTTACCCCTTCCACCCTTCCTACCCCCTACTTAAATCTCTGTACTCCATCACATGTGAGAAAACCCCAAACTGAACCAAATTAAAATAAATAAACAACGCCTTCAGCCCACGCCCTGGAATGAAAACTGCAGCGTAATATGAAATGTGTCCTGATCATCTTGTTATGGAGCTCGGTGACTCACTAACAGTTACAACTGAGGTTAGATAAAATAAAAGGATTATAATTAAGGAGGCAGCAGAAGGATGTTAACTGGGCAGTCAGATAGAAGCACGTCCATTACAGACCAGGATATACTTGGGTTCAGCTTGGCTTTTGGGGGGCTGCTGAGGATGTGGAGATCAGTAGCTCAAGTGGGCGATTTTCAGCTAAAAAAAAAAAGAAAGGGTCAGTTTAGCTAAGCTACAGAGGTCAGGGCCTGACAAGAGCATATGGAGAGGAAGGAGTCACAGCTCCCTTTTGACCTTCTGTAGATGTCCCTTAAAAAAAGTCACACCTGAAGGCAGTGGTAAAGCATCCAGTTACCAATCTTGGTTGTCAAAGGAAGTTGCAGGATCCTTATGGCAGTTATCCAAGGCAGTGTTCATGGAAAGATTTCAACTCTAGACTTCACTGTGGGACCTTCTTTTCTCCCCCCAAAAATCTGAACCAACTCTTTGTACTCA
Source organism: Meleagris gallopavo (assembly GCF_905368555.1). NCBI lineage: Eukaryota > Metazoa > Chordata > Aves > Galliformes > Phasianidae > Meleagris > Meleagris gallopavo. The sequence goes on from NC_139404.1 coordinate 4,607,938, forward strand.
GCACACACCCAGCTGAGGTGACTCAATAGGGCCAGTGTAGGAAGCATACTTATGTCAGAAGGGAGCAGAGGGCTTTAATTGTCATGAGGGAGAGGAAGACAGTTCAGTGGCATATAACTATTAAGTTTAGATCTTCTTCTTGGCACAATGACAGCAATATTTTAAACTGTTGGGTACAACGTTGTGTGGCAAGCTGGCTGGTTTGGTCTTCCAATATCTACCATACAAATAGAGCTATTTTTTTTCTCCTTGTTCCCATCTTGCTTTGGTGCTTCATGGCCTCCTGTAGCAAAATAACTGCAGAAAAAATTCTGTTAAAATCTCCTATGTTTTTAGCATCTGACTTCCAGCAGCTTGAGAGAGCAGGTCTCAAAGTCCCAAAGCTGGGTGGCTCATACGAGTATGTTCCATGTCAGCATGTCAGAGCAGTGCCACAAATAATCTATGGTCTGTGCACTGCTTCCTTGTTAAGCTCATGAAAGCCATTTGCAAGCATGAAAAGCACCTAATATTTCAGTTTGAGTTAGCTCAGTATCTCCAGTAATTACCTGACGGAGTCCTGAACACCATCATGATTAACTATCGAGTTGGAACTGAGCTGAGATGGAGTCTGTGAAAATTCAGTCCTGGTGGAAAAGGGTAGATGGCAAAGCCCAAAGCTGTGCTCTAAATCTTCACTCTTGAATTAGCCACACGTGTCCCCATTTTCTCATGCTCCCCTGTCCATCTATATCTGCTGTCACTCAGCTGACACTTACACTTACCCCAACACCCTGGGGCTGGCATCTCCCCCCCCCACCCCCCCCCTTTTTTTTTTTTGTGCTTGCACAGCCTCTTGCACAACAAGTCCTGTGGTAATACAGCCAAACAACAATTGTGAAGAGTGAAAGATTGCCAGGTTATAGATGGCAAAACCAGTCCGCAGGACTGGCTGTGTAATAGAATAGCAACAACAACAAATTCATAATAATAGCAGAAATAATGAATGGGTATATTCAAATATTAAGTAGCTAGCTAGAGCTCACCACTTGCCTTTTCTGCAGCTCCCATAAAACTCACTCTCCCTGCTGAACATGTATTTGCCTGCACTGCCGATGTGTTAATTCTGCTCCTTACCATTCTTCCATTTGCCTTGCTGTATCTTTCTCAATTAAAAAAAAAAAAAAAAGAAGAAATAAAAATCAAATCACATGGCATGAAAGAGCTACATCAGGAGGTCATTGCATCAAATGCTGCCGCTAGTTTAATAAAGGAACTGACTAATATACTCATTAGTGGTGCTCGTTGCTAATGCCCGATCAGATAATGAAATTGAAATATCATATTTTAGAGTGTAATCAGGATCCCTGCAGGTGCTGGGATGGAATTGCCCCATAGGTACGGCATTACACAGTTAACTAAGTGTGTTACCTGATGGAGGTGTTTCAGCTTCCCAAGCCTGCGGGTAGGAAGAGATGAGCAGGACTGTCTGCGTAGTTAGTAAGAACAGGGAATTGGATTGGAAACAAGGGAAAGAAGATGAGGTGAGTGGGGCTGAAGAGAATGGAGGCAGCTGGGAGCAAGTGCAGGTGTCAAGCCATCTCCAGAACCAGCTTATACTGGGTGGGTGGAGTATGCATCAAGCTTCCAAACCTGATTTTTGCAGAGAAGAGCACTGAAGCAGGGTTTCTGGGAGCATCAAAGGTTTCATTTCTTCTCTGGCATGGAGAAAGTCCTTTTGGAGCTGTCTCTAACTTACTTATTTTCCACCAAGTGGCTAAATCCAAAGAAGTTAGCAACACTCCTTTTTAATTGCCTTTTTTTTTTCTTTTTTTTTTTTTTTTAAGGAAAAATGAAAACACATTAGAAAGATTCAAACTCAGCTTGAGCTTAATCAATGCTACCAGACTTTGGGTAAACCGGGCTGAATGACAAGAGTTTTCCAGAGGAATTTGTTCTGTATGGAAGTTAACTTTAAACACTTTTCTTCATTGCCAGATGATTTAATACTGGATGAGCCAATGAAAGACAAAGCACTTCAGAGACGCTCAAATTACTTCGCAAGTTGCTCACAGAATATGTTCTGCTGAGACAACACCATGTTACAGACTTCAGTGGGATTAGCAGTAAAGCAAAGTTTTATTCTGCTACAGCACTTCAGATTGTCTTCCAATCTTTATTTCCTTTTATTTTTCACCCTCCTGCTCTCAGTTCCTTAATAATAACAACTTACATGTCAATAACAACCCCTCCTGGCTACCATCTTTCTACTTCCCTTCCTTTTCCTTCAGCACCCCAGACCTTTCTCCTTCTGCCCCTTTCCAAGCACTCTCTTGCAAAGACAGCGCAAATCCTTTCAGATGAAGGAGTGAGCTCACCCAGTACTTACGCATTCACTGTGAGGTCTTTAGAAGTGGGAAAGAGAGATGGGGTAAAGGAAAGTGCATGCCTCTTCCTCAGGTTTCTGAGAGAAAAAAAATCTTTGCTTAAGTTCATGAGAGGGTTCAGGGCCACGAATCCTCTGGGAAGGGCATTCGTCTTAGAGGGTGGAAGAATTTAAAACATTTCTTTTTTTTTTCTGTCTTTTTCCCTTGGAGTTCTCAATTGGTTTGTTTAAACAGGCTCCTAAGCCGTGTGTAGACTGGTATGAAACCTGTTTTCAGGTGCCTTGCACCAGGAGAACCATAGTAGTTGGGTCCCTAAATAATTAACGTAAGCACCTAAAGATATGGCTGTGTTGATAAACCAAACAAGAGCAGGGCTCAAGCCCAGGAATTGGCGCATGATCTCCCAAACTATCCTAACTTTAGTATGATCCCTGGCAACGGTTTTGCCCTGTTCCAACTAGCACTTTTGCAGACAATGCTTGGGCATGGTCCAGGGACTGCCTGGGCCAAGCAGCATCACCACAGGCGGTTCAGATGCAGCCCCCCGGTTTTGGAAGGAAAGACAATCATCAGCAAGGGCGCAAGTCAGTCCATGCCAGTTGGCCTCTGGGGCAAAGAACAGCCCCATGCATGTTTTCTTTACTAGAATAGACAAAGTTTAAGGCTTTCTTGAATGTAGTCTGAGATGCTAAAAAGGGACTTGGGAGCATAGTGCTGGAAAAGAAAAGGGAATTAAAGTGATGAGTGGTTTATCCAAATGTTAACTCATACCTTACACCTTCTAGAAGACCCAAAAAGTTCTTCTACTATTCCTAGTCTGTCTACACCTACCTATCTCCTACCTATCTTCATCTTTCTATCTATTTCACATCTTTCTTCAAGGCTTCTTCACTGTCCTTTTCTATTGCCATTGTTCTCTTGAGCCCTCATAATCCACTTGTGGCCAATTCCTAGATCTCCCAGTGGTGTAAAGTCTCAATGGGGGGAAAACTGGTGCAGCAAGGCAGGGTTATTTAATATTTTTAGTCAATATTTAATAGAAGTGAAGTTTTCAGTAGGAAACAAGGTGTTCTGCTGTTTTTCTTCAGATTTTTTTTTTTTCCTCAGAAGTGTCCAAAATCTCCATAAGAACTTGGCAAAACTTTACAAGCCGTTTAGCTGAGGGAACTGGGATTGCTCAGTCTGGAGAAGAGGAGGCTCAGGGGAGACATTATTGTTCCTTATATCTCCCTAAAAGAAGGTCGTAACAAGATGGGAATTGGCCTCTTCCCCCTGGTAACGACAATAGGATGAGAAGTAATGGACTTAAGTTGCATTAGCAGAGGTTCAGGTTTGATATTAAGAAAAAGCTAATCTCAGAAAGAGTGGTGAGGTATTGGAACAGGCTGCCCAAGGAGGTGGTCACCATCCCTGGAAGAGTCCAAGAAACGGGTAGATGTGGTACTGAGGGACATGGTGAGTGGACATGGTGATGGATTAGATAATGTTGGTGATCTTTCCAACCTTAATGATTCTATGATTCTATGGTTCTGTGAAAACAAGATGTTTCTCTCCTTTTAGTGTATTCCAGTGCAGTAGTTAGTGATTCACTCAATTTCTATTTATACAAAATCTAAATGTCTTGTCTGTAGAAATTACGTGTGTCTTATATGTGTATGCATAATGTGTGTCTGTTACAAGCAGAGGTGCATGTACTACTAGAAACCGTGTGTTCTTTATTCCTGGATGGATTATTCTTGTTATTACTCCTAACTGATCCCTATGGCAATGGAGACCCTTTTTAAAACATAGTCCTGCTGGGCTGATTGCTTTGCTGCTCGATGACTAGTAGTACCCAGGTGTCAGCAGCCACTTAGCCCAAGGGGTGAAGGATCAGCCTCATAGCCTCTCCTCAAGATCCTACTACCTCAAGGGCATTTCACTCCCCTGTGTGTGTCACTGGTGGCAGTGTCATCATTCCTATGTGTGTCAGCTGGACAGTTGGAGGTTACATGGCTGAGGTTGGAGAAGTGTGTGGCAGACCTGAGCTGAATGCAGCTTGCCAGAGTTATCGGTTGTGATCTTAACTAGAAGGTCCTTTTTCTGCTCACTTACCCTTGCACACACGCACATAATTGCAGCGTGAATTCATAATATAAACCATGATGTAATAGACACCAGCTCAACTCAGCTTAATTACTGTACAAATGAACAACAACTTAAATCGCAAGCAGAGTCCCATTAAAAGTAATCAGATCCTGGGTGGGGAGATGGTTAAAGGTGGTGTTTGAACTCCAAAGAAAAATATGCTCTTGTTTGGACATAATTGGTTTCTTTTTTTATTGTTATTTTTTCTTACACAGTGTATTTTTGCTCTCTCCCTGGCTCTCTCTCATTTTAATTTTTCAACCTTTTCCTGATAAACCAAACTAGTCTAGACATATCTTTTGAGAGCAAATGTTCTCTAAGCTATGTTCATTCCTTGTGAGTTTGTACGTTAATCATTAAATATAATTAATTAGAACATCTTGTAATTAACTTGGAAAGCAAAATTATACAAGGGAATGAGTTTGTAACCACATCACATTTGAAATAAAAATAAAACTTTGACTAAAAGGAATAACTGCTCTTTGGAATTAGATGAGTAACAACGTTGGATTGGCTCCCCCGAAGTTATAATGTTGGCTCTGAACTCATTCACATATATTCACCATATTTCACATTGATGTGTACACACACACACACATGTGCACAAACATTGTAATGCCATAATCCAGAGTCTGCTTGCTACAGGGATTCTTTTAAGTCATCCTTCTGTCTTCTTGGCTCTCTACACTGAAGAGGACACATGGGACTTGGTACACATGCCATCAAGCAGCCTTGGGGTTGTTCTAACTTGCCCCGACTAGCTGCAGTGGCCCTTCAGGTATGATGTTAGTTGGAAATTGTGGCATTTCATGTCAGGTTTTCCTGCCAAGGTAGAAGGGAGCTGGCAGAGGGTGGCAGACAGCTGGCTGTTGGGTCTACCCCCAAGCTGGAGATTTCTGGTCCATTGGGATCCCTATTTACGTGCTGGGTCCTGTTCTCATGCCCATCACTTCTTCAAAAAGCAGGTGTTGGTCTGACCTGTGGAGCACAGAAAATAAACCACCTTAGCCATCTGGTTAAAAAAAAAAAAAAGAAGAGAGAAAGAGAATTTGTCTTGTTTTGCTAACCAATCATTCCCTTCAACTGTTAAACACTGCAGCCATTTTGTTCTACCAATTCTGCTTGAGTGAATGAGTCAGAAATGTCTTGGGAAATATGAACCTCACCATGCCTAACAGGAAGACATCTGCCCATGGCTGCTAAAGTGTTAAAATGATGAGAAACTGGGCCTGGAAGACTTGGGTCAAGACCATGAAGTGTGTAGGAGCAGCACTTCCAGGAAGACCCCAACTGGCTTTGAAGAGGATGTTGGAGAGGAGAGACTAGTAGTGACTGTTCATCAGGCTCTGGTGCTGTACTTCACCACTTGCTTGCCATATGGCCTGTGTGACTTCATCTCTGTATCGATTTCTTCTCTGTGCTGTTGAGCATATTGTCTTGGCAGGGAGATCACCCTCCCACTACACATTGGATGGATAATACTGCTAACCAATTCCTAAAGCAAAAGGGTTCTTTCACCTATGTCACATGCCTGGCTGGGACCATGGTTTTTGCAGAAGCCAGTGCCTGCTTGAACTGTCTGAGAAATTTGTTGCTCTGAGCTTGCCCAGAGATTTTTGCCTTTTGCTCTTTTGGCAGGAGGAATCACCAAGCCTCTCTTCAATTAAATTTCCATCCTCCACTGCCAGACAATTGCTCGGCTGTATTGTTCATCCCCACATAGGCACAGAAACTCTCCTCCTAGCATTTTTGTTGTCAGTTTTCAGGATGATGGAAGGAAAGGCAGCTAGGGGGGCTAAGATGAAGAGGAGAGAAGGTATAGGAGGAGGAAGGTTCTTCAGAAGATAGGATGATTAAAGATGGAACTGATTGGCAATACCAACTCCGGAATGAGCATCTCATTGTGGAGAGAGACATTTCAGGTAAAGGCAGGGAGGCACAGTCCTTCTCTTTTTCGGAGTCATGAGCTAAGCAACTGAAGGACTTGGAAATGTGGTCCTCAGTGTCCCTCTTCATTTGCCAGAGTATCCTTGCTTTATGTTGAGATCTCTCACCACATGTTGGCCCTCTTTACTGATTCTTTAGACTGGAAATCAGCTAAGAAGTTTTCCCTTGGCTGAAATTTGCTCAATATGTGGAATTTAATTCTTTTCAGGAGGCTCAAAGGTATGATCACCCCACTTTGATAAGTAGATGAAATACAGTGTGGATTTGGAGGACCAAGGTGGAGGGAAGAGGCACTAGGAACATAACTGCCCCTCCTGCCTTCTTTCTCCTCTCTGTCCATGGATAGCACCTTTCTGCTAGAAGAGGCACTAAACTGGGATGCAGCTTGCCTAATTTTTGGTAAGTTGATGTTAGACACCCAGGATAACTAGATAGGCCATATGACCTTCTCTAGGCAGAGTGGATGGACAGACACCTTTGGATAAGAATATCTTCAGCAGGGGGCTTCCAGTATACATATCTGGGGTAATGAATAAAGTGCCCACTTAGCTTTTCAATCATGACATGAATTCCATACCCATAAGAGGAACCAGGTCCACTCTGCCTCCCACCATCATTTCTTCCACCTTCCTGCCTCCTGGCAAATATCCCACAGCCAAAGCAAGATGGTCCTGATTTTGAAATGGGAGAAAGGGTCTGCTCTATGTGAGATAAGAAATCTGCCTCCATTTATTGCCGTGCAGAATCACGGCACACCATGAACAAATGAGTGTATATGCATATTCCCAAGGAACAACAGTAGTGAATGACAATAAAAAAAAATTCTAAGAGAGATGTGACAGTAGTTTTCAATAGAGCTGACACTGAGCAAACACTTCACACAATGTGGAGGGTGATATAATATCCTGCCCTTTCAGAATGTCACTATAATGGGTATTTAACATTCATTGGCAGCAGCAGTCCAGCTTGATCTTCATGCTGTGAGGTGTTGTGCATATATCTAGGAAAAAATAAGATTGTTAAAGAGATGTACCCAGTTCATTGCCCTTTCTGATGTGGGTGTGGATCTGTCTTAGTGGAAGGCATGGGAGCTTTACTACTGACTTCAGTCTCTATTAGCTGCCCTGACGAGTAGTAGGAAATTAGGCATGCATGGAGGGAAGGGTGTTTATGAAAAGCAAGGTCTAATGAGAACCTGGTTTCAGAGTTAATTATGGAACAACTATTGCCGCTCCCTAACCCAATACCGAGCCTGATTCTGATCTTGCTGCATGGGAAAGCAAGATACTTTATACCCATGGGGGCTCTAGGGCTGCACATGGCTCTTGAGCAATTGCAGTGCATTTATGCTGGGGTGATATCATGTGATTGGCAGTGGGACTGCACCGATGTGGGCCTGATGGGTAATCTGTGGGATGAAGCAAATCAGCAGGACTTGCCAGGTCATGCCCAGCCCCATCCCATCCCACAGCGGTGCAGAGAGATGGAGAAGAGCTGTTGTTATCTCCTCCGCGAACCACTCCTGGTGCTCTCCCTCCCTTTGCTCTCTGATGTGCCTGATACACGTCTTCAGTCTCTGGTCTGAATGAAAGGTGTTGGTAGATGGTTTGTAAGGTCAGCAAGATGGGACAGCGTTGGGATCAATTGAGCTGCACCCATGTGTATGTAATCAGAATCTGGTCTGCTGCTAATTAGAAAGCTTAAACAAACACATGCAAATGAGACAGATATGAACATGCAGGTGGATTGCTGGAAACAACACCCTTCACTCCACCAATGGAGGGGGCAGCCTGTTCGAGCACTCCCTTTTGTTTTGTTGTTTCCACAAAAAAGCTGCCTCTGTTGTGGGGAAGTTTCCCCTTGGTTGAGCTTAGCGTGTATGGTCCTGGGGCATAAACAGTCTCTTGTCCCATGACACCTACCTGCCCTGAGATTACACTCAACTTGTCAGAAGGGGCATGGAATGCTTCACTTGCTGTGTGCAAGGAAGCCACTTTCCCATTTCACTTGGCCTTCATATTTGATGGGCTGGGTGCCTTTCCAAGAACGAATCTCAGTTCACAGTGTGTGACTGAAACCTTTCTGGGTCTGATTCTCCTTTTCTCTGAGGCCATCTTACATAGCAGCTCCATGAAAGCCTTCTGGGAAAGAAACTTTTCTTGGTTTCTAATACATGTACACAAGTGACAGCCCTGAGTTCACTAATCTAAATCAAGTTGTAATTGAATATATTTTTTGCTACAAACCAGATTATTGGATAACATTTTAAACACTTTCACTACTCTTGTCACTGTATTTCCAGAGTCCTTTGAGAACAGGTTTTTTTTCCCACTAACATAAATGGTCCTTTGATAATGGAAAATTTGCCTGAGTAAAAGCTGTTTAATGCTGTGGTTAAGTCATCACTTTAATCTGTCATTGCTTTTGAAAGATCTGGTGGAAAGAGTTGGTAGGGGCTTTCAGCTCCCCTTTTTTCTACAGTTGCTCATTCCCTTATGTTCATGGGTCTGCAAGGTAATTCAGATGAGGGAATTCACAGAATTGTACGGATTGAAAGGGACCTCCGGCGGTCATCTAGCTCAATCCTCCTGCTAAAGCAGATTCCTTACAGTAAGTAACAGGTTCCCTAGAATAGGTGTTCTGGCCATAAACTAACAGCTGAAAAAAGTAAAAATTTTTCAACAATGCGTCAGCATGAGATCTAGCATCAAAAAGAGGGAGATGATGGGAATGAGAGCTCATGCTGTCAAAGAGAAGCTTATGACAGCTCATGCTTGAGCTTAGCTTTCACGAAACACAAAATGCATTAGGTGGGATTCATCCGAAATGCAGATGTTTATGAGATAAGTTATGGAGAGCAACAAGCACTTTGCAGGGCACCAGTCACTGTGTGGACACCTAGAATAGGCCAAATTGCATGTACCCAGAAAGAGCTTATTTCTCTCTATTGAGTACAGAGAGAGATGACTAGCTCCAATCTCTATCTGACATGATTGAAGTAAGCCCCAACCACTACACACAGTCTGTTGATAGACTGACAGGAAACAATTAGGACAGAAAGTGTTAGAGCCGTGGAGCTCACCATGCTGAAGACCAGCCTCCAACCCACTTATTGGCACATACACAGGATAGCTAATATCTAGTAGATGCCTGACATGTTCAGCAAAACCTGTACTTGAAATGCCCCAGACCAGGCTTGCATTAGGGCTGGTCAGCTAGGAGTGGAGTGTGTCATTCTCCATTTTGATACAGCAAAGGTAAAAAGAACCAACACAGAGGGAGATTCAACACAAAACAGCACATTGTTTATAAGATCTTGATCTCCATGGTTGACTTGGCTGCCTTTACTGAAAAATGGGTTTGTGTTATGTGTTGTTTTAGATGGGACCAAATGTGAAAATTTTCATTTTGGAAATGGCTTTCGAGTATATCCTTTTATTCCTATTCTGGTATCTCCCAGTAGAGAAGAGTTGTGCCAAAGCAAAAAAAAAAAAAAAAGTTCCAGACACTTGACTAGAGAGCACAATATGCTATTTGATTACTTATTTTAACTGTCAGTAGCACTTCGACTGCTCTAAATCTGTCTTGAAAATTCATAGACAAGGGATTCGGCACACAAGAACCAAGCTGTATGTTAATTTGTTTGGCATAGCCTTGTCATGTGGGTTTTTATTTTGCAACTCACAACCAAAATGAAGGGTAGTTGAGATCAAAGTCCTTGGCTGTTTAAACTCTAATGTTCAGGGGAAGGTAGAGGTGCTATTTTAGATAGGACAAAGTCTCTGATTTCATGTCATTAAAACTGGATGTCTCAGTTTCTGAAAGCACACAAATGCACCTATAGTTGAGCTTAAAGACAGAAAAATATGTAAATACTTTGTTAAAGGAAAGGTGAGGTTATATGCAGTACATCTTATTTCTCTCTTGCAATGACTTATTTGGTTAACACAGACAAAAAAATGCCATATAGACATGGTAACTTGGTTTTAACTGGGTTAAAGTTAGAAGCAGATTAAAGCACAGAAGGGGCTTGGATGCTGAACGGGAATTACTAGTTAGAGCTGATCTCAGAATGTCCTTGCCTTTCATCAGTTCAGGAGTAGAAGTGGATTCAAATGGAGAAGTCCAGCTTATTGTGGAAGACTTCACCAAGGGTTTGATTATGGGAAGAATTTATGACAATCATTTCCTTCCAGACAGTCTAGACTGAGTTGGAGTTTCTTTGCTTCCACAACTTGATTCCGAGAGTTTCTAGAGCCTATAATTTTTCAAATTTGCTTTACTGGATCTGATTGGTCAAAGCAAGTTAAGAATCATCTTTTCTTTTTTAATTTCCACTTAAAATAGTTCTTGATACATTTATTCAGTGTAAAGTTTTGGCTGAAATTCTCATTCCAAGACCTTAGTGTCAACAACAGATTCCAGATTCCTGTTTACTTTAATCGGCTTTGCTCTAAGCCACAAGTAAAGATTGCAAAATTTGAAGGCGTGGAGTGGCTGTCCCCTGCTTTCAGTGTGGGCCTGCATTACTTTTTTTCTTCCTTGGGCTTCTTATATGAATGTGTTTTTGGAACCACTTGAAACAAGAATTCTGTCTTCAAGTGGGCACTTAAATATAGGATTCTGAATCCATATTTAAAAATGGATAAAAATAACAAGAAGTTCTTCATGTAGTTCTCCATGGAAATTTCTCAGCCCCAACAACTTTCAAGATTTTTGATTTTGGACACCATATTTGCCAGCATAAATACTGCTAAAACTTTTCCAGTTAGAATCAGCAGAAGATTTTTGTTGATATGTTGCAGAAATCTTGCAGATTTCAATGAATTTACCAGTGTTTGTGCTCATGGTATGTAGGCTTAATTTCTATGCCCAGGTAGGTAAAAAAATATAACAGATGTACTGATTTTCTAAAGTTGAGCACCCAGTGATAAATCCCAGTGTCTCGGTTTAAGTTAGCTCTTCAGAAAGCGGCCCATCTTCTCTACCCATCTCTTATACCTGCTTTGGGTTGGGATTTTCCAAAGTGCTTAGTGTTGACTGAATTCTGCTCTCAAATTTACTGGTAGTGATTCCCAGAAATTCATTAGGAGCAGAGGTAGGCTAGAAACTAGACCTTCTGAATTCTGTCGTGTGGTGTCTACCAGTTGAAGAAGGTCTTCTTCTGGGCCTTTTTATTGGTGGCTGTATAGACAAATGGCCTAAGAAATCTCAATCAGCACAACTAATGCTATTGACATGAATTTTTTGAAGTTTGTAGGGGAGGTTATGAGAAGTACCCTTTATTGACCAGTGCAGTGTGAGCTGATCTATCAGTGCAACCTGCTCCACTAGCTGAGAGGCCTGTGATATCTCTCTGAAGCTGCCTCTGTTTTTGAAGCATTTATTGTTTTCACGTTAGAGTGTGATGGACAGGAGATATGTGTGTACTTACGTCCAACTGTACTCTTAGTGCAAGCAGAAAAAAAGAACATTTAGGGAAAGGTCTCCTATCAAAATCCTTTATGAATTATACATTTTGAAAAACAAAAAAAAAACAATGGAATGTGGATACCTGTATCCAAGGATGTCCAGAACTACAATCACAATCATCTATAACCTTTATTATCTCTCCTATTTTCTATTCTGCTCACAAGGCTTTCAGCCTCCTCCTCACTTCATGATCACAGTTGTTTTAACCAAGTGATGGTGGTATAGGAGATAGATAGCACATTTGGACATATTTTCCCTCATGTGGGTTGTCCTTCTCACCCCACCCATGCTCTGGTTATGATGATGCATATCTATGGGAGTCAGTGGGAGATCTTTTCACAAACACTCACAGTGTGTTGTGTCTCTTGTGGGCAGAGATGTTGCTGTGTTAGCCATCATTATTTGATCTGCCTCTCTGACAAGATTACTTTAAAGCATAAATATTGGTTTCTGTGCTTAGCTGGGAACACGCCATAGTTATAGTTATAGATTTGCCTGCGTGGCTATGTCCAGTTCCTCAGCTATGTTGGGGTTGCTTGGTACTGTGGAATGGGAACTATGGAGAACAAAATCTGGGACAAGGAGTATTGCTTGTGAAAAAAAAAAATACACCTCTTTGAGTATGTTGGTAGAAAGTTTTTTTTGGCAGGGTTTTAAACTCTTCCTTAGGGCAATCTAAACTGCATCAAAATATGCCATATTTGAGCTGGATGTACCGAAGTCAATGAGATTTCACATGTTTGAGTGGGAGAGATGGAGAAGACTTTGATTCTACTTTCAAATGACAGAAGTAGAATTTAAATTCAGCCTATAAACTCCTCTGCACTTTGCCCCCCTACACTTAAATTTTGCCTGTTCTATAGAAAAGGTTCATTTATAAAATTTCAGTTTGGAATAGAACTGGAAATTTCTCTTGGAACAAAGTCACTGGCATCCAGTATGGTCTCCTGTTACTTCTTACACAAACAGGAAAGAGCAGAGGGCATGAGAAGTTGTGTCTGAATGAAGATGAGATGAAGAGAAAATAGTATCCTCTTTAGGACAGAAAAACATACTTCTCATTGGAAGTAGCATAGGAGCACAGGAGAGAATGAGAGTCCCTGAGGCAAGCCTTTTTCTTAGGGTTTCTCTGAACACGAGCATCTTTTATGAGGTTTCTGCAGTGCTCAAGGCCAATTGCCCTGAGGTCAGCTCTAGTTTTTGACAAAAGCATTTTTTTAAACAGTTTCCTAATAAACATTAAAGAGAGCTTCAATGAAAGCTGTCAGTGAATCCTTAATGGACTGAACTTTCTACTGCTGAAGTCAGAAGAAAAAGTTCTGCAGATTTCAAGAGATTTGTGTATGCTGGCTTTTCTAGACACAGCTGAGCTTTCAGAACTGATTGAGAATGGAAGAGATCTGAAAACCAGTGCACTGCAGTAGCTGAGTATCTGAGGCTTGAGAGTGGATATTGGAAAAACAACAGAGAAAGCGTTTAGTTGGCCCACAACTGGCTTAAGCAAGGGCATGGTTGTGATGGTATGGCAACATCTGTATGTGTCAGAGGACGGAGATGAGGAGAAAAAGGCCATGGAGATGAGAAGAAAAACTCTAGCCAGGGTGAACTGGTGGGATGCCAGGCGGGTGCGATGCAGCTGGAGCTGGCCGGCTGCAGAAGTCCAGCTTGTATAGAGAGCAGGAAGCCTTCTGGGAAAAGGCCCAGTGAAGGCATTGCATGTGTCCAGAGACTTCAAAATACAATTTTATGGGGATGGAGCCACTGAAAAGTTGGAGTGTTAAAATAATAATGAATGCTGTGACTCTGCCTGTGGGGTTGGAGTAAGGGTTTGCTATTCTGCTCTCGTCTCATCACAATGCAAGACCAGGATGCCTTACAGCCAGGTGAGCTGTTTGTAGATGAGAAACAGCAGAGAACAGAATAAAACCTCCAGCATTTTTTGGGGTAAAAGCAATTCTGTGAGTGATATACCAGAAACAGCTAAGGGAAATCAGAAGGAGATAAGATAGCTGTATTTCTCTGGCTAAGGTCTTCAGTCTTTTCTCTGGGCTCTCTTGCTGGTCTCTCTGTGCAAGTGCTACAGGGCTACTATAAGGGCATTGTCAGAATCATGCTTTAACTACACAGCATTTTTTTACATGCAGTGGAAAATACTAATTGAGAGAAAATATACTTGAATCCTTCTTCCACTGGTGTCTTTTTCCATCCAGAAAAGACAGGATCTGGGGAAGTGCTGGAGGGACTTGGAGAAGATGAGAATGTCTGTGGGAGGGCTATGGAGAAGGATTAGGCACCCACTGTGCTGAACTCACAGAATCACAGAATTGTAGAGGTTGGAAGGGATTTCCAGAGATCATCGAGACCAACCCCCCTGCCAAAGCAGGTTCCCTACACCAGGTTGCACAGGTAGGTGTCCAGGCGAGACTTGAATATCTCCAGAGAAGGAGACTCCACAACCTCCCTGGGCAGCCTGTTCCAGTGCTCCGTCACCCTCACCGTGAAGAAGTTCTTATGCACATTCGTGCAAAACTTCCTATGCTGCAGCTTATGTCCGTTTCCCCTTGTCCTGTCTCCACGTACCACTGAAAAGAGACTGGCCTCACCACTATGGCCGCCACACCTCAGATATTTATAAACCTGGATCAGGTCCCCTCTCAGTTGTCTTTTCTCAAGGCTAAACAGACCCAGTTCACTTAGCCTTTCTTCACAGAGGAGATGCTCCAGGCCCTTCACCATCTTTGTGGCCCTCCGCTGAACTCTTTCCAAGAGATCCCTGTCTTTTTTGTACTGGGGAGCCCAGAACTGTACACAGTACTCCAGATGAGGCCTTACCAGGGCAGAGTAGAGGGGGAGGATCACATCCCTCGACTTGCTGGACACGCTCTTTTTAATGCACCCCAGAATGCCATTGGCCTTCTTGGCCATGAGGACACACTGCTGGCTCATGGCCAACCTGTCGTCCACCGGGACACCCAGGTCCCTCTCTACAGAGCTCTCCCTACAGTTCTGGTGTAGATCTGCCTTTAGCTGCCCTAGTGTCACCAGTGTAGTGCCATATGTCTTCGGTTTCCTCCTCCAGACATCCTCTCTTGACTGTATCCCAGGGCTAACTCATGAGGACACCAAAATGCTGTTTCTTTGCCCAGCCCACTTCGACTGTAGTTTCATATGACCAGCCTTGTTAAACCACCACATCCTTCCAGAAACACCCATGGGACAGGGGACCAGGCCAAGCCAGCTGTCTGTGGTGCTTACTGCAAACACTATGGACAAAGGTGGAGGTTAGGTCTGTGCTTAGGCTGCACCTTGAGCACTGTGCTCAGTTTTGGGCCCCTCAGTATGAGAAAGACAGCGAGACCCTAGAGTGCATCCAAAGAGGGTCAACAAATCTGTCTGGAGCACATGTCTTATGGGAGTGACTGAGGGAACTGGGATTGTTCAATCTGGAGAAGGCTCAGGGGACACCTTATTGCTCTCTACAGCTGCCTGAAAGGAGTCTGTGGCTGCCCAAGGAGGTGATGGGAGTCACTGTCTCTGAATTGTGTTCATGAAGTGTGGCACTGAGGGAGATGGTTTAGTGGGCGTGGTGGGGATGGGTTGATGGTTTGACTAGATGGTCTTCGTGGTCTTTCCAACCTTAATGATTCTATGATGCTATGATTCTGAATCACCCATCCTTAAGGAGCAGCTCTGATCCAGTAGCCCTTTGGGGGAAGGCAGAAAATGCAGACTCTTCTGCATTTTTCTGAGAGAGGGAGGAGCAGGGCAGGTTTCTACCTGGGGATACAGTCACCCTGGCAGCACAGGGGTCGGGGGTGGCCTTTGTGATGATTCTTGCAACACTGAGTCAGGGTTGTGATGAACTAACCTTGCATAAGCAAGAACGCCATCACCAGTGGTAAGCTGAAAAGCGCCGAGCTCTATTTTCAAAGACAGCTCAGAGGTTATTTATGTGCGGAAATGCTCCTTATCTCTTAATTCCCAGACTGATGGGTAGAAGATATGCAAAGAGTGACTTCTGTCAGAGGCGAGCTCACCAGCACTGCTACTGTCTTGGCAAGAGGGAGGGCTCTCTCAGCCTTCCCTGGTAGCAATGCTGACTAAGGGCCATAGGAATCTTAATTCTTGGCCCAGAGATGGAAAGCCAAGCTATCTGATGGGCTGGTTGACTGACAGTTTATATCCTGTTGCAGAGCAGTATGTAGTCATGATATAGCAGGGTTTTTTTTTCTGCACCTGGAAGACCAGAGAATGAAGATCCAGCAAATCATCCATTTTGAGCATAAAGGATCAGATCCATTCTGAAAGAGCCTAAATTGGGCCCATTCCTTTATCTTCTAATGAATATATCAAAATTCCTTGGTATCAAATATATTATTTTTTTTCTCCATTATTAGACATTCAGGCTGGAATCTGAAATTCAATCCTATTTCCTTGTGGCACATTGTTAGTAAGAAGAAATTTGCAACTGGAAATTAGTTAATGATTTCTTTGTAAGTACAGCAGATGGATGGAAATCCAGCTTCTTTTACCCGGCTGCAGCGACTGGCATGCTAACTAAAAGTAGTAAAACATTTATTAATGAGAGGGGTAGGCAAAAGAAAAAAAAAAAAACCTACAGCAATGAACACAGGTAATAGGGTGTCATTATTACAGAGCTATCTGTCAGAGTAGGACATGCATAAGAATTAGATTTCTTGGAAAAAGCTGTGAAAAAATATCTCTACTTCTGTTTGATGGAATCAAATTTCAATTTTTATGAACTTTTCACAGACTAGATATATTTGTGTCTAAAGAAATCATATCTCTTAATGGGTAATAATGACTTTATTTATGCTGAATGACATTTTTCTACTAGTTGGGCTGAAAAGCATGGGGAAATCATGTAGGGGAAAAACAAATCTCACTGATAATTTTCTTAGCTGTGATGGGGCATTCTGGATTGTGCTGAAAAGTGAAAATAAAAAAAACTTCTACTGCATGGGGTTCATAGAGGGTTTATAAAATAGAAGAAAAAAGAGACAAAAAGCTGGATTTTGCATGGGAAGGGATTTTCTAACATATTCCTTTTGGGAGAATGGGATGGTAGGCTCTGGCTCATTGGATGCCTGGCTCTTGAGGAAAGCCTTGCTGCCAGGGGAAGGCTGAATTCTCTGTTTGAATGCTTTGCCTGGCCTCAGCCTCTGTTTGCTGTCCCTGATTCAGGCAGCAAGGCAGGCAGCTGCCAGTGAAGGAGCCAAAGACATTGGGAACAGGTGGCTGCAAGACCAGTGGAGGCATGGCTGCCTCTGAGAGGAGACAGGGGAGCTCTGAGTGCCACAAATCCCCACTTCTTATGCTGCCAGGATCAGGTTGACTCTCTGCAGCAGGGCTGGGGAGGAATAGATGTGATTCCTTAGGAATGTGATGCCTTAGGAAAACAATGTGAGGGTTTTGCTCCTTACATCCCATTTGCAGCTTTGAAAATGGCAACTGAGACCATTTCTGGGTTCATGTTGCAAATATCCTTGCCTTGTCCTGCCTTTCTTTTTCTTTCCTTGCCTTGCTTTCCTTTTGCTGTCTTTCTTGTAGCATTCTATACCTTACTGCATATGAAAAAAGAACATGTCAAATGGAAAGATTCTTCAGATGGCAGCATTTCGAGTCAGCCCAAATCACTACATACTATCTGCAGATGTCTTGATCCCAAGGGAGCTGCAGTAAGGAGCTGCTGTATGTGACTCAAGGTGACAAAATTAGGCACTCTGCATGAATAGATGTTCAGGTGCTGATGCATCATTTCTTTTCTGTAGTGAGAAATTGGATGAGAAGGTTCACATGAGCTCATTCGGTCTTTATGGGCTTGAACCAGCTTCCATTGGAGTCAATAAGAATCCTTCCATTGACTTTAATGAGAGCTAGATTGGATCCTAAATTAGTACCTTCACCCTTCAAATTGTTTTGCAGTGCCTATCCCCATCCATAATTAACATAAACTGACTGTGATATTCATCAACGGGAAAATTACATGAAAATGTCCTCGGTAGGTTTATTTCTGCTCTCACTGAAGATGATAAGAGTCTTGCAATTAACTTCAAACTGGCTGGTTGTCTGTATATCGTGATTATAAAATACCTTGACATATTTGTTAGGTAGAGTTCAGTTTGAGCAACTTCTTAATTGCATGTCAGGAAGAAGAGATTTGGTTGTGACCAAAGAAGGCCACATTGAAAAATCAGGCAGCATTAAGGAGCACGGTTTGACTTTGTGGCTACATAAATCAGTATTTCAGTTTCTCATTTGGTATTCACTGAAACGAAAACATAATCTGAGTTAATTGCTCTTCCCCAAGGTGCCTTGTTGCGCAATGTTTTATAAAATTAAAGCCTGTTAAGTACACACGAAGAAACATACTTTAGATGCAGAACATAAAATACTAGCACCTCTAATTCTGCTGTCATGTATGGTTGATTAACCTGGTACAACAGAAGCCTTGGGGAGAGTTTCTGTGCTGTTAGAAAACATATTTCCACTTAAGGGAATTCAGACAACAAAGAGATCTCACAAATCGCATTGTTGGAGGCTAGGCTGACATTTGGGGCATCTGAGCTCTCTCACAAAACTGTAGAAGACCAGGGAAAAAATGTAACATTCATCTCACCTATAGACAGTTATCTGTCACCCCAGTGCCTTCTACAGCAATTAAGAAATTATTAATCCAGCCCTATATCCTTTGCTCAGGCAATGTTCCTGTTGGCATCAGTGGGAATTTTGTCTGGTCCTGGAGTGAGCGTGGAGCGAAGAATGGAGAACAGCATGGGGAGCAGGAGAGCTGCTTTCCATGCACCTGCACACTGCAATGGGAAGGTCAGTGTGCTGCCATACTTCTGGGTGGAAATTAATGTTTTTGATTTTTCTGGGCTCCTCAAATGCATAGGTATAACAACAGAACAGCAGAAAAACCCTGTGAGATGGAGGAGTCTGAGCTGGAAAGTGGTGTGGGTGATATCCAAGGGGAGGATGCAGTGGTCTAGGGTTAACAGAAGAAATGCCATGGGGATCTCTCCATGCCCAGGTGCTCTGGATTCTGCTCACTTCTTGCAGATGCCTCCCTGGGGCAGGCAGGGAGCTGTGGAGTGCATACCAAGCACATCACAGCTGCCTGTTGGACCAGAAGCTGCTCAGGAGCATGTGGGAAGATCAGGAAGGCTTATCAGATAGTGTGCAGCAGTGAAACTGCCTCGTAAGGCATAGTGTGGGAGACAGGGGTACTCTAGTGAAGACCAAGCTGAGAGCTCGCCAGGTGTGTGTGGTTAGATTTAAGGTGAATGGAAGCTTCTCTCAGGATGAAAGTAAGCCCATATCTTTATAATGAAGTCAGCTGGTGTTTCAGGTTGCTACCTGCTTCTGCTTGGGACATTCCCTGTGTCTTGGCTGTCCTCAAGGCTGGTCCAGTAGCCATACCTCAATCTGACCTGGTCCAAAGGAAAAGACAGAGGTGATATAAATGGGTAGGTTCCCTATATGGTTATAATCCCTGTGTTTCTCTTCCTTTTCCCCGACATTTTCCCTACAGATTGCACAGAGACATTTGCTGTAATAAGCTGAAAAAGCCTTGACACGGGACCTATTATCTGCAGCGCTCCTTGTCTGTGTTTGGCCCACACCAGCAATGCTCAGGCTAATGAATAAAAAAGTGTTAGATGAATTGTATCCAAATGCTATGCTGTGTGTCAGCACATCCTTTAGCCTTTGCTCAGGGCCGTGTTTTCACTTAATTCATCCTCAGTGGGGGAATCACATGGAACAGCCAACATACAGCTAGAACTGGAAAAGGAAATCTGAGGCTTTGCAAATGGGGCAGAGAGGTGGCCATCCTTGCACATAAGTGGAGTGCTGTGCAGATGAGAGATCTATATCTAAATTAACCCTCCTCATTTTTTGAGGAAAAACATATTTTCAGAGGGCAAATTTTCTGATCTCTTCGAGGCAAAGCAAGGAAAATGTGGGGATTTGGATCTATTCTGGCAATTTAGGGCAGGTAACTGAAACCCTGCAAACTGATCTTTGATTCCAGTTGTCGCACGATGATCAGCTTTAAGAGCTAATAAAGTGCTTAGAATTTTACACTGCCCGTGACCCTTGAAGGGAGAGGATTTTTTATTTGGCTTCACAGAACATGACTATCCCCTTGACACCTGCTTAAATGGACCTTTGAGCCTCTGCCAGAAACTTGAGTAGAAAAAAGTATCAGATCTTCTAAAGGATGTTAGAGGTACATTACCACCTTTCTGAGCCTTTGGAGTTTTCCCAGACTTCTTAAAAAAATAGCACTGGTAGCACTGGTAGTTCAAAAAAGTTCTGTAGCTTCTATCTGTAAGACTTCTGGTGTAGGTCTTCAGGCCTGCTTGAATGAAGAACTCTTAACTTCAGCAGATGCTGCCTCACCCCCTTCTCTGCTGCTATTTACTATTCCACCCACACCACGTCAGAGCTGCTGCAGATTGTGCTGGAGCCAGGGCTGCTATAGGCGTCTGAGGCTGGAAATTTCAGTTGCTTCCTTTGCTATATCTGAGCTTTCCAGTATCAGATATGGAAAGCGATGGGGATCTGACCTGCAGGTCAAACATGACTTTCACTGACTGGTTTTATGCAATGCAACCTGTAGACCAGTTTGGTTCTCTAGGCTGGAATCTGTCTGCTTTAATTTAGGCAACAATCTGAGAAAGATGGAAGAAATGAGACTCCATGAGCCCTTCAAATGGGCTTGAACACTTGGAAACTTCTTGAATACATTGACTAATGCTCTATCACTAGCCATCTTATGTGACCTCTATGAATAACCTATGTGTGGTTCCAGTAATTCTGACATTAAGTAATGTTTCCAGTCTTTCAAGAACTTTACGGATTTCAAGTGAACTTTCATACTGCCGTTGTTAGCAGGATCACCTACACATTTTCACAGCAATTCTAGCTTTAAGCTACGGTAGAAATGTGCTGGTATATAAATCCCACCATTCTCACTCTTTGAACATGAATGCTATCAGTTTTCAAAGTTAGGCAGATAGGACAAATATGTTCCTTTGCTGGATCCTTTCTTTTGATCACTGGGGATATATCAACACCTGGTAATTCTCTGAGGCCTGCCATGGTGGAGCCTGTCTTTCTCAAAAAAATATGGAAAAAGTCCAGAAAGACAGTTCTGCTAGTCCAAAATTAATGTTCTGAGTAACAGGGGTATACTCATCCTCTTCTCCTAGTGCTTTACACACAAAGAAATAGAAATAGTATAGTTTATTTGATAGACCCTAGTACTGAACTCAGGAATTCTTGGCTTGTAGCCCTGTGCTCAAACCCTTACTCCTCCAGCACTCAAAAGAGGGCCCAGTATATTCTCAGTAATTATGTACAGTGATTTGTGCAAGTGTAGTAGAACAATGCCATATGCTTAGGTTCCTAGGCCAAATTCTCATTTTGGCATTATTCCACCGAATGTAATAAAACTAGGCCAATAAGAACATTTGACCCAGCATGTTTCTAGTCTGTGGGGATTATAGAGGTGGTCTTGTGATTTTAACATGAAACTGCTTCACAGTGATGGTTCAGTCACAGGTTTCATGCACAGATAGGGTTTAGGGAGAAGTAGCAGCTTGCACTGAGGCTGCATGAGATTAGCCAATATTTACTATTTCCACCATTTTCATCAGTTCTTGTTTCTCTATAATGTTCTGTTTGATTATACTTACAGACCTGGGAATGTACAGTGTTACATTAGTTCTGTTTTAACTGGAAGGATTTTTAGTATTATTGGTTATCCTATCTGGAAAAGGGGATGTTTTCTTTACAAAAAAAAAAAAAAAAAAAGCCAGCTAACTAAAAATGGTAGAGAAAACAGCTGTCCTAGGTAGAGAACTGCAAATACAAACAGCTGCTGAGTTTAAACTTGTTCAGTAAGTTCTTTGATGATACTCTGCATGAAACAGCTTAACCGATCTATTAGAAACGAATGAAAAGGGAACTAGGGACCAAAAAGTAGGTTGATGTCTGTCTAAAATAGAGTGGGAAGAAATTTCCCCTACCTTCCATTAGGACTGGGGAAAAAAACTTCACCCTGACATTTTCAATCAAAACAAAATACTTTAACAAAAATGAGAATTTGTATGTGTATTTCATTTTCAACTCATGTCAATATCTCTTTGCATTTCTTGACAATGACAGATGATTCAAGGAAAATAGAGTTTGGAATCCTGACATAGAATGATCTGTGGCCAAAGCATGCAAAGTACCTCCTATTACATATGGCTTTGATGTGGTATATACTTATGGGTGGATTCAGAGCGTTGACTTCTGTGACGTTCTTATAAGGAGTACACTCCAAATAAAAAACTGGACTATGAAACAATGGCTTCCACGAAACAGTATTTTGAAGGAGAAAGACTATTTTGTTGAATTGGTTTGAATTGAGACATTTTGGGTTTTTGAAAAGAAATGTTGCATTTTAACTGAGCCGTTCCAAACGGCATAATGAATTGCAGTTTCCCAGCGGGAAAAAAAAAGAATAATCAAATCTGCAAGACTTTAAAAACTGCATCTGCCATCAGGAAATTGTTTTAATGAATAAATCTTGAATATTAGAAATCTAACACAGTCCCTTGCTCTTCATCACCAGCATATTTGACCAACTTGTTAGCTTCAGCTTTGGAGAGACACCAGGGAGTACTTATCTTTGTTTCATAAAATTACAAGCAGGAAAAAAGAAATAAAATTTTTTGTCCTGGGTTCCAACAATGTCTGAACTACCGAAAATGAATCCTCCATCCACAGCATTCTGAGTTGATGATACAACCTTCTCATGGAAGGTACGGTGCAGATAACTTTCACTTATCACTTACACATTGATTCTTATTGAATTTCTTGCTTTTTATTTTTGTTGGTTGTTTGGTTTTGATTCTCTGTAGAGGAATTAAATGAAGGGAAATCACAGCATCCTTAAAAATATCTTCTGTGAATTTATTGCAACAGCCTTTTGGAAGGACTGGCAAGTCTTCCCATTAAAGAAAAACAAAATGCAGATGTTTTCAGTAAAACCTGCACTCTTTTAGTGATAGTGTTGTCTTCTCTCATTGCACTAAAATGCTCACTGCCTCTCAGTGTGCCTTGAAATTTATCTTGAAGTACATAAGCATACAAAATGAAGCATATTCATAAAATAAACAATAATAAAAATTATCCACAGTGTCTCAATAATTCCTGAGGGAATTTTACTTCTACTGAATTCAGGAGAAGAAAATACTTTAAGAGTTGGTGAAAACATTGAAAGATATGAGATAGAGAAAAATAGACTGAATAAGAAATGACCTGTTGAATGTATTGTGTGTGAGAAGACAAATGACTAAATATTACAGAGTGTATACTATCCTCCAAAGTTTGCTCCAAACTTGCACTAATAAACTGGGAAAGAAATCAGAGAAGAAAGGATGATTCATCTAACACCTTGGTCCTTCTTTCTGAAGCAGAGAACTCTATTTGTATTCATGGCAAAGAGAAGGGGGAGTGATTTGTGGGGCTATACATGTCTAATCAGGCTTTCTGAACTAGGCACTGCACTGTGTTGTCATTTGTGATGAAGTACTTGGAAGGTTGCATGAAATGAAGAGCATCTTTGGTGGGTAGCAATCTAGCCCACAGGGAAACGTGGCTTAAATTAGCATAGTGATTTTTGTTTAAACTTCAAGTACACTAACTCAGTGGAAAAGATAAACATTTTCTGTGTCTTTCTAATATTACAACTATTATTACTGTGTTTTCTCTAAAACTAGTATAAAGACAAAATACAATGAAAGATAGAGGCTAAGTATGGATTCACCACATTTAACTTTAGCTTTATAAAAATAAGGAGTGTAGTCCAAGCTAGTTGTCTGGATTCCCTTTGTGTTAAGTGGGGAGAGGTGAACGTTTGCAGGTGCATATTCACCCCTCTTACCTTTGTCGGCTTCAGTTTTGTTCTTCACCATTCACTTAATCTTGACAACTAGTTTTACTCAATATTGAAATATTAGATAGTGACATGAAAAGGGAAAGGCTCCATCCTAGGTAAAACTCATCTGCCTTAAAGTCAGTGACAGCAATTCCAGTGACCTAAAATGATGTTCAAGCATCACCACACAAAATGTTTTTAGAGCATGATTCATATCACTGATTTCAGATGTTTGGTTTATGATGGTGATAATAATTGCAGCCTGGAGATATTTAATTCTCTTATTGACTTACAAAGGAGTAGAGAGACTAGATGTCTATGCTATATACATTTACTTTTGGCCATGTGAAGTCTAATTCTGTCCTTCTAATTAATATTTCTGGATCTAAAGTCAGCTTTATCTTTCCACCTTTATTTCAAAAATTAATAGAGAATAGCTCCATGTTTATACATTTATTCTACTTCAGCCAGCAAATCTTCACCGATCTTAGAGTAAAATGTATGCAATATACGGAACAAGTTACTCCTTATTCTTTCAAGTAATGGCAGAATAAATTTTACACATACTTTTGAAAAGGCTTGACAGCATATAAAACTAAAGTGTTTAATTTATTCAACATCTTTTTTTTTTTCCTGAGGAATAAGTATTGCTAGATTGTCCGGAAAACAAAACAAGACATCCGTCCTGTTTTGGCTGCCTCTGAGTTCTGACTTGCAGCATCTTCAATTTGGAAGGAAAGAATCTCGCACGGTTTGCACCTGTTCCCAGTCCTTCCTCTGGAGATGCTCCAAAGAGGACTTAATTTGAATGATAACTGAGCCCAGAGTCTGTAGTGTAGGTAGGAGTTGGCTCTAATAATTCTTTTTGGAAGTAAGAATCTGTGAAAGAAAGTTAATCAGAAATGTTCTCTCTATGACATTGCTTGGAAGGAATTACAAATAGAAGTAATAGGTTAATTGTACACTAAAATCTTAGGCAATTTCTGCTTATATGTTCTCCGGGGAAAATATATATTTTCATAGATTAACAGAATCATTAAGGTTGGAAAGACCATCAAGATCATGTAATAAACCCATGCCCACCATGTCCGTTTAACCATGTCCCTCAGAGACACATCTCCATGTCACTCATCTCCATGTCATCTCCACCTCACTGTTTCTTGAACACCTCCAGAGATGGTGACTTCACCACCTTCTTGGGCAGCCTGTGCCAATGCCTCACCACTCTTTCTGAAAAGAAATCTTTCCTAACATCCAACCTTAACCTCTCCTGGCATGACTTAAGGCCATTACCTCTTGTCCTATTGCTAGTTACGTGGGAGAAGAAGCCAAGTTATCTGGGAGAAGAGGCTGATTTTGGCAGACATTAGGTGAACATTAATTCTCTGTCTTAATTTACATCAGACCAGCAGTACTACTCTAAATATTGACAACAGAGACCCAAAGCTTCACAAATTTTGTGTTTGGTACCTAATTTGGAGTGTTAGGATATGATAAGAACTTATATTCAGGTTCAACATTTACACTGATTTTTATTGCTTAGGAATAGAAATCTTGAAGTTAGTTTTATGGAAACAAAGATCAATGCTTGATAGACATCAGAAAGCAAATTAGATTTTAGCACATGCTAGAAAAAGGACAGAACAAACCAGGAAAAATTAATTGTACCACTGAATAACTCTCTAGTGCTCCCACACATCAAACATGGCATGTAGTTCTGGTTTTCTTTATTTCAGAGAAGATATGTTTGAACTAGAAAAAGTTACGAGAAGATCAGGGAACAGCACAAGGAATGACTGATATACTAAAAGAGCTCATCCTTCCGAATGACTAAATGGTGACTAAAGAAACATGCGAGACAAGTTCCTTCTCCACTCGTGGAGAAGGCAAACAGGGAATAGTTTATTTCTTTTACAGTAAAAGACCTGGAGTTCAGCAGATGAGACTAGCTAGCTTCAACAAGATTAACAAAAAGAGGTTACTTATACAACCTGTGGTTAAATTATAGGAGTCTTTGGCACAAGATCTTGTGAAAAGTACAAACTGATCAAAGAGGAGTCCTTCTGAGGTAATTCAGTGCAAAGACCTCATTTATATTTAGGGAGAAGTTGTTCAGAGGCTTAGGAAAAAGTAATCTAATAATATAGATCTCTGCTTTCCCAGCTCCTATGCTCTTCTCTTATGCTTGGCATTTACTGTTGCATTTAGTATTGTAGAATCATGGAATGGGTTGGGTTGGAAGGGTTCTTAAAGATCATTTATTTCCTCAGGAAATGGACAGGGTTGCCAAACAACCAGGTAAGAGAATAACTTCAATAGCTTCACTGACTTCACTAGCTAAAGCTTTCATTTTGTGTGACATGGCCATTCTTATGTTACGTTCTAGTCTTTGTCTTCAGTAAAACCTTTTCTTGAGAATACATGCTGAAATTAGTTAATCTCATGTAACCTTGAATAACACCTTATTATTTTGTCTATCCCAGATGGCCAGTTGTCCCAGTAAATCTACCTAAACTATCACTGACAACACTAAGTCCTGAGCATAATGATCAATATTGTATACACCATGAAGTCTTGTCTGGCTGAGGACTATGGGTTCTCCTGAATGGTCTGTCTGACAGCATTGCTATTCTATGTGAAGGAACATCAAAGACAGAAAAATTATGGCTGCTGTGCGAGCCAAGGATGTTGCTAAATCTTTTGGTAGCCCATCTACACTTTCTTTATGTTTTGTTTTGGTTGGCAAGAAGTTGTTTTGATGGCCCCAGTAACATATATCTTTTCTTGCTTGAAAAGTTTTTTGTTCCCTTTAAACTTCCTTTATATGAACTCCTATGTCATCACTGTGTTGACAGAGCAGCTCTGATGGCAGGGATTCAAAACCTAGTCGCCTCTGTCAGCCAGTCATTGAGTTAATAACAAAACAAGGACTGTTAAAGGTGTACCTAGGCAAAGCAGAACTGGAATTACAGGAGAATAACTTCTCAAAGTGCCCAAGGGGAAAGCTGAATAAACAAGGGCTTCCAGCCTGTTCAAAAATGTGTCAAAATGACGTCTGCAAAATGTAATAATGGCTTAATAGAAACTCAGATCATACATTGTCCAGTAAAATATGAATGTAAACATTTGGAAAATCGTTGTACACCTAACAAGCTGTTTTGGAATCTGTTATTTGACTTGGACTTCACTGAGCATATGACAGGGCCTTGTTTAATGTGGAAAGCTGATTTCCCTCATTATTCCAGTTTACATTTTTATTTTCTCAGTGTGTTCGTATCATGAGGGCATTTGGCATTTCTCAGCTTTCATTTTGTGTTCAGAGTGAGACCTGGATTAATCCCTCAGCCGATGTAACCCTGCACACTTCATTAGAATTGAGTTGATTTATATCAGATGAGGATGTGATTTTGGGCCATTTTCACCTGCAATTATTTTTCCATTTTTATTTCTTATTTCTTTCTGTCCTGTATTTATCTGGATGAAGAATAAATTCTGTTTGACACATCTTGAGGTCTACACAGAAATTTCAGACTGAAGACAGTGTATTTTGTCTCTCCTTGCAGGGCTAAACATTTTCTTTTATTTAATAAGAAGTTCAAATTAAAATAAAATACAATAAAACTGAGTTTAAAATTGTGCACAAGAATTTTCCCAGACTGTTACTTTAAAATATATCAGAGATACATTTGGTGTTTTTGCAGCTGTATGGCTCTTATACAGCCTAAGGACCATATTGGAATTTCTGACTGAAGTTTTGTTTTCATAGGTGTGTAAATGTGTTATCGAAGGTATTTTGGCATTTTAACCAAAGACTTAAATTTTGTCGACTTTAGTTAAAAATGTTAGTCCCTTTTTTTACTCTTCAGAAATTCTGTTTGTTTGACAGGTGCTGCTGGTCCCACAGTGAGCCCTTCAATGAGCATTTCATGTAGGGTTTGTTTGGATTAAAAAATAATAACACAATAAGTGAAATCCACTACTTTATTACACCGCTTGACATTTGCAGTAAAGTCAAGAAATTTTGATAATTTTTAGTATTTCCATCTATGTGTGTGAAAGCAGAAGGCTTACTTTGGGCAGAAACAAGATTTATAGTGGCACTTAGCATAAAATATATTATCACCAGGCTTTCATATTGTGGTTGTCTTTTTGTTTTCAGGAACAGTTTCATTTTTTCTTGGATACAGTAGAATAATTGTATTCACAGT
Source organism: Meleagris gallopavo (assembly GCF_905368555.1). Taxonomy (NCBI): domain Eukaryota; kingdom Metazoa; phylum Chordata; class Aves; order Galliformes; family Phasianidae; genus Meleagris; species Meleagris gallopavo. The sequence goes on from NC_139404.1 coordinate 4,636,014, forward strand.
CTTAAACAGTGACTTTTTCAGGTAAAAATTGATTCATGTTCTGAAATGGTGGTATTACCCTAATGGCAGCATGCTGGTCACTCACTTATAATCTTACATACTTTGGATATTTCAATACCATAAGCTTTTTTTTTCTTTTTTTTTTTCTTTTTTTGTGTCCAAGGAAAGACCAAAAAATGGCAGGTGAATGTGAGATGACCTTCTGAATCAGTGTGTTGATTACCTCTCAGTTTTATGATGAAACAGAAGAGTGAATGGAAGGAATGGAAATAATGGTGGAATGATGGAGAAAAAGCTTTAGCTTATTGAGCCAATAATTCTCACTGAATCACAAACGACAACTGTTTCCATGTCTTCTGCGCATTTTTTTTCCCCGTCCTTGATATGTTTTCTAGAATAGCCTGGTTTCCTGAGTGCCAGTGTATAGGTCTGGAATGAGAATCCAACCACTTCATAAGAAGTACATATTTATGTATAGTATACACACACACACACACACGTATATATCCCACTTAGCAAAGTGTTAACAAAAATTACTCTTATATTCTAATTAAGGAGATTTAAAGCCTAGTTCCTTGCCACCTCAGTCAGTGCAAGCTTTGCCATTGACATCATTAGGAGAAGGACTGACTTGATTGTTCCCAGGAGTCATGCAGAATACTTTTCCAGTCTTGATTTTTCTTTTTGGCTGGGTTGAACCCGTCAGGTTTGTCTCATTTGACAGAAGAGAAAGGGTAGGCATATGGGTGTTTGCTTTCAAGTTTGGTTCTGGCTGTTGTTTAGTTGCAGTATAAATCTCTCTTCTTGCAAAGTCCTCTGTGTAGCAGGGTGTAGTAGATGTGATCCATGTTGTGCACAAACTGTCTGAGCTAGTTTATTTAAACCCAGCTCAGACACATACTTATTGCTCCATCTCACAACTACAGGGGGAATAGATGAGATGACTGCACTCAACCTTAATAAGCCCATAGCCTTTGTTTATGGGTCACTTTCTCTTAACTTTTAACCTTCCTTATTTCTCTTCTTGATTCATTCCAGTTTGTCAGCATTATTTTTGAAGAATGACACCCAGCCTGAACACATAAACCCAGAGAAGTCTGGCATCCCAAGTACAGTTGAATGGTTAACTTCTTCACATTACACGCAACATGCATGCTGATGTCCAGAAAAATATTTTTTCTTTCCTACCACAATATCAGGTTACTGGCGTCTCAGTCTGTGAGCTGACCTCCACTTCTTAGGTTCGCATAACTGACAGGCAGGCAAACTGAATTCCAACCTAAGAGCTCACTCTGCAAATCTTGGCTCATGCAAATGGTCCATGCCAAACACATTATCAGCAGTAGTGCTTTATTTAACAGCACTAAGCAGTACTTGATCCAATTGGTTGTTCGAGATCAAGCCTAAAATGTGTGAGGTCATTGATTCAGCACTGAATACTGTGTGCTCCTCTTTTGACACTGCTGCCTTTAGGGTGGTCTAGGTTCTGCGCTTATTTCCTCTCCTTTGAGCAGTGCTCCCTCCCTCCTCCCCCTTGCTCACCTTTCCCTCACCCTCTTCTTCCACTGTGTCAGATCTGACAGCAAAGCTGGATGTTGAGGATCAAGACTTGGTGCAACCCCAAATACATATTTGAGAATAATAATTTTAGCCCGTGAGTGAACACCCATCTTGCAGCAGACGGGTACCAGGTGGGTTATAGAAATGTAGGAGGTGAATTCAAAGGATGCTGGGGCTGTAATTTACAACCTCCTGGTGCATGTTATTTTTAAACACTTGATTCATTAACACTTCTCTAGATGTTAAAAGAGGTTCATAAATCGATTGGTAGCCAGGAAAAATGAGCAGGAATGAAGTCATTTTGGTTGGAATGGGTCGTTACCATGCCAACTGTCAAAACTTTTTGAAGTCAGACTTTTACCTTCTCTTTCAAACAGTCAGCACAGGCTGAGAGTCCTTTGGTTTGATTGTTCTGCTAGGATGAGAACAACAACAAAAAAATCAATGTCTAGAAAAGGTGGAAGAGCAGATTTTCTCTGAGAGCTGAGAAGCACTCCAGGAAGAGTAGTTTACTGATCTTGGTCTTGTTTTTTCCCAGTCAAGACAGAAGGTAAGTTTATCTGTAAGACTTTAAGAACTGCATACTGAGATGTGAATTTGCTCCATTCCCTTTCATTGCAGCATCACTCTCAAGTTGTGACAATGGCAATTACTAGTGTAACAACAAGCTAAGAAAGATAAACCCTCATTCTACTTTCATGCTTCTGAGATTTTTCTATTTTTCCCCATTTGAGTAGCAGCACAATCAGACATGATTGTAAAAGAAAATTGGAGCCCCAAGCATAAATCATCTAAATCATGAAACAGAGGGTCAGAGGTTAGATCTTTGGTGACATAATTCACACACATGTTCAAAATCACTGAGAGAAGCTTTGGTGAATCCAGTCAGCCCAGGAGATCCAGGTCTGACCTATTGATAGAGGCTGCCATAAGGAGATATGAGTACGTTTCTGAGGACAGATACAGTCTTTCTTTCAGGTCCAATTTGGAGAAATAGAAAGCATGATATCTTTGGGATTTGGGGCTACTGGAAGATTATGAAGCCCTCCGCTGGTGTGTTTATTTCTGATCAGGTAACACACAGTTATTCTGTCCTTCCCGTTCATCCACTCTTGCCCTTCTTATCCTTTTCATTTTGTGATAGTGGTTGATTGCTTGATCAAAGGAAGCTCTGGCTGGGATTTATCTCAGCTAACTGTAGGAAACCAAAATACAGACAGGTAAGTCTAAGTTAGTCACTCTAGGCTCCTTTTATTGTCAGCAGAGATAAACAGGTATCTCCAGAGAGCAATTAATCTGATACTTGTTTGATATCTATATTAGGATGAGATGAATCACCTCTAAACGCCTCTTCCTCTCTATTGACTGTAAAGAGAACCTAAGGTGACTAGCTTAGATGTAGGCATCTGTGTTGTAGATGGTTCAAGATAGGTAGATAAATCCAACCTCAAGGAAACTCAGGTCTTGAAAGTCTAAATGGGAAAAGATTACAGGAAACTTGCTGAAGAACTAATTCAAATCGTTAAAAAAGTAATTAGGATGTCTTATCATAAAATATACCTAATTTTGTTATGAACTCCATGGTATCTAATTCAACACGTATGAAAAGTGCTAGTATGTATGTTTGAGACTTTGACATTGTATGCTGCTGTCGGCTGGTGTTTCACACGTTGCTTATTTTGCAATAATGATCCCTGTCAATTCACCAGCTTTGTGTTGCTAACAAAAACTGTGCAGTGTCATCACTGTGTTCTTCCTACTCATATCCGCCTCTGATTAACTGATTCAAGTTAGAGGACCCATGAAATATGGGTTTAAATCAAAGGACTGGGGCCCTAGTTTTGAACTATACAGTGTATTCCCAGTGTCTGACTACACAAGCCCATACGAGGGATTTTGTCTCCCAGTCAAACTCTTCACCAGGGAGATTAAACTTTTATATTCAGACACTTCAGTAGGTAAATTCTTTCTCCTGGGGAAAACACCTACTGGTAGGATGAATGACCTCTCTCCTTTTCTTCCTTTAAGCATAGACAGATCCTACACAATTGATTTTGACTAGGTAATAACTAACTTCTAGATCAGTAAAGACTGTGATGTCCATGTTCTTATCTAGCTCACAAAGCACTGGAGGGGATAAACAATGTGAAATACGTATGTCTGCAGGAAGGGAGGCAAATTTCTGCTAGAGAAGCAATAAAGATGTTATGATCAGAGGTGTCATTCCGACTTTTCATTAAAGCTATGCTAAGTACAAAGGGCTCGTACTTCACCAGTTCTGCTACTGGTATTGTTTCCACCATCACTGGTTAATCAAGGTACTATGGATATTTGACTAGGGAAAGATCTTTTGCTAGTAGCTTGCCTTGTTGGTAGTTAGGTTTCTTTTTATCTGACAGATGAGAGCTGAGATAATATAAGCCTCATTCTCCCCTTGTTTGTATAGCTTTTCTTGACACTAATGGTACTTACCTATCAGTGTTACTTTACAGTTGTCATTGTCTGTTTTGGGCAGGTTATTTTAAGAAATTGAGGTCAGATGAATACTTACTACACAGCCAAGTTTTGTTAGACAATGATTCCAGGTGATAATGTTAATATTCCTCTGTGCTAAACCTGGTAATATTTCTTAGTCATTTTTATAGACAATCAGAAACCAAAAGATATCTAATATAGTTTCCTGTGGCTGAATAATGGATTACTCTTAAAAAACCCCCAAAACTTTATCAGTATGTTTTTATGACTCTAAAACAACCCAGAAAAAGATATGTTGAATATGGATACTTCTCTGCTGCTTACTGTATTTCAGAATTAATTCTTCCTGTCACTTTGTAACAGGGAAATTACAGTCTATACAAGCATCAATATAAATGATTAGAATTCCCTCTTCTCAAGTATTAATGCTATATCACTAAAGACCAAAGACCTACTTGCTTCTTCTGACTCTCCTGTGAAAATATTTTATACAGGCAACTCACATCTGTTGCACAAGAATTTAAAGAGAGCTTGTGAAGAAGGTGAATTTAGGAGGCAGGAAGTGTTTAACTGTCCTGGGATTCCTTCTCTGAAGGCATGAATATCATCATTTCCCATTTTTTTCATTTGTTACTCAGAATTAAAAGAGAGAAAAAAGGCAGGAAAAAAAGGAAAGAATTTTTGTTCCTTATTTTGACTAGAAAATAGTCAGGAGAACAGAGGCTGTCAAATTTTCCTCAAGGGATATGTACTTGATATACATACACAGCTAGACAAGTACAGGAAGACTTTAATTACCTTCTAACTCCAGCATAAAGTGAGACTAATTCCAGGAAAGGCAGTGGAGCTACATTAGGGGTAAACTTTAAGTAGATAAGCTGGAGAGAAAAGTTATCCTTGTTTGATGGGTGGAGAAATTAAGCCTACAGAGATTAAAGACTGGAGCACAAGATTTTGAGCAAGCATTAAGGCCCTCAAGTCTAAAGGAGACCAAGAAGCCAAAGCTAGAAGGGTTTCTGGAGCTGTTTCATATTTTAAATTACTTCCAGTTCGAGTCTGCTTCTCCTTCTGCAATTCTTCTCCTTGTGTGAAGCATACAAGGAGTTAGCTCCAGGACCCAGCTATCTTGAGGTGCCCTGAGGAGACTAAGTCCTTTGTCCTTAGTCTCCTTTGAGGAGACTAAGTCCTTCACACCATTGTGAAGTGGCATTTAGGAACTGGTTTTCAGTGGAGACCTCTTGGTACCTACCACCCCTGTTGTGTAGGGTACGGACATCAGCATCTCTTCTCCCATGAGGTCCAACCAGAGGGTTCAATCTCTCTGATCTCAGGATGCAAAGCACTTGTCATTCTAGTTTTGAACAGAAAGGCAGATTAGCATTTGAAATGCTTCCTTTTGAAACTTCAACTCTTTGTAGGGCTGCAGATCATTTCTTGACTCTCTTTTAAATAACTGGGTAGTGCTGGCAAAGGGAATAGAATAGTAGAATTACAGAACATTGAGATTGGAAAAGACCACTAAGATTATGTAGTCTGACCATCAACACCTCACCACAGTGCCCACTAGAATAGCTGGAATCCCTGCATCCTGTGTTTCTGGAAAATAATTATATTTTCTTCTACAGCTCTTGTGGGACCACATTAGCATAGATCCTTCTTCTGCTGGTCAACCTGAGTTTAGCCTTTAGCCCCTTCCCCACCTATCCCTTCCCCCTTCCTTTCTCCTTATTTTGCCCATTTCTTTGTCTCTGAAGATGCTCAGGTCTCACTCACATTCCCAAAGCCCACTGCTGTGGGATAATGACATGAGTTCCTTTCAACCTTGTTAGCAATGAATACATCTTGATTTTAAACTTTTATTTCATTGAAAGTCTGGGAAGTTATTTATTTTTAATTCCTCTTTCCAAACAAACGCATAATGAAAAGGACCAGTTTCCTGGGCAGTTCTTAGATGACTTTTGTCCTTTTCCTGATACACAGCCCACCAAATTAACAGTTTCACACTCTCTGTTTCCCACTCCAGGAATGACAGAAATGTAACTCGGACACCTGGACCTAAGAAATGGTACCAGAAATAGCAGAATTCTTCCAGGATGAATTGATTTTTTTTTTTTTTCCTCTTTAAAGCTATTCAGTTCAAGGAAGCAATATGCTTCTCTCATAGACAATATACCACATTTCTGGGAATCCTCAGTGGGACAATTCTTCTTTTTTCCCCCAGCCCAGTTCTTTGTGTTCTGGACACCAAAGTGTAACAGAGTGACTCGATCAAAATGTGGTGGGAACTCCTGGGCTCTGGAGATATGGTGATGTGTCTCAGAATAATAAGGTGTTCTGAAAGTGAATTCAAATTACCTATTGATGTTTACAGGCGTGACTTGTATGTTATAAGCATCCCGCCTTCGTATATAATACCCATCTCTTATAAAATGCACATATACACTATTGTGTATTAAAATATCATGAAAAACACAGGTCATCTACCTAATAGGCAATGCAAAATCTATAATTTGTTCATTGCACAAACTGTCTCGGTTAGTGTTTTGCACAGCAATCAGAATATTTAATACGTGAACTTTATACAATGCTTTATCTTACATATATTTTCAACAGAAGTCTTCGATATCTCAAAAGTCCTTGCTATTTCCACAGTAGTGCTTTTTTTCTCCTGCTATTGTTGTCCAGCCCAATCTGTGTTAACAGATTGGGCTGGACATTTACTTCTGGTAACAGCATACTTTATATTCATCTGATACAGTCTTTCAGTACCTTCCTGAATACAGTAATCGGGAAAATGAAACTTGAATGAAAGAGTACATACAGCAATTTTTTTTTTCCTTTTTTTCTTTCTTCAGATACTGCCATTGCCTCCGCCTATCAGCTCCTTTCTGTGCACTCACCTTCTGTATCCATTATGAATTTCTTTAGGAATGTTTCATTCTTCAGTCCCTTTTGGACACCTTTGATACTCCTGAATAGACTCTGTTTGCTGCTCTAAACATGAACGCCTGCCTCACCCACATTCAAATTGAAAACCTAAGTTGTACTTTTCTGTGTAGAAAACCTTCCCTCATTCTTCATAATTTTTTTTCCAAGAAAAGTCCTTAAAAGTTATGTATATACTTTGGAAAGTCCTCATAGTTTGGTTATGTACATTATGGGGAGAAAAAAAAAGATGACATGGAATTATTAATATTAATTATTAATATTAATATTATTTTTAAAAAATCCTCCTTTTTTTTTTTTCTTTTTTTTTCTTTCTTAGCAATGAGTATGAAACAATCTCCATAAAGATCCAAATCCCTATGAAAGAGACAGAGAAGCATGGTACAAAGTACTATTTTGCTAAATGTCATGTTAAAAATGAGGACAGAAAATTGATTGATCAGAAGATCATACTTCTCTAGTCCTAATCTGTTTGCACATACATGTTGGGAGAATATATAGCAGAATATAGTTAATATTAAATGTTTAGTAGACCCTCATTTCTATTGCTCAGTACCAGTTGCTTCTGAGGAAGGTAGTAAATTCTTTGAAGATAGTAACATAAAGAGAGACTGTGCCTTCATAACCTTTAAATAAGGTTATTGTCTGTGATACAAGATGGATTATATTAAAGATACATTCAGAACGAACCATAGTTCCTTTTATGCCATTCAGCTGAGCTGTCAGATTCCTAGGAAATTTCTCTCCTCTCCTCTCCTCTCCTCTCCTCTCCTCTCCTCTCCTCTCCTCTCCTCTCCTCTCCTCTCCTCTCCTCTCCTCTCCTCTCCTCTCCTCTCCTCTCCTCTCCTCTCCTCTCCTCTCCTCTCCTCTCCTCTCCTCTCCTCTCCTCTCCTCTCCTCTCCTTTCTTCTCCTTTCTTCTCCTCTCCTCTCCTCTTTTAGTTACTTCCCACCATGGGATATTTGGCATTCTGTTTATTCTGATTCCCTTAAATAACGCTCTAGCAAATTATCAGAACATATTTTTTGATGATCTAGACCAAAAATATAGAATTCCCAAGCACCATTTCAAACGTTTTGGTTATGCCTCAGATAAGAAAGCATAAAGACTTTATTCATATTGTGTTTGCTTGTTTGCTCCCCTCCTCAATGGGGAGACTGTAAAGTGAAATGGAATTGAAGACTTCATAGTACCAGAGAGTAAAAAAAAATCACATGCCAAGGGAATGACAGTCTTCCAGTGGATTTTCACTGAATGCACAATGAGCATTTAACTTGCCTTTAGCCACTACAACCTAGATTAAACTTCAGCCAAAAATGAAAAATTAATGGAATGATACTGCTGCTGCAGTAGCGTCTATTTCTGACTATCAGCATGTGAAGAACTTCTTAATGGAAGATCCTGAGGTGAGTTTGATTGTGATGAGAAGAAATCTTTCTTAATTTCTAGAGGCATCTGAAATCCAGAGGAGAAAAGCATAAGAAAAAACACGGAAAATAAAGCCTTACATTGTTCACTCTTGTTTTAGCCAGTGAGGTTTAACTTCAGGACAAACTGATGAACTAAGAAAGTATTTTATTTTCTTCTCATGCTTCTCCATAATAATGCCGGATACCTTCCTGAAATCTATACTTCACTTAATCAACTTGGTGCCGATGTGAATGTGTCCCAGTTCTGTGTGATAAATCAGATCATGGCAATACAAAATTGTTTTTATCCCTCAGAAGAGTTTGTATGTGAATCTATTCCTGCTGGACTGGACTCTGAGCAACCTGATCTATCTGTGGATATCCCTGTTCATTGCAGAGGAGTTGGACCAGATGACCTTTAAAGGTCCCTTTGTCTCTTTCATCTCAAATGATTCTATGATTCTATTCTAAAAAAATCCAGTTTTTCTACTTTTCCCACCTCTTCTAAGTGAAAATATGAAAGGCAAACACAATGAATGATGTGAGATAAATATGGAGCTTTTATAATATTACAGAAATCCAAAGCAAAGTCTCCTTCAGCTAGAGCATTGGAATCAGCCAGGAAAAAATAATTGCATAGCTTAGCCTACAGAGTGCACTGACTTCCATCCAGGCAGTTGCTTCATGCCTTTGTATATATAGACAAGATGATGTGAGTCCCACTCTGGAATTTAAGCTTACCTAGGCAGCCCCTGGCTAGGTCTGTCATCTGCCATGGACTTAAAGGCAAAGCAATGACAGATTACAGATTCCAGAATCTGCCTCAAACTCCCTGTGATTATGGGTCCAGCATGTCCTCTGAACTGATAACCTAAATCCTTTGTGCTGTAAATCGAACTAGTTTTGTTCTTGACCCATTCTCATTGCCACTGTAGAACAATAGTTGCTGTCATCTCTAAAACAACCTTTCACGCATGGAAGGAAAGATAGATTGTCCTGCTTGAACCTGCTCTCTTCTAGACTAAACAAATATAATTTCTGCAACCTTTCCTTGCAGGTCATGCTTTTTACTTTCGTATCTCTTCATCTCTATCCCCAGTGAAGACTGAAGGCCAAATCTATTCACAACATTCTATGCCAAGACTTACCATTATGGAATAGAGAAGAAAAAGGTATATCTCTGGTATTGTATAAAGACTGCAGGATGACATTTTTCTCTCTTGTTACTATGACTAAATGTTTAAGTTGCCTGTAGCTTCCAGATCCTGATATGTGGTGATGTTCCAAGGGAGCTCCCACCTGTTAGACTCGTATTGTACTTTCTGTTATACATTTCTGTGCTTGTTTCAGTTAAAAATAACTTCTTTACATTTCTGACCATTTCTGTAGTTTGCCAAGAAAACATGAATATTGATCATTTCTGAAGTTTCTGAAAATGTTCTTTAGATAATGCCATATTCTTGTTCTAAATAGGTACTGCCCTGTCTGTCATAGATGGCTTTTCATCTGTGGGGACATCTCCACCATACTGCCCATAGCAAATCTCCCTTTTATGTCTCCAGGCTGTTGATAGTGTTTTTTGAGTACTTTTTATAAGTGGTCCTGTACCTGATTTTCAGTGGTCATACCCAGGTTCCAGGAGCTCAGTTTGCTGATGAAAATGACTTACAGGCATGTGTTACAAACCTTAGAAAAGTTTTGTCACAGCAGGTTTTCATGTTCCCTCCATCCATTATATCAAGAATCCTGACATTAGAAGAAATCAGATTGAACTGACATGATTTCTTCTCTGCAAACTCCTGTTCTGTTGTATGCCTAACAAATTGTTTGGTGAATAATGTATTCTAGTATGTTTCTAGGCACCAAAGTGAAATGTGGACTAGCTCATAATTGTCTGTATTGTCTTTTTGTTAAAATAAATTCTGTATTTGTCCTTCCACATTCTCTGCAACTTCTCAGATGCAATTTCACAAAGGAAGTCCTGTGAAGCTCATAACCACATAAATGTCCAGATTCATAAATGTCCAGTTACACATCTTTTCTGAGCTAAGACCATCACTCAGTGTTCAGAGCACACAACAGCAATCTTCCTACTTTCTTCGTTCTTTAAAGGCTGCATCTGACTGTCTTTGACCAAGCTGGGTTGATAGAATTGCCTCATCTTTGGGAGTTGTCATTCTTCTGCTTGCCTTTTGACCTTTTTTGCAAGGAGCTCTCTGGCTGCACAGTCCTGGACATTATCCTCTTATGCATCCTCTCAGCAGAAGTTTGAGAGGCATTAGGGCTGCTTAATGCAAGGATGATGGAAGAAAAAACTCAACAGATGCAAGCACATCAAGTGGGCATGTAAAATGAGCTGGACTATCAGAACTGTAAAACAAGAGGACTTTTAGAAAATAAATAAATAAATAAATATATATATATATATATTAAAGTCAGTTTTAAAAAGAAAACAGTGTATTTTCACTTGATACCAATGTGATAGGATGGATCTTGGATTCTTATCCCAGCCCTCTAACTTCTGGAGACCAAGAGCCATATTCTTTACAAAGGTGAAGATCCCAGAAGGATTAAAACGAAAACTAAAGCCACAAAAAAGAATTATTTAATAAAATAATCTCGAACTAGGTTGTGTTTAAATGCTGCGAACCCAACAAGCAGTGGCCACAGCTGAGGTGCAAAAAGCATCAAGCTAGTGAACACTATTAGTAACGCTTAGTTCACTCTTAGTGAATACCCTTAGTTGATGTAAAGGGGAAAGAAATGGGGATATTTCAAGCTACCCTATCTCAGTTACTTTTTGTTCAGTGGAAAAATGGTAACTCTCAGTTAAGGGAAGATAACTTCTTATAAACACTTTACACACTGTTGTCTGAAATCAGGTGGACATAAAGTTAGATAGGCAAGGGATACATTTCGAAAGTTTGTTGGGCATGAACAAATTTATACTTATGGAGAAGGAGGGAAAATCTATGGTCAATTCACAATTCTCTGCATTCACTGGCAAAAACATTTATTCCTATTAACATTACAAACAGGATATTAAAATAACTGGATAATTGATCTAATCAGAGTAACTCTAAATGTTTATTTGTAGTCCGTTGCTGTCTCTTTTTCGTAAATTTCTAAATTCTGGATTTGCAGACTAGAAACAGTTTCATCTTCCTATTCTGGAATCGGTTTCTCACAGCTGTGCTGCTCCTTCGGTACACAGATCCCAAAGGAAGCAACAATACTGGCACTATGAGAAACGTAAAGAAGAAATAACAGAGAAGTAAACTTCTGATTGTGATCTTGTTTAGTAGTGGGTTACACACAGTTTTCCTAGAAGTAGATGATACAGATACTCAGAGCAAAGATTATGGCTTCTGAGGCATACAGAAATTTTTACCTCAAATGTATGAATAAAGGATATTGGGTGGGAGGGCACAGATAAGACAAATTGTTTTAAGAATTTCCTTCAGTTGATCTGAAACAAAAACTTTTGGTGCTTTTTGTCAGTGACATAAAAGGAAGTGAAAAGGAAAAGTGCAAGGCTGTTCAGCCCACAGATATTCAAGTTGAGCAGGAGGAAACTTTTTCGGTGTATTTACACTAAATAACTGAATGCTGAACCTAATGCCAATCACAAAAAGTATCTGAGTCCCACTTGAAAGGAAAATCCCATCTGAAGACGGAAAAGACCCAAAAATAAATTAAAATACATTGAAATGATGATTCCCCAAATTGAACCTGAGACTAAATCTGAGTTTTGTATATTGGGATTGTCTGTTTTTGATGAATGTGAAGGCATTTTGCCCAGTTCTTGTTCTTTGTTCAAACTATTTGCTGCTTACGCTTTTGGTTTCCTTACTGGCTTCCTCAGCTTGCTTACTGTGCCTCTCCTCTTCCAGCCCACTTGCTGGGACACTTCTTGCAGAAAGAACTGCATTGTTTGCAGGCAAATCAGGTGTCAGTGCTTTTACTAGATGCAACTTCCTCCTGAACAAAAAAACTACTTCCAGCAATACATCACTGCCATTGTACAGGCTGCTTGGAAATAATTTTCTGAGGTCAGCATCCTTTGCTAGGATGCCATACAAGGCCATACCTTCAGTTATTACCTAGTTCACTATAAGGGAAATGTACAGCTGGCTTTTGGATAATGGATTTCTGCTGTTGGGAAAAGCTTTGGTCCAGTTGTAGGTAAGCTTAGAAGTATGGGATAGATGAATGGGCAGTGAGATGGATTGAAGACTGGTTGACTGCAAGAGCTCAGAGAGCTGTGGTCAGTGACGCAGAGTCTGGTTTGAGGTCTGTAACTAGTGGTGTTCCCCAGTGGTCAGTGCTGGGTCCGGTCTTTTTCAACATCTTCGTCAATGACCTGGATGAAGGGTGGGAGTGTACCTTCAGCAAGTTTGCTGATGATACAAAGATGGGAGGAATGGCTGACACACCAGAAGGAAGAGTTGCCATTCAGTAAGTCCTGTCCCGGCTGAGTTGGGCAGAGAGGAACTTTATGAGGTTCAACAGGGGCAATTGTAGAGTCCTTCACCTGAGGTGAAATAACCGTGTTTGGGCCTGATCTACTGGAGAGTAGCTCTGCAGAGAAGGACCTGGTTGGCCTGGTAGACAACAGGTTGCCCATGAGCCAGCAGTGTGCCCTTGTGGCCAAGAAGGTCAGTGGTGGCCTGGAAGGCATTAAAATGGGAGTGACCAGCAGATCAAGGGATGTTATCTTTTCTATCTGCCATGGGAGTGGGACAAAGGCAATTTAACACCTTGGATGAGAGCTTGGAAAGATCAGCTTGTTACTAGCCCTGGTACCTCAGAGCAAGCACAGAAAGCAAAAAGAGAGTGGTGAGGTGCTGGAACAGGCTGCCCAGAGAGGTTGTGGATGCCCCATCCCTGGAGGTGTTCAAGGCCAGATTGGATGGGGCCCTGGGCAGCCTGGTCTAGTATTAAATGGGGAGGTTGGTGGCCCTGCATGTGGCAGAGGGGCTGGAGATTCCTGATCCTTGAGGTCCCTTCCAACCCTGGCCATTCTGTGATTCTGTGATTCTGTGAAAAGGAGGCACTCTGAAGGTGAAGGTCTTTCATGCAGTTCTCTCCAGACAGCACAGTTTTTTCTCCACCCTCCAAATTGCAGTGGATCAATACAGATAATAATTTTATGTTTTATCACCTGAATTGGCTAGGTGGGACAGGAATTATGGTATGATCCTGAGCTGTATTTTTGTAGCACATCTCCATATAGCATCATCAGAAGTAACAGTGCTAGTCCATGAATAAAGGCTGACCTGGTAGCTGTTACACATAGCTCTGAATTGCTGCAAATATCATTTTAGATCTTCCCTAAAACCAAAATAAAAATAAAGCTCATGCTGTGAAAGTTTAACTTCCACAGAAATTTTCCTGATGCTAAACTGGCTGCCATTTAAAATGACAATTGAAGTGAAACACTGGGGAAATACTGGTTGACAAAATAGTTTTTCAGTTGGAGTTTAAAAAATATCTCATTCTTTTTTTGCCATTGCCGTGCACTTTATGTTTTAGACTACTGTTACATATTATATATGTTCCTTTTTTTTCTTGTTTATATTTGCAGTATATTTAGAGATTCCTAAACATCATGATGTGTTTAAAGTAAAGCAGATGAGGAAATAAAAAACACACAGATATTAAGACAAAGCAAAACTCTATTAAACCTGCATGTTTTAAAGGGCTCAGAAAAGGGAATGGGTGTGTTTGTCATCTCAGCCTCACATAAATCCTGTTTTAATTCTTTGAGGAGGAAAGTGGGAGAAATTTGGCCTGGCAGCAAGGATTGAAAATAAATTCAGCCCATTCAGAGGGTGATATTATTCTCAAAGCAGAGATGAATCTGAACCATTACTTTCTTGGACTAGAACAGGAACCAAGTCACAACAGAGTCTTTCAGAAATGTTTTAAAGTTAAACTGGAAAATCTACTGATCTAACAGTAAAAGCAGGTTGAGGATCTCTTTTTTTTCCCCCCTCTTCTTTCATCTTCTTTCCATATTCCTGAATGTTTTAAGTTCCCACCTCCACCATTCCCTCATCACCACCGTGCCTGGGTTAGAAACTGAACTGATGGATAACATCCAATCCAACAAATCACCCTTTCCCCACTTGTGAAGAAGAGTTGTAGCAGCAGCAGAAGATATTGTCAGACCTGAGCAAAGCCAAAGCAAAGAGGATGTGTAAAGCTGGTAGAACGGGTAGGAGAAAGGAAGAATGAGTTAGCCTTTTTCACTTATGTGGGTGGGAGAAAGGTAGTGCTATTAAACACCGTTCAGCTCCACGGTAATGAAGAAATGTACATGACAAGCTGTGAAACTTCCTGTCAATTTGACTCATTGCTTGAGCTAACATTACCTTTCAGTGACTGGAGTGGCAATATGTAGTCAGCTGGCAACGTGCTGCCAGAAAGGACAGCGAGGGAGCTGTATCATGAATGTTCATCTTACTATTAGGATATCTTATCTATCTGTGGTTGCAGAAACAATATACTAAGTGTGCAGCAGTGAGAGCACATGCCGTTCAGAGCACTGTCTGTCCTCTCTCTTTGTGATAGGAAGCCAAGGGCTGCTCTGAACACAATCGTGTTGCTGATTGCCACAGCTGGTAAAAAAAGGCCTTGGGTTTTCAAACTGCTTTGCCTATGCAAAAGCAGGCTGTCAAGGGAAGGACAATAATATATGAACAAGAATATAAGCCCTGTGAAAGACAAGAAGCCCAAGCAGTTATGGGAACTGCAGAGCTAAACCCAGGGCTCTCCTTCTGAAATCTGTTCCAGTCATGCCCCTCTCTTACCATGAGGATCTCTTTCTCCTCAGGTTTCCTGGGGGAAACTGTGTTACCTCTGCAAGTAGAAAACAAGAAAAGGAGTAACAGAGCACTCCATTTCTATACCAGTAAGATTGATCATAGGCTTGCTTCCAAAGTGCTTTAGTCAATGGAAATCCCTGTTTCCTTCAAGAAAGATTCCAGGGAGATACTTATAGGAGCAGATTTTAAGGAATATCTTTAAGAATGTAGGATAATAATGTGTTTGTTAGCACACGAAGATGGAAATATATTTTGGATCTAGATCATCGTGTCATAATGACAAAATTTCCCTCAAAGCTGAAAGTGTGGTGCCCACTGAGCATGTTTTAATCAGTTTAGATCAGTTTTTCATGGAGATTCTGCTGGAACTGAAAGGCCAGGCATAGATATGACCTGGTGATGGAAGCATGTTGTGGGGCTTCTAACCCCTTAGGTACAAGTGTCTCCTCCACTGATGGGGGTGCCACATTCAGGTCTTGGTAGGTTTGAGATGGATTATGCAGGATACAGTCTGCGTTATTTATGATACAGGGGCTGGAGCAACATCCCTACAAAGACAGTCTGAGGGAGCTGGGCTTGTTCAGCCTGGAGAAAAGAAGCCTGCGGGGTGACCTCATTGCAGCCTTTCAGTAACGTAAAGGAGCCTACAAACAGGAGTGGAGACAACTCTTTGAAAGGATAGATAATAGTAGGACAAGGGGAAATGGTTTTAAGTTGAAGGGAAGATTTAGGTTGGATATCAGCAGGAAGTTCTTTACTATGAGTGTGGTGAGGTGCTGGAACAGGCTGCCCAGAGAGGTCGTGGATGCCCTGTCCCTGGAGGTGTTCAACGCCAGATTGAATGGGGCCCTGGGCAGCCTGGTCTAGTTTTAAATGTGGAAGTTGGTGGCCCTGCCTGTGGCAGGGAGGTTGGAGCTTGTTGATCCTTGAGGTTCCTTCCAACCCAAACCACTCTATGATTCTATGATTCTACGCTTCTATGATATAGACACCTGGGCAGTAGCATGTGTACTGAGGACACCACATGGATTTCTTCTCTGCTGCCAATCATCTAGGAGAAGCACAGCTCTGAATTTCTTGCCTTAGACTGAGTGCTCTGAACTGTGTTACTTTTAACATCATACACTGCTTTCCCCCTCCCCTCCCTGTCCCGCACACACATCCTCTCCTTCCCTCAGAGGGAAGGGCTACTGAATAATGCTGTGGGGAAGAAAACAGGGACGACTGACATCAGATTTCTTTGAAAGGTGCTTTTAAGTCATAACAAGGGACGCCATGAGATGTCTGGCTCCAGGAGGTGAGAGGTAGCCTGGGAGTCAGAAGAGGAAGGTGGAGCAGAGCCAGTTAAAGCCAGGTTAAGCCAACCCTTCTGTTCTTAGCTTTTAAGGTTGAAATCCTGCTGCCCTCAGCTAATCTAACATCTGCTTGTCAAATAACTATTGATTTTATGTGCAAGTAAGACTGTGTCTTGCTGCAACATATTTATAAGCACGTACACATAAAAATGATAAGTAGATTAAAGAACAGGTAGATAAATGAATTGATATTTTGCGTTTGCATACTGTACTGAACACTGGCTTGAATGGAAATCAATAAATAAGAAATAATATCATGGAGGAGTTGGAGGAAGCACTGTGTACTTATCTGTCTTCCTACCAAGCTGCCTAACTTCTATCTTGTCACAGAGAGCCCCTGAAGTCTATAAAAATCACCTTATTGATTTTTAGGCAATTAAATTAATATTATATATACATACACAAGGCTTCTTCTGCCCAATATCAACACCTGTCTGTTTGACTCCATGCCCACTGAAACAAATGGGGTCTTGGATGGTCTTTCATCCTGTTTTTTTGCAGAGTTTCTGTCTAAACCACACTTGAAGTAAGAATAACAGAAAAATAAAAGTAAGAATAAAAAGTAAGAATATATCTGTAGCAGATTTTTATTACTGTGTGATGTTCTGTATACACAGGTAGAACTAAGAGATACCTCTTGTAGGTCACATAGACAGAGTCCCTCTATCAGAACTGGACTTCTCTATAATTCTTCAGATCTGTGTATGTATTCAATGGATAGATATGGATGTCTAAGTAATTTGCCTGTATAACTATTATATCTGTAATATATCTCTAGATCATAGAATCATAGAATCATAGAATGGCTTGGCATGGCAAGGACCTTAAAGATCATCTAGTTTCAACACCCCTGCTGCAGTCTGGGTTTCTGGCTGCTAGATCAAGCACTATGTATCTAATAACTATACCTATACCTATACTTATCTGTATTTATATTACAAATGTGAGTGTGTACACACATCTGTGTGGCGTGTATATATTAGAAAGATATGTGCATATTTGGAAAAATCCTCTGTATTGTGCAAAGCAGACAGGCAGTCAAATATTCAGCAAGGATTCCAGGCGCTGTGAAGGTAAGTTGAGTGAAAATGTTTATGTGCATGTTCAAAGCTGGGGAAGTTTGAATCTTGTACAATACAATTAAAATGTGTATTTTAGTGATAACTGAATCAGAAATAAACACAAAGAAAATATGAGAGAAGAAAGGAGGAAAAAATTACGCACTGCCGACATGCTCTGAATTAATTTGCTAGGTAGAAACCATGATGTCGATGTAGATACTGTATCTGCAGCTAGCTCCACAGTGAGAGGAATAACCTCTATCTAATATGGTGTTGATATGAAGGACTTTGACACAGTTTGAAAACACAAGTGATGCATTAGTTAGAAAATAGCATTTCTGCATTATAGGGTCCAAAGCAAATAATTTATGCTGCAGGCTTTTTTGTTCTAGTGATGATTATTTTATGAGAAATAGGTTTTGATTTCTAAACTTAGCCATGCTGCCCACAAATGGTACTTTCTGGGGATTAACGATTGATCTTTCCATTTCTCAGCTTTTCTTGATTCTCTTCACATCTTCTGCTTCCCAATGTAATGTGTAAGCTCTGTAGGCAAATGCAGGGTAGTCATCTGGCAGAAGCAGCAAGCCACTGGTGTATGGACATATTTATCTCCCCAGTTTTTAGCATGTCTTCAGATGGAATATACCAAGGATGGCTGAAAGATTAAAGTTTGACATTCATTTATGGTGCCCATTGAAGGGAAAAAGGCATTCCCTTTCTTCAGTGTTTTGAACCCATGTTGGCTGAAGTCAATATCCAGTCAAAATCTTTGCTGATTTGAAAGAGTGAGGAGAGCAAAGATTTCAGAATTACAAGGGCAGCTCAGAGGAGTGCTCAAGCATAGACATGAAATATGTCCTACATGATGGAGCTGTTGATCTTTGTAATTTGGGGTGGGAACTTGCATGTATTTGATTTCTCTCCAGCTCAAGTACATTTCTTAGATTTCTAGCAAGCCATCAATAAATGTTTCAGGTGGGCAAAACCAGTCATACAATTATTGGTGAATGGCTAGAGAGTTACTCTTCCCAATTCTCTAATAGTGGATTATGCCCTTATATATTTATTTTCCCACCTTCTCTGTTTCAACCCACCTGTGGATCTCCTGAAGGGAAAATGCTCATCTGGTAGAAGGCTTGTCTGACTGTCTTTGAAGGATAGCTACATTGAAATAAAAGCAGTCTGGATGATCCTTTGATGAAGCTGGCTGGACACAGCAGAAAAATTGTTATAAAAATTGCTTTTCTGAATCCTTCTAGATGTAAATTTACTTCTTCAAGCTTCATATTCATATTAGAAATGCATTATTGGCAGCATGTCTCATGATCATCTTATGCTTCCTCTATTGTCAACAGAGCTCAGTAGTCAGCTGCAGAGAGTGATTCATCCTATCTCATATCTGAATTGTTCTGTGGTTATTGTTATCTTCCATCCAGGGCAACTACCCATCTAAATTAGGTGATCCTGTTAGTGCCTTAGGTGGGATAAACTGCTGCTGGGATTGAATATGCAGGATACTTCAAAGTATTTTTGGAACAGAAAAAGTGAATACAAAACCTGAAAAGAGTAGCTGCTGCATCTCTGACTCCTCATGCATTGGGCCAGGCAAAAGCACCTGAAGTAAGCGAATGTATTTCTCATTCCCTCTTTTTTTAAAAAGCATCATCGTGTGCTCAACTGACACAGAAAATATCACTTGGCCCAGTCGGTCTATCAAATATTGGCAAATAATCCAACTGAGCAGCTAGTAATGATTACCAATAGGTTAAAATCTACTAACATAAACTGTTGGGCTAAATTAATTAGAATAACATATCCATTCTCAGAAATCACATAGATTCAAATGATTCAAAGTATCACGAAGATTTTAGATGGCCTATTCTGCCAACACCATCTCTGAGGAATGTTTTGCAACCAGTGACCACACAGAGGACTGAGGCACCTAGAACCATATCCAGCCCTTTGCAGTGCAGAATACCTGCCTGGATCTGAGAAGGGTGTGGGTGGCCTTTGTTACAAATCTAGAGTGAAACCTAATCATACATAACATGCTTCCAGGTAGGCGCTTTTCTTGTTCAGCAAACAATAAATGCTTGTAAAACTGTACCAATACAAAAAACATGATCAATAGCCCAATAAAATATTCTTTATAGGAGCACTCCCTTCTAAGACTTTCCTTCTGTTAGAGATTGGATAAATACAAATAATCTGAGTTTTTATGACTTGTTCCTACTTCCATTTCACAACCTGACTGTTGCAAGAAAGTTGTTTTTAAGCCCCAATGACCCCTGCACCTTAAACTCCATGCTAATCTTAGTGTACTCCATTGCATTTCAGTTTGCTGCATACCTTAAAGAGAGACTGGCATGTTTTGCATTGCTGAAAGGAATTTTGGGCTCAGAACCATGTTCTGCTAGTGGAAGCACCAATAGTTCAGGCGTATCTTATTTTTTGACATTGAGGAAAATAAATGTTGGGGTGAAGCCACTTGATTCTTTTTTCCAGTTGTGAATTCTTTGGGAAAGAAAGAGAAATGAGGAAGCTAGTGGTTGGGAGAAAGCATCCATTTCTCTCATATTATTTACGACTAAATAGCAGCATTCAATGGGGCAATTTTGAATTTTTGGACAGCTGCCTGGCCTTTGTTGCTGCTCTTTTTGGTTATGCCTGTTTTGCATCTCAGGAGATAAGTCAGAGAGCAAACCTAGCTTTGTGGAGTCAAGGTGCCCTTATGCGGTGCAGCACAGCAAGCTGTTCAGTGCCGCTGTAGTGGTCTTGAGTCATTACTGGAAAAGATCTCAGAGCATTTGTTTTTTATGCCCTCATTTGTGTGACTTTGCAATGGTAGACCTGGATCAATTTATACCCATCATGTCCCTAATACAGATGTGTACTCCTGAGGCTCAGTGCTCACCTTGAGGCTCTGTTCCCACATGGTCTTATGATCAGACTTTGGCCATGAATCACGTCTAGGTTTAACATAGACTCAGACTCCAGGTATTTGTTGTGAAAGAGATTTGACTTCAGATTCAGATACGTTTATATACAAACGGACATTGTAGAGTGACTCAGCTGTACTTGCCATGCAGTGATGGCACTCACTGCAGCTTTTTTTCTTTACCTATAGCACTGTGAAGTCCTTGGAGGCCCAAGGAAGACCCTCAAAATATTGAATCAATCAAAGTTCCTATGTATCTTTGTTTTGTTAGGTAAGGAATAATAGGAATAAAAACTTACGACGGGGAATGGACACCTCAGCATCCTTAGATGTCAATCAGAACACCAATTATCCAAAGATTTACAGCATCCTTAAAGAGGTTTTCCATTGACTTTGTAAAGGAAGGAAGGAAGAGAGAGAGGGAGGGAAGAAGACATAAATAAAGAAAGAAAAGGAGCAGAAAAAGAAAGAAAACAGAACAGCAAGCAATTCTCCTCAGATAAATAGTTGTAGTTCATTGAACCTTGTCTTCCTTTTGCCTCCCTGATCTTAGGCAAACATCTGGGTGAAGTCCAAACCAAACACACACACCAAAATAGCATGGGGTGTAACTGATACAATCTCCAGTACTAGTAGAAAAAGCTTCTTAAAAGGGGGAGGAGAGAGAACTCTTTCTAGAACAACCACTGCTTGGGTGAAGACTATCATTCTTTTGATTGTACAGTGGGAATTTAGTATTTCCCAAAGCAAACATAAGAAAATGTTCTTTTCTATAGATGTGGCAACTGTTGAGATGATGGAGGAGCTCTAAACATTCAGTGCTCTTTTACAGTCATTCTATGAAATTGCCCTGAAGTCCCTCATACACGTTTTGAACTCACATGTTGAAGTCAGTAACCAGGCCATCTTTTCTATGCAGTAGGAGCTTCTCTAACTTTCTGTGCATAGTATGTTGTGAGGAGGAGGTAAGGATGAACAGTAATGTAAAAACAGAGAGGAGAAATTCAAGACACTGTAGCCAGTAACTTTGGCCCATTTGCAGAACAAAGATCACTGTGAAATGCTATGCACACAGCTGAGTTGAAGGCTTGGACTCTCACCTTCTTGGTTAGGTGATGGAGGAGACAGATAGGATCAGAGGAACATTTGGATATTAAGCAGCACAAGATAGCCTAGTTCATTTGAATGCCTTAAGTTTACAATGAGGAGGCTCAAAGCTCATAATTTCATGTCGAACTCAACTACTTTGAGAAGCATCACACCTAATCCAAACTGTAGATGTACTCATATGCCTAATGTGTCTAGACATACTAGATTTTAATATCCTACAACTTGCAGGAATCTAGAAGTGATGGCGACACCAGTGTGGTCAAAGCATGTGCTGCAGTTTCACCAGTGTAAATCAGAAAAACACCATCCATGGTTGGAGCTGTATAGATTTACACAGATATGTGGCTTCTTGCCAGTGTTGGCTCTTACAGAAGATATAAAAGGCTTTTAGATGAGGAGGAGGTTATGGAAGGGAGTGGTGGCTTATTGAGAAGATAGGGCTAAGTCTGCCATGTAGCTGTTTAGGAGACAGCAAAACCCATGCCCAGTGCATCTGACACACCTGATCATTTTTTTTCCTGGGGATTAAAAAGGATCTTGAACTTCTTTTGCAGTTCTACACATGGGCTGCCCCTCGTGCTTTTATGCTGTGCAGTGCACAGTTCTCATCGTTGCTATGCGTGGGGTACAAAACGTTCCTCTCTGGAAGAACTGTGATGTTCTGGGAGTGTTGCTGCTGGCTGCTAAAAGGCTTCTGCATTTGCCCCAGAGGAGAGGAGGGGTATGGATGCACATCAGATTTCCACATTGTGTGAAAGAAGCCTTATAATTACACATTACAGTTGAGAGCCTTAGGCAAAGGGTAGGCTTCTATGCTTTCTCCTGACCCATTGTACAAAGTTTCATGTGATGCAGGGTGGGGATGCGGCTGCCTCTAGACATCTTGGTCGTGTAATGATAGTCATTATGTGTCCAATGGAGCTGGGCCAGCCCGCCTGGGCACAGGTCAAGATTGGACAGCATGGCTGCAGGACACACTGGGGGCTGCAGTGAGGGGTTGGAATGCCACTGGGAGCTGGGCACCATGGCACTGTTGGAAGGCTTCAGAGGGTGGACTGTACCCTAGAATGTGCAGCGTTCTGACATCTCTTCTGAACACGAGGTCCACATGCAGTGTTGGTAAATGCTGAACTGTCTGCCTGTCACTGCTCGTCCCAAGGAAGACAGCTGTTCCCGCCACTGCTTCCTTACACATCCTCTGACGAGGTCCCATCCACCTTCTGTCCCTTTTTCTAGAGGCAAGCCAGCTCTGCACCTTTCCCCACCTTCCAGCTTTGCCTCCATGATGGTGAGCCAGCAAGAGCTGGTATACCACACAGAAACACTTTATCCACACTTAAAAGGCATCTATTATAATAGAATCGTAGAATCATAGGGGTTGCAAGAAGCCTCTGGAGATCACCAAGTCCAGCCCCCAAGATCTCATAATATAAGCCAAGACAGGTTAAAATAGGAAACACAGCACCTCTGTAAGAGCAGATTGTGCTTATCTATTGTTGTTGTGATATAGTATGAGAGGATTTGCTCTTATAAGGAGGGACAGATGCACTGTAATCCCCCTTAGCCTGGTCCAGAGCACCATGTGTGGTCTAGGTGCTGAGGTGCTGTTGCAGATGAGCTGGCTTCCAGCTGCACCCAGCCAAAATTAATTCCAGGATTAATTCTTGAGCTGGCCGCAGCAGGATGCTCATCCCATTGAAATGCCACGATTTTTGAACCAATGGTGTAGCTGGTCCCTTTGTGTCCAGCTTTCTTATTTGAATGGCTACTTTTATTTTTGCGAGCCTGTGTTTCCCACCAAGAAGTCAGTTTTGATGGCAAAAGCACAATGCTGATCTTTGAACACACCAAAGTGAAACCTTGTGAGGTTTTTGTGTTCTTGAAACCCACCAACTTGCTCAAATGGACCTTGGGCCATGGGCTGGGGCAGATTCCAAGAGATGACAAAATCAAAGTTTTACAAAAGAATTCCTTGTCTGTGGCACACCCCACCACCCCACCCAGGGGAGAGTAACAGAACAGGAGAGCTATTATGGGAACTCATATCACTGAAAGATCAAGCTTCAGTTTAATCACCTCTTGTTAATTCCTCTCTTATATTGGATTTTAATACATTTTTAATCTGTTTTTCATTCTTCATGCATTATCACCTGGGTGATCTGAGTAAGCAGGAACCAACCTGATGCTGGGACTGAAAGGCAGCAAGGGTGGTGTAAAAGCAGAAGGCAAAATTCCCAGGAAGTTATGGAAGAGAGTTAAAAGATGAGGACTTGGTCTGCTAGCATAGCTTTAAGCTGAGACTGCAGCAAGATGGTCCTGTTGTGTGACCTTAAGTCACTCCAGCCTGTGTGCCTCCAGCCTCTCAGTTGCCTGCTCAAATACAATATCTTTGAGTTTAGGATTTTTTACTGAGTGTATACAGAACCAAGCACACCCAAACCTTCTTCTGAGTTAGATCTTCATGTCTAAAAAAAGAAAAATCTTGAAGACTTCAACTAATGAGAGAGAAAACCTGTCAAATACCCCTTTGGAGGGACTTCTCCCATCCCCCTCCATGCTTTTCCTTCAGTTCAAAAAGACCCTTATCAACGTTTCAATCTTTCCATGTAAATACACTGACAAGTGTCAGGCCCTGGCAAACCTATAATTAAGGCTGAACACAATTTGCTAATAAAAGCTAAGAAACTGGATTGAGTTTACTTATGCTATCCCCACTGAGCACTTTCCATCAGAATCTTTTATCTGCCTCTGCAAATGCCACTTTGACATTATTTTTACTGAATCAATCAAACGCAGACACTACGACATATTCTCCTTGCGGAGAAGATGCTCCGGCTTCAGCAATGAAAATTTGTTGTTGTTGTCATTGCAGCTCCTCTGACTCACAAAGCACAGTGAGCTTTTGGAAGGAGAGAAAGAATGAGGAAAATTGAGTGGGGGGAGAGAAAGAGAGAGAATTGGAGAGAATTGGAGAGAGAGAGAAAACGTGAGCCAGAGATTGTGGCAGGCTTTACAAATTGGCACAGTCTTATCAACAGCATTTCATGGTTTTCTGGAACTCTTTCAAAGGGAACTTGCCTTTGTGTGCACTGGCTTAAGCTTTACTAATATTTAAAGCTATATTTAAAAGTTTATGAAAATTACTTCTGAGTTCCTCTGTCTCTTAAAAATCATCGAGGCCAATGTTTGCTTCTCGCTGTTATCCCTCTCACCCCCTCCCCCCAAAGTTTCTGTGGTTTTCCTGTCCTCTTTGTCCTTCCCCAGCAGTCTATCTGCCTTTCCCTCTCAATCTGCTGCTCTCCCTTCTTCCAGCTTTGTTTCTGGGGTAGCTGGGAGAAGGGTTTTGTTTGATGGATCTATTTGTAATGGGTGAGGTCCACCTTTCAGCAGTGCCACTCTCCGCTCCATCAGTAAGTATCTAAGTAAATACGTCTCTCATGTGCTCTTTCGCTTGGATCTCTGCTTTGTCATAGGGTCATCTGGCTTTTTCCCTTGCTTCTTTCTCTCAATAATTACAGATCGGTCAGTGTAGCATCTGGCACCTCTTACAACCCACTGTAACATCCTAAAGCAGATTTTGAAATAGCTCAGGTGATCTTTAGTGCCAGCACTATTTTTAATCAGATCAAAGGGGAGAAACCATAGAGTCACAGGGTCATAGAATAGTTTGACTTGGTAGGAACCCTTAAAGATCATCTGGTCTAACTCCCGTGCAACGAACAGGGACACCTACAGCTAGATCAGGTTAATCAGAGCTCTGTCTTTGAATGACTTTTAATGTCTCCATGGTCAGGGCATCCATCCCCTCTCTGGGCAACCTGTGCCAGAGCCTCACCACCCTTATTGTAAAAAAACTTCTTTGTTATATCCAGTCTAAATCTCCCCTCTTTTAGTTTGAATATAGTTCCATCTCGTGGATCATTTTTGTGGCCCTATCTTCCCAGTTTTCCATTGATTGGTAAAGGAATGAGGAAAACTCCAGCTTCTGTAATCAGTGCTATCTATGTATAGGTAGGCACTCAGATTCATAATTTACGTGAGCACCATGGTTGTTTGGAGGAAGAAAGTCAGAAGAGATTAAGTGTCTTGACATGGAGACATACTTTTGTTTTGGGCGTAGATGGAAAGAAATGAGGAGGGGAGGGTGATCCAGTGCAGGCTATCAGCACCCCATTCTTGAGTTTAGCTATTCTACAGGACGGTGGTGACACTTGGGGTAGAATATGCCCAACTCCTTCTAATCATAGAACCATTAAGGCTGGGAAAGATCACTAAGATCATCTAATCCAACCATCAGCGAGCTCCACTGTGCTCACTAAACCATATCCTTCAGTGCCACATCTGCCCTTTTCTTGAACTCCTGCAGGGATGGTGACTCCACCACCTCCCTGGGCAGCCTGTGCCAATCTCTCACCACTCTTTCTGAGAAGAAATTCTTCCTGATATCCAATAGATTATGGCTGTCTGTGAGCTACTCACACTTTTTTTAATCATCGTGCTAATGCATATCTGCAGAAGAATAGCATCCTAAAAATATCCACTTCTCTTCTGTGCTGTTGATGGAACTGGAGGTGGCTCTCTCAGCTATGCGAATAGCTACTTTTCATAGACCTAAACAAAAAAAAAAAGATTAATCCTTTCTAGTAATATCTGTTGACTTCTTTTTCTTTTAAGTTTATACCTTGGGTATATCCAGTGGCACTGTCCTGCTTTCCTAGTTTAGACCCAGCTGATGAAGCCATGGCTGATTTTCTCCCTTCACAGTGTCTACTCTGCACCTGGGGTTATTTGGTGGAGCTACATTGGCTTCAGAAAAGATGATCTTCTTTGACTTTGTTGACTTCAAAAGAGCTAGGCAAATGTGCCCTATCTGAGGAAGTGACCCCTTACTTTACTTTATTGTACGGCATAAAAAGAGCAGCTTTAGTGTAGGAGAATATCAGGCAACACTCCCATCTCTCAAAGCTTAAAAGTGCATAGAAGTGAACCACAAACAAAAGCTGTAAATGTCTTCTGTATCCTGTAGTGCATCAGTTATAAGCAAATCCTTTATATAAATGAACCCTAGATCCTTTAGATTCCCTTTGAAGAAATCTTGTCCTCTGGCAGCTGGAACTGCAGTGATGGGAGTGACAGAGGTAGTGGCTGGGAGACATGGCTGTCTGCTTGAGATAGGATCAACGTTCCTGCGAGGGACAACTGCAAATTTAGTGTTACAGTGAGATTATAAATCCCCTTAGATTTTGGAGAGAGAAGGAAAATAGAGTTAGAAAATTATTATATATATATATAGAGAGAGATATGTACATAAAATATTTATAATGTCTGTGTACTGATGGTAACATCGTGTTATGTTGGAGAATATATATTATGCTTTAATGCATTAATCAGTGCAGGACCAACGAAGTGCATGTGACCACCACTATTTTACAAGGCAGGGAAGGTTAAGTGATTTGCCTGAGGCCAGAGAATAAATCACTGTCACCCATGGGATGAGAAAGGGAGAGGCTCCAGTTCAGGTGCGACTCTAGATAGAACAGGCAATACCAGAATGAAACAAGGCCTAAGCAAAGGGCAGTGGTAACTTGTCACTTTGGTGTCCATTACTTTACTAAGAGGTGTTGCTGGAGGGAAGCTCCTCTGCCCCCTCTTCTATTTTCTCATCAGATGAAACTGAAGCCAAAGGTCTCTACATTTTCTAACCCCAAGACTCATCTTTGTCTCCTTTTCATGCTTCTTGTGTTTTGGAAAATGATTTTATTTTCTAGAGGTCAGATAGCTCAGTGTAAGGAAGTCCATACCTCATGCTCAATTTCCCTGTAACAGTGAGATCCTGTCATAGTAGCTCACACATTATAGAAAACAAAAGTGCCTATTAAAAAAAAGCACTGATCATGCACACCAAATAATTAGTGTCATTAATTATTAGTACTGTGGCATAACCTGCAGGGCCCAATTAAGATCCAAACCTTATCACGCTAGGTTGGGGAAGCATATTAACACACAGCTTTGGCTTTGAAGATTTTGCATTTTTAATGGACAGAATTAAGAAGAGGAAAAAAGGAACTTATTCTTCATATTTTGCAGGTAAAGCACTGGGATCTGGAGTTATTGAGTTGCCCAGGGTCACATGGGTTATGGCAAAGATGAGAGCTGAAGCTGTGGTCCTATGTGCTGATCAAGGAGAGCTCCGAAATGGAGTTTTATAAATATGGTGAGGCTTCAATTTAACATAAAAACTAATAAACTGAAAAAAAAAAAAAAGAGCTTGGGAAGGAAGGAAGAGGGAGAAGGGTGTGTATGACTGTGCCTCTCACAGTCAGGCTGTTCAATGACTAATAACAACTGGCCTTCACTGGAATGCTCCAGGGAATGTCTTATTTCATCCCAAGCCACTTAAAGAGCTAGTTAATCTTAGAAAACCCTGAGCCTATAATCTAATGCCCAAATAACAACATTTGGCATTAAGTCACTGTGAGGGGAACACATATGTATATGCATGTATATTTACAAATATATACATATATAGTGTTTTACTTGTTTAACCTATATCTATATGTATGTTTAATAACTCATGCACACACACACCCTGTCCTGTCTTAAAATAATATGAGTTAGGAGTGGGGGCCTACCATTGCAGCCTGGAAACACAGCTCATTTAGAAGTTATCATTAACATTTTAAACAAAAAAAAAAAAGTCTCATTTAGATTAATATTTTGAAAAGCTGCGCTGAAGTAGAAAGAGTCAAAGAAAAGCACTTAAACATTGTCAGAATGTCCTATTTTTATCATATATATAGTATAAAATTCTGCTTTCTTTTGATTTCATGATTTTTTTTCCCCTAAGAATGAAATAACTTTTCTACAAAAACTTTAGAAAAGAATAGAGGTCGATGTCAAATTTAAAGTATTTGGAAGGTGGCTAATTTTTACTTTTAGTCTGCAGGACGAAAAAAGACAAAAGAGTTTGCATGCCAAAAGTTATAAAAGAGGCACACAAAAAGAGGAAAATTTGATTCCTCTAAATGAGAAATGTATTTCCCTTTGCCCCCATGATTCAGCTCCCTGGGATAAATGCATTCTGACCGATATAATACATTTTCCATCCCACAAATCACGTCATTCAAAGCACAGAAAGACCTGCAGCAGAGGTGAGCAGAGTAAGGATGTGGAGATCTTGTTACAGCCTATGGGAGGAGTTTCACTTAAAGACCTTGCAGGTATGCTGGTTTGTATCAGTTTGGTAGAAGTAGTTGATTATTGCATGTTCCCCACTATGGAGGGATCCTAAAGAAGCTGAAACTCTTCCACTGAACAAGATGGTGTTGTCCTGAGGAAAGACACTGGACAATGGCCATAGATTGAGGAACCCAAATTGGCTACCACTTTTCAGCATAGCCATTCAATCTTCCTGTGGGGGAAAATGTGGCCAATAGAACCCTCTCACAGAAGTGTTACAGAGAGAAAGACATAAACATTTTCAGTGCCTTCAGGTGCAGGAGTGATGGGCATTGAGGGAATGCCCATTTGGAAATGAATTGTTCTGTGTGGGGACAAAACTGGGATAACACACAAAAAAAGTTGTCCTGAGGGTGATGTATTTCATGGGGAAGAAAGAACAAAATACAGGACTGTTGACTACTGAGAGCTCTGTCCAGCCTCTGCGCAGCTTACTTTAGGCCTTATGAGAAGAGCAATGAGGGAGAGCATATTTGCAATTTCTTTTGTAGAATGGATATGTGCAGAACAGCCGCTTTAATCCTGGAACTTCCAAAGTGTTGAATGCTTGACTTGGAAATCTGAGTTACAGTTGTTTGATGTATTTATTACTTTTTTTTTTTTTTTTGCATCTCCTTACACAAACACATGAGATAGGCAGCATATATTTACATAGTGGATTTGTGAAGTTTTGCTAAATTACTGTGAAAGTAACACTTTTCAGATCCCGTTCACTCTTTCTGGACCCGCAAAGTGAACATCCCGC
Organism: Meleagris gallopavo; assembly: GCF_905368555.1. Taxonomy (NCBI): domain Eukaryota; kingdom Metazoa; phylum Chordata; class Aves; order Galliformes; family Phasianidae; genus Meleagris; species Meleagris gallopavo. The sequence continues at coordinate 4,665,684 of NC_139404.1, forward strand.
TTTGCACTTCTGCGGCTGCAGTTGTAGGCTTCTCTTCATTTCTCTCTTCCTGCAGCTCTGGCGACTCTTTCCTGTTTTCATATATTTCCATCTTTCTCTTGAGCTGCCATTTAAGTGACCTTTCTCATTCACCCTTAAAATTCCACCAAACCGAAAAGGAGTCCTGCCTCCAGGCCTGTGACTGTGGCCTCTGTATCCCTGGACAATGGGACTGGGATGGAAAAAAAAGGGACATTCCTACAGGTCCTCGGTGTGTGGATAACAAACAGGGCACAAGAGTCGAGCATGTAAATCAGAAATCACTCCATTAGCTTGTTAAGCATTTTGGAGTGACACCACATACATCAGGAGCTGGTGGCCACAATGGAGGGATCCTGGCCATTTGATATTCATGAGATGGAAGAAGGTTTAAGAAGAGAAAAAGGAAGGGGGAGAGAGGGATGTGGGCTTTCTAATGTAAACACCATTATCATTTGAAAATCAATTAGCTCCTTGCACTGAGGGAATGAGGAGACTTAAGGCCCTTTCTGAACTGCTATTGTGAGCCTGGGTTATTTACTTTAATTAAGAGGAGACAGAGTGGATTATTGTCTCAAACCAAAGAGTTGGGAAGAGTTAGAAAATTACCCTCTACCTCACTGCACAACAAAGCCGGGGTAAGAGACAGGCTCCAAACCCAGCAAAGTCAGAAAGAAATTAGCCTTTAATCTGGATTTGTCCTACATAAGGCACAATCAAAAAGAAGCGAGGTTCGGAGCCTTCTTGCTAAGCACAAGGCTCGATATTGCAGTTGCTGTCACTGCCAGTGCTTCTGTTGAACTTTAACATTTGGACTTCATGGGGCTTTTGCGCCTGGAAGGGTTAGAGTTTGAGAACAAACTCTGTTTTGGACTAAAATTTGACAGAATGAAGTGTCAGGTGTCAGGCTGCATTTCCTCCTGCCTGCTCCAACCTACCGAGGAAGAAATGTTTTGCTGTAGAAACAAATATATTAAATTGTTGATGCAAAGATGTTTCCTGGATGAAGATGCTTATATTTTTTTTGGCTCTTATTTAATTCAAACAGCTCGGATTAAAAGAAAAGGAGAAAAAAAAAAGGCAAAGAAGGAGGAAAAAAAAGAAAAGGAATTTGGCAAGTGACTAATCCACAATATTGTCTAATTTGGCATATGGAGAAACACCCCCCCGAGGTATCTAATACTGAGATGTTTCAGCACTGCTTTGCATTGCCCACTCTTACTCTGCATACTCTAAATATGTATTAAGTCAGTCGAGCATGGCAGCTGCTGAAGGAGTTGCCACAGCTTACTGGGTAAATAATGATCGCTTTATAAATCACCTAAATGCGTATCTACCCCAAAGACCATGGCAGTGGCTTATGGGAATGCTAATTTGCATTTTTAAAATTTCCTTGGATATATTTGCAATTGCTGTGCCTCTCGCTGATTGCTGCATGCTCTAGTTTTAAGTTCAGGGCCCAGTTCTTTTGGTTATGAATGGATGAATCTGGAGTGTCATCACTGAAATGAGCCACACAAAGTCAAACTGAGGAAGCAGCCCACTTGACAGCATTCCGCAAGGAATACCCTGCGAACACAATTTGGCTCTGACATCTCTTGTTGGTTTTGCATTTGGAATGACTTTATAAATAAATCCTTCAGAGCTGAGAAGCACCATTTTTAGGATGAGCTGCTGTCCAGATGTGAGATTGAGGGAAGGTAGAGCCAGACCACAGCTAAAAGATCCCAGTCAGGCCCTGCACCCCTCTGGAAAATATCTTCCCTACATCAGTCTTTGGGGTCCAGATAAGCCCTTTTGTTGGCACATGGAAGAAAAAAAATTCTGTTTTTTCCTATCTTCTTGACACACACCAAAGCTCACTGACTCTTAGCCCTTCATAGAACTGGGACCTGTGTTTTATCATCAGAGACATCTTGGCCTGCAGTGAACTCCAAAACACATGACTCTAGAAGCAAATGGATGAGAAGGCTTTTCAGAGGGCCCTTGGGAATTAAACATTTGTTACTTCAGGCAGCAAGAATAAAATACTTTTTCGTATATGGCTGGTCAGAGTTCTCTCAGGCATTAAGGGTTCTTTTCTCTGCCTTTCTTTTGCAGTTGGTTCTTTTCTTTCTCATTTGACCCTGTGATTAAACCAGATCCTTTTTCTGTGATAGTCATTTCCTCATTTCTTCAGGGCAGGTGTGTCCACCTACATGCTGTATTGTCTTGTAGAAACAGCTACCCTTCCTCTGGAGCTCAGAAAAACACAAATGTTTCCCGGTTAAGTTAATGCTTTTTGCATTTTGGCCTCTCTCTTGAGTTTTTACCTTTCCCAAGCTGGGTCGCTGTCTTAGTTTCATTGGGCGAGAACTGTTTTCTTCAGAGTGTCTGGTACGATGCTATGTTTTGGTTCTAGGAGAAAAACAATGTTGATAACAGACCAATGTTTATAGTTGCTGCTAAGCAGCATCATACAGAGCCAAGGCCACTCACTGTGAAGGGCCCAAGGATCTGGGAGGGAAAAGAATTAAGACAGCTGACTTAAACTGTCCCAAGGGATATTCCATACCATATGGCATCATGCAGAAGGAGTTTTAAGGGTGCGGAAGTTCATCTTTCTCTCTTCTGCTGCTCGGAGGTTAGCTGGACATTTGCTGGGGAGTGGCCCTTGTACATTACTTGTTATATACATTCATGTGTATGTGTATATATATACCTGTGGAGGTATAATCACAGAATGTTGGGCAGAGGTTCAGTTGTTACTCTTTTTTTCTTCTGGTAAGGTATAGCTTTTAATACGAAGCCACAGTGGGTTCAGATAGTGTATTAATTTCATTCATAGCTCCATACATATTGGATTAAAGTGAGTTCTTTGTATATTATCTGGTTATCATATTATTTTGTGATCTTGAATATACTTAATTGTATTAGAAATGGTGCACTGTAGTCTTATTCCCCTGGAATAAAACTAATCCTCATCTGGAATGTGAGTTCAAGAGACCCATAGGACTGAGCTGCTGGCTGCAGATAGCTTGTGTGTCTGTATAGATGACTACACACAACTGTGGCACCTATATTTGCATTCCTACAGCTGTTCATTATTTGTATCTATTATACAGCATAGAGAGCACAAATGTATGCAATTGAGTCACAATAATGAAGAAATATGAAAGGACCAATCCATCAGTTCAAGTGTGTTTGTGTTTAAGCGAAGGGGACACACTGATAAATTCACTGATTTATTCTCACTAACTCTTGCTGTATTTTGAGGCAAGGCCTGGGTCACTGAAGCTGCTGCAGCTGACAATGATTTATATCAGCTGCAAGATCTGCCCTGGAGCTTTTAAGTGTATGTCAAGGACCTTCAGCACTTTATGAATCTTTCTGGATGGAGTTTTCCAAATCAAAATCTGAAGGAAAGGCAAATCCATTAAGAAAAAGCACACATGCTAGACAGTTTTGTGTTTACAGTTTCCTATCTTGTTTGTTGAGATCCTGTTCAGTTTTGACCAGCCAGCTGTTCAGAGTCATGGCCTACAGCCTTGAATAATAACCATGGTCTCATTCCAGAAAAAAACAAAAAGACTCTAAGCACTCGTTGGGTTAAATTGAGTCCAATGGGGACATCAGGAGTGTCTGTTGATTGCTTGCTCTTACCCCTACAGCCAAGGTGCAGAGATGTCTCGATGTCTTTTACTTTTGTGGAGCAATATCTTCCTTCTTAGTTTGGTCTTGTTACATAGCGGAGTACTAGACAGCCCAAATGAAGGGCCAAAATGACTCAACCGTAACCTTTTTTGGGTTGTGTTGCATCTCTTTGTTATGGGTTATAACATACAGATATGCAAAATATGGCACCCTTAGGGTTGCAAGCCAGGCTGAAGGTAAAAGACGTGGGGGTGGAAACACCAGTGGTGAGGTAGAGGGTACCCAGGGGCTGGGATCGCATTCTTGGCTGTGCTGGTGGCCTGGGGTAATTTCCTTCTCTTCTGTTTTTCATCTATCTTTTGTGAAGATAATTATAATCTCACTATAGCAGAGGGTAGGGGCTTTTTGAGAACCCATAAAGACAGCTGACCCTATTTGCTAGGATAAGTAGGTAAAAGTAATGGGAATGAGCCTGAGGGAAGGAGGAAGGTAGAGGTGGGGGAGAGGGGCTATTTCCCAAATCACAGATTTAAAAGGTTTCCAGCTCAGAAATGTGAAGGAGAGCTCAGACAGGAGCTACTTGGCTGAGGGATCCATCTGCCTAATTTGCGAGGGGGCAGAACAGTTTCCTTTTGTGTGGAGTTGTTCCAGACCCTAATTCTTGTAGAAAATAAAGCTAATTTTGAGGCTTAAGCTTAAGCTACTCTGGCCAATGAGGGTGGGGGGGAGGGGGGATGCCAGAGGGAAGTCATCATCAGCCTACAGCATACGTTATCTAGGTGCAACACCATGTACCATGAGTACTACAAAGAGCCCGTAGGAAAAATGGGGAGAGGCTCTTTATGAGGGATAGGACAGGGGGCAGTGACTACAAAATAAAAGAAGGTAGATTTAGATTAGATATTAGGAAGAAACTCTTCAGTATGAAAAAGTATTTTAAGAAAATTTTAGTTGTCCCCAGCTATTAAATTGTTTTATGTTCCTTAATGTCCTGTATTCTTTTTTCCATCAGGGAAGCAGTATATCTGGAGAGTAGACCTTGCCTAAATTGTCTGCAGAGCTAGTGAAGAAATGCCCTCCAGGATGTCCCAGCAGCAGAAAGCTCCTGCCACTATTTGTGGCCTCAGTTTGCTACCCAAAAGCAATATCTTTTCATTAGCTTTGAATGAGTCTCTCCTCCTCATGCACCTCTTTTATTCTCTCACTTCTTTCAGAGCACCAGAGAGGATTACAGATCCTGGGGCCCAGATTTACTCCTGATGGATACCAGCTGAAGAAAACGTCAAATGCAAACAGGGATGAACTTGCACTGTCTCTGATACAAATGTTCACAGGAGGATGTTGCAAGGATGGTCTTAGCTGAGCACTTAACTTGTGAGTGACAAGGGAAAATGGGGGTACAGGAGCAATTGGGTGGTGATGTTGATAGGGACATGGCAAGCTGCCTTTTGCTCAAATTCTTGTTGGTCCAGTTCCAGAGATAATTCTTACTCAATTTCTATCTCAGAAAAGCTCATCTGTGAACTAAAGAGCTTGTATGCCCATGTTTATCTCATTATTGCCTTGCCAGTGAAATAGACTCTCTCTGTCATTGACCCCATGGGAAGCCATTCCTTGGTGGGGTTGGGGGGGTAAACTTCTGTAAGCATTCTCTTACTTGCAGCTCTCAATCCAAACTAAAAAGCCTCTAGTTGAAAAAGTAAAACGTGACTGTGTTTGCTCCAGCTGAGGTGGGCTGTGGGCTGTTCACACTGGCAACAGAGTTGGCGAACTGGTGAGAGACGAGTGAATAACATCCAATCTCAGAGCTGTGTGAAGCTGCTTGGGGCGAGGGGTTGGCTGGAGAAAGGCATATGATTAAGTGTGATATTAAAGCTGAATGGAAGTGAAGGATCTGACTGCTGATTTCACAGAAGCACTGAAGAAAAAGTGAATTCTCTATAAGATTTCTTGAGAGGCTTTTTGTTCCCCAGCAGGAAGGCTGCAGGACATCGCAGTTAAAGGCTGACCTAGCTGCAGAAACCTTGTGTGTTGGCTTTCCCAGAGTCAACGCCTGTTTCCCTCCCCACTCCCCAGTAGCTTTCTGCCAGAGCTCCTTGCCTCCAAGGATGTTGGCTTTGCAGGCTGCCTTGGTACTCCCTGCATCATGGGATCACTCGTTGAGTCAATTTGGAAAGCTCTTCAGGAGGTCCCTGTCCAGCCTCCTGCTTCACGCATGGCCAGCCATGAGCTCAGATTCAATTTCTCAGGGCTATACCTGGACTGTTGGATATTTGCATGAATTATACTGGGAGTGCTGCTCTCCTGGACTGTTCTTTGACTTGTGCTCTCTGGTTCCTTGGTTGGCCACAGCCAAAGCTGGCTGGTTGTCAAATGCACCATCTTCCAGATTGCTCAGGTTGGAGAAGCTGTGCTACTGAACTAAGCTGCCCCCAAGTTTCATGTTCATTCTTCCCAACAGGAGCTGTTTTGTATTTTCCTTCCTCCTCCTTTCCCCTGTAACAAAGCTTTCTGTTTCTGTCTTACTATCTGTGTAGCTGAAATAAAATCAGATCAAAATGTAATCACAGTAAGTTGTTTTCTGCTGGATGAAATATTCAGGGCATGTATGGCTTAGGACCTGATACTTTTAAGATGTGGGGAAGATGGTGGTGTGGGTTCAGGGTCAGATATCACAGAACAAGACCACTGAATTCTCCTAAAATATGGGAGAAAGTCACTTAAACTGTGGAATTCCTTGTGGGATTTTATAGACATTAATCATTTTCTTTGATTCAGAGTATGGTAGGATAGACTCATGGGAGAAAAAAACACTGAGGTCCTTCACATGAAAGTAATCACTCATGGCTTAGGAAATTCAGAAATTGAAAATTCCCTGGGGGAAAATGACAAGGTTTCAATTTTATTATACTTTACTCAGAATAATGGGTTGTCACTGACAGGACTCTGGGCTGGAGGAACAGTGTTTTGTTCTCTTATTTATCTATATTTTCCTGGTGGGATGAGTCATCATAAACCTGGAACATTGTTTGTCCAGCTGCCCATGCATGGTGTGGTTGTCTCCTGAACGCAGACTTCACCTTCTTACTATGGAAATGACAGTATTGGGGGCACATCCCTAATAAGGTGCATGTGCTGCTATGCATGGCTGAAAGGTGGGTGTGTATAGACCCAGCATCTCAGAATCACGCCCTTGTCCAAATTTTCTTTATATTTGTACACACAGCTGTCAAGAACAATGCTCTGTCAGTGACATTTTCTTTTAGTTACACCATGGGCTGTGTGCTTAAGGCTGATCCCTTGTGATACACTTTGCACACACTGCTAAATGGGCCTTCCAGAAGCCTCTGTTGCTCCAAAATAGTGATGATCAGGGTTGTTTGGTAAAAAAAGGAAACCAACAAACCAAAAAACAACAACATGATTAGCTGCTCTATTTCCTTTAGCAGAGTAGCAATACTTTTTCTTGCCGCCATAGTTCTTGACAGCATTTTACATTCTGTTGATCAGTCATTGACTTTGGAATAGGAAATATCCATGTGTGATTGTGCTGTAAGTCCGAGTTTATTCAGAATGGGTTCACATAGAAGCCTCTTTCATGCCACACCACAGATTTCCACCCAGCCCCTTTTTTTTTGACTTACTACTTGTGCATTTCTTCATCCCGCTCTGTTTTCCCTTCAGGGAAACCTTTAAATAAAACCTTTCCCAGACTGTCGTTTGCCTCTACAGCGCTGCTGAAAAGCTGCAGTAGCATTGCTCTAACAGCGAGTAGGTTACCCTATGCTGCTCACCAGTGCATTTGGTCTTTCCACTCATGGAAAGAGGAACCAAACAACTGAAGCACATGCCATGCTAGGGAGCCTGGTTCAAGATCCACAGGATTAGCTCTGTTAGCAGTGCTATACGTGGACTTGACATGCAATCAGCAAAGCAAAATGTTCATTATTGCCTGACTGTCATCTGAAGACAATTTCAATTATTCTGGCATTTCAATGGATGAAGAAACTCTTTAGGCTGGCTCATGAGATTAGACTTAAAGACTCCGAAAATTAAGAAAGTTGCAATCAGTATATTATCTGGAAGGCAGCTGTGGAATATACTATAACAGGGAGGGGAAGGAAGAAAGAAATAAGACAAATTGCTATATTCAGGTTGTGGTTTTGATATATCAATTTACAGTTTTAACATATGCATTTGTGAAATAATTGTTTTGCATTTCTTAAATCACCTTTCACAACATCAGTGTGAAGTTTCCAACTCCTATATCTTGAAAGGTCAGTTCTTCTTTTGTCTTGCACCTTGTTTGAATGACCAGTTTTAGTTAGAGGAGGGAAAATATGAGCATTGCCAGAAGAACAAATCTTTCTGAAAGTTATTCAAATATTATATCAGTCTGCTGATCATAAGACTCCATTAAGAGATACATTTGTAATGTCCTCCAGGTTAATTTTTATAATATCAGATTCTTCTTGCTAGATATGCACGGATGTGGTAATTACTACTATATATGGCCTTTACAGCTCCTGTCTGATGTGTTAAGTATGAGGATCACTGCATGTTGCACTTCTAGAGCTTTTATCTCTGAGATTCCCAAACTGTTTCAGCATCTTTGCAAATAACAGTGCAGAACCTGTTTAGTTTCTGCAGTTATGTGACTTCTTCTAGGCAGAAGTGCTGAGATAGGAGGGCTGAAAATTGTGCTTCTTTTGGCAAGGAAAAAATATAGTTTAGTAGTAAATCATGCTTATTCCTGTGGGGTGGGATTTTGTGTAAAAGCCCTGGGTAACTATATATGGGGAAGACAGATTTGCCTCAAGGAGTTGATGAGTTGCAATCTATAGAAGTTGGTGAAAAATTGTGGTTGAGTTATGGCAACAAAGTCTTCATGAGAGTTGATGGGTGGGAAAATCTTGCTGAAGGCAGTGACAGTGTCTTCATATTTGCTGTCACCCCAGCTAGCTGGCTGAGGAGGTGAATACAACATGGACCTCCCTGCTGCCATGCAATGTAGATAGAATAGCTTTATAGCACAGTTAGATGGATCATATACCTCTAAGCTGCCTCTAGTGATGTCCACACTGTATTTTAAGGCCGAATGCTCAATTGTTGACCCTTGACTTTGCTAACAAGTTTTAGGATGACTTGTGTTATAAATCTCTAGGGGACAGTGTCTCTCAATTGTCTTGCTTCCATCTAATGCACTGCACAGAATTCATCACACTTAGATTTAGTTTACAGCTTGGAGGAGAATGGACTGGGATTCTCTATGGAGTGACTGAGGTGAAAGAGACAGTGAATACAGATTGTCTCTACAAGTATCTGAATGGTGGGGGTTGGCCCAGTTAACTTGTGATAGGGTAAGAGGTGATGGCCTTAAGTTGTGCCAGAGGAGGTTCAAGTTGGACTTTAGGAAAAGTTTCTTCTCAGAAAGAGTGATGAAATAATTGGAACAGGTTGCCCAGACAGGTGGTGGAGCCTCTGTATCTGGGTGTTCAAGAAACATGTAGATGTGGCACAGAGGGACATGGTTTAGTGGGCATGGTTAGTTGTTGGACTAGATGATCTTAGTGGTCTTTCCAATCTTAATGATTCTATGATTGTTTTATCCTAAGGTAATCATCTCACTTTGAGCAGAGGAATTTACATTATCTCTCCAGTATCTATAAAGGGAACCTTGGCTACTAGCCAATGCACCAATGTCTAAAGTTATATGAGCTAAGGACCACTCACTTCTTTGTCTGTAGAGGGATTAGACTACACAGCCTTCTGTATAGATCTTGTATCTTGCCATAAACATGTAAAGCAGCTAATGAAATGTTGGCAGGTCTTGGCTGGAATTGCTAGAGATGATGACAACAGCAATAACCATGATAACAGCTACAACAACAGCCGTAGACCTGATGCAGTGACCTATCAAACATAAGCATTTACACTATCCATCATCCTTAACAACTTTCTCTTATCAAACTAATTTTAATCTCATTGACTTTAATGCAGACCTATTTTCAAATGATGGCAATATAACTTTGATCTTTCTATTATGTACTACCAAGAAGATTGTCATCTACAGGATTTTTCTTTCAGGTTGTGACCTGTTCCTGGATTAATAAAATGGTAGGAGTAACTTATTGGAATTTGGAATACAAAGGTCTGAATTTCCAAGCACAATTATTGATTGTCCAAATCTCTGGAAGAATGGAACTTAGATGTCTCTAATTTGATTTTTGAGATTTGGGTGCCCTCTTTCTGAAATCCACATTCTGATTAAAAAAAAAAAAAAAAAAAGTAAGATAGGAACTTGCAAGCAGGCACCCCAAGACACCCCAAATTTCTAACTATATTAAAAAATTGTGGTCAAGGATAATTTAAAGCACCTCAAATATAAAATCAGCATATCACATATTGCACACTTTTTTTTTCCTTGAAGTGAAATTTTTTTACCTATATTTGAAAACCAAGTAGTTTTGGAAGTTGAGACCCAATATTTTTCACACATGAATCTTTTTACATTTTTTAAATATTCAACATTCCTGCTGTTTTTTTTTTTTTTTTTTTTTTTTTTTAAACCCCTAAGTTTGGCTAGGAAAGCTGTAAACAGATCCTTAAAAAAATAAAAACCTCACTCACAGTTTACCCCACAGTTATGCATCTTTCTGCTTTGGAGAACATTTAGCTAAAATTAGATGACAGCTCCATACCCTTAGAACCAGTGTTGTGTTTTTCCTCCATTTCTGATCTACATAATTCAAAACAAGGAAATGTTAGCAGGTAAAACTGCAGGGTAAAACCTTTTGCTACTGGAAATATTTGCATTTATTAGGCTAACAACTGTAAAGCAGATATGCACATCTTTAGACTTCCTCATTCTTGCCTTATTAAAAAAAGATCTTTGAAATTCAAAAGCTTCCATGTAAATGTTGTGGAGACTTTTTCCTTCCCCTGATGCAGACGGTTGTACTTGTGTGGCTCAAAAATAGCAGAACCTGGAACTAAGTACCTCAGTGTATCACTGCTGGTTAAAGTCCAGACCTGGTGTGTATGTAACATTTGGAGAGAGCTGTCTGAAATGAAGCTCTCCACTCTTCTTAAGATTCGTGGGTTTGAACTTGTTCATGGCCTTGCTTATCTCGGTGCATTTGCGCAGGGGTAGATGAGCGTGACACGTGCTTGCATACATTTCTAGGTCTTTTTCCAGCTCTATGATGTTGAGTGCTGCACAAGCAACGTTTGATCTGCTGACCCTTTCTACTCGTTACAGGTTTATTGTTAAAGGATAGACCATTTCATCCGACCCAGAATGCATGAGAAAAAAGATTTGCCCAACTGGAGGCTAACATAGCTGCTCCTGAGATCTGGTGGGTATCTCTTGCTTTGGCAGGTAGAACACGTAAAGGATGCATCATTCCAAATCTGGATCTTGCCTTGACACTTTCTCCAAGAAGACTACCCATTATAAACGTATAGATTCAGACTACCAGATCTGCAACAGAGACCTCCTTGTGGGTATTTTCCCAGATAAAAAGCTCAGAGACATGAGCAAGTCAGGGATTTAAAAATAGTTACCCTGTATTAGCTGCCAAAACCAGGGCAAATGTCAGCAATGCAAAGTACTGACAACATCTCACACCTCTGTCTGTAATTTTCCATATTGTGTACATCTACATCATGCAAGATCATCCCTAAATCACAATTGCAGTGCTTTATCAGTAACACTAACTAATAAAGTATCCCTTGCGGCCTTTTCAAGAAGGTATCAATCGATAACAGGGAATTAAACAAAACACAAAAGAAACATTCCCCTCCTATTTACAGAACAAAAATGACTCACAAGGGACAGTTTCTTGTCTTTTCACAATACAAGGGTAATGCCCTTCATGGCAAACACTGGAGTTTGAGCCCAGACTTTTATAGACTTTGTGTTGATATATTTTCTCATGGGAAAGATTGGACTAGTCCAGACAAGCATCTGCAATTTCAAAGTGGACCAAGGCAAGGCTGAGGAATTTAGAATTACATCCAAATGGAGTTTTAGTGTTGCATGGGATAACAGAAAGTGAGAGCTTTCAAAAGACTTAAAAAATTATTCTTATGTTGAAGATGAAGGGAACTCATTCCAAAAATTGACAATAGACAGACAGCTAACTTTTCTAATCCAACTTAAGGCCTCCTTTTCCTTACTTTGTTCTTTCACTTGGTTTCACTGAAGCAGTTAAATTGCAGGAGCTTACTTCAATATGGCTAATGCTCTAAATCAATGTTTGAATTTTGTACTAACTGAGGCCAATCCACTGACATTTTTTTTCTATAATGTGAAGACTAGTGCCCAGAGTAACTTACTGAAATTTAACATAAAAGCAAGATAAAACAATTAAAGTGGAAGAATATTTGATAAAGCAGCTCAGTGATTTATAGTGTAGTAAATTGAAATAGAAGGGACAGAGATTTTTTTTTTTAATGACAACCATATTTTATATTCATTATCAGTCTCTCTGGGCTCTTTGTGCATTTGTAATTAAAAATACAAGTTTATGGATAGTAATTTTGGGATTTATTACTCTGGTCTTCTTTTTGAGGACTTCTTTTTTTTTTTTTTTTTTTTTTTCCTTCCCTTTTCTACTTTCTCTGGTAAAATATTAAGGTCCCATTGAAAAGTTGCATGGAATAAATATAGTGCTAGCCAACCAGTGGCTATTTGACAAAGAATTATAGAATCATAGAATCACAGAATCATATAATTGTTTGAGTTGGAAAGGACCCTTAATGGTCACGTAGTCCAATTCTCCTGCAATGAACAGGGGCACCTCTACCTAGATCACGTTGCTCAGAGCCCTGTCCAGCCTGACCTGGAATGTCTCCAGGGATGGGACATCCACCACCTCTCTGGGCAACCTGTTTCAGTGCCTCACCCTTAACATCATTACTTCATTCAAACAACAGTCTCATGGGCTAAAAAAACAACAACAGCAAGAGTATTCTTTTCGTGATAAGCATTAAGTCTCTCCTGGGGACATTTTGGTGCACTGAACTGGAGCTCACACAGGAGGATGTCTCATGCACTGGAGGCATCGCTGCATGCTATGGGCTGGGAAGACAGGGGCTCTGTCCATAGGTTCAGACTAAAGTTTAGGTTCAGGTTAGATATTAGAAAAAATTTCTTCTCAGACAGAGTGGTGGGGAATTGGAACAGGCTGCCCAGGAAAGTGGTGTAGTCAATATTCCTGATGCTGTTCAAGAAAAGGGTGAATGTGACACTGAAGGATATGGTAAGTGGGCATGGTGGGGATGAGTGGTTGATTGGACTAAATGGTCTTAGTGCTCTTTCCAATCTTAATGATTCTATGATTGTATGATTCACAGGGCATCATCAGAGAAAGGAGCACTCCCTACATTGCAGAGTCCTATGCTGCTGGTTTGTCCACCTGACTGCAGGTATGATTCACCTAACAGGGATGAGCTGAAGAATGGGATTCCCCCTTTTGTCTAATTATTGTTTTCTCTCATCTAAACCACTAGTTGCACTAACTATCCTGGCTTCAGAGGCCTCCCCTCCACATCTATATCTTAACATAGAAATAAATTAACTCTTCCATGATACCAGAGAAGCAAGAATACTTTCCAACCCTCCTTGTTTGCAACAGAAAACAAAGCAAATCTCAAGTGCATGAAAATTTTCAGATATCAACTGGTGAAATGTAAATATTAAGAGATTTACTCAAGGACACGGAGGAAACCAGCAGCAGAGCTGACTAGAAAGGTGAACAGTGAAGCAGCACCCTGAAAGAGCAAACCACAGGTGCATGCATCCTACTGGCATGCTCTGTGTCCTCATGATTTGTCTGCCTAAGGCAACCTTGCAGCCTTTTCATGTGGCAGACAAAACCTGGAGCAGAGGGAGAAAATAACACTTCTCGTCTCTTGTAAATGTTTAACCATTTGAAAAAGGGAGCGGTGTCTTTATCAGCTTCCACGTGCACTGATACATATGCACATTCTCACTCCCAGAGATGCACACACTCTCCTGTGAGATGATTTCTAAAAGAAAACACGTGCAGAGGTCCAGGACAGTGTCTTGCAGCTGATTACCCTGGCAAGGCAAAAGTAGGCCTGGAGAAAAAAGAAATATATAGGTAATAGGCTTCCTGATTGATGAGTGTAAGCCTATGAAAGGGCTTTGTCTGTGGGAGGTTGTTTAAAGAGCTATTGCGCTTTCCAGGAAAAGAGGTGGTAAAAGCAGAAACCTAAGGCAAAGTTACATGGCCCTAACAGAGCAGTTGATGAAATCAGTTCCTTTTTTTTTTTTCTTTTTTTTTTTTTCCTCAGCGTTCATTCTGCTGCCAAGCGTCCTCACCATGGAGTTGGGAGGCTCCAGGGCCATCTGTTCGGCCTTTCAGAGATGTGCTTTTCAATAGTGGGACTCTGTTTTGTGACATTTCTTCCCAGAGTTACCTTTTTCCAGGGACATCTGCTTGAAGGTCAACTCAAACAAAAGTCTTGCCTCTCAAAAGAGAGGTTAACTTGTGCCAGAAGTGGGGCTGAATGGGGAGGCAGAAGGGCAGAGAAGAGACATTTCTCACTTGCATCCTGCCCTTCGGTTTGTGCCCTACCTGTTCTCTCCCATTTCCTCAGGGCATCCTTCAGAACTGTGACATCCAGAGGAACTTGAATACAACTCCTGCTTTCAGCACTGCTCACCCCAGGGGTCTAGAAATCACAAGCCAAGCTTTTCAAAATTACAAGATTGGATTTAAAGCCACAAAACTGCTGTAAAATTACATTCAGGGGTCTTTCTCTTTGCCTCCTGTCTTCAGAAGTGTAAGTTCACATCCAGCTCATCTCAGGATTTCTTTGCAGAAAAAGAAGTTTAAAACATCCATCATTATTTTAAAAAAAACAAACAACAAGACACATTCAAATGGAGAGATGAAGCTTTATGGGAAACACTGCTACAGCAAGGTGTGTTGTGACTGGCGTGTGTTGAGGAGAGGAGGCTCAGGAGAGGCCTTATCACTCTCTGCAACTCCTTGAAAGGAGGTTGTGAGGAGGTGGGGGTTGGCCTCTGCTGTCAGGTGACAGTTATAGGTTAAGTGATAACAGCCTTAAGTTGTATCAGAAGAGGTTCAGGTTGGATATTAGGAAAAAAATATTCTCAAAAAGAGTGGTAATACATTGGCACAGGCTGCCCAGAGAGGTTGTGGAATCAATATCCCTGGAGGTGTTCAAGAAAGGGACAGATATGGCACTAAGGGACATGGTTAGTGGGCATGGTGGGAAGAGGTTGATGGTTGAACTAAATGATGTTAGTGGGCATGGTGGGAATAGGTTGATGGTTGAACTAGATGATCTTAGTAGTCTTTTTTAATATTAATAATTCTATGACTCTATGATTCACAGGGACATGAGTAACTTCAGAGGGTGCTTCCAGCCTTGTTAGACACCAGCACTGACAGACAATGGATTCCCCTCTACAAATGTTTTTCTCCTTCAGTCAGTCACAGAGCAAACCTCAAAACTACTTACTTTTAGACTCATTTTTATGTGGTTAAAATTAAGGATGACAGCTTGTGTTCTCTCCAGTCTGAGCTCCTGGAGTCAACATAGACCTAAAGCTTTGTCTGGACGCAATGACCATCTTGTTCTAATGACTCTGTGCCTGTATTGACCGTTCCTTGAAATACCACAGGTGCTAGTGCCCTGGGACTTGCGAAAGGCTGCTGCTATCTGTAGGCTATTGACAGTCTCTGGATGCAAAGAGTACAGGAAGGCAAAAACAACAATGGGACTTGGCCAGATCTCGAAAGGAGTTAGGACTATTTTTATTATTATGGATGAAAAATAACATATAGATATAATTCTGACCATAGAGCTGTATGCACATGACTGCATGTATACACACAGGTAAGCATATACACACAAAAACACGTGAAACCTCAATACACAAATCTCTGCAGTTAAAAATAAAATCGATGTCACTGTAGTACTCTCATTATATGCACACACACACATAAACAGAAAAGTTCAGCCACACTAGCATGTCTTTGGTTTAGGACGAATAGAAAATGATAATATTGAGACCTTGCTATACCAAGGGAATTATAATCCCCTTCTGCAGTCATGGTTGGGAAATGATTAATGCACTGGTAGCATGTTTCCAGCCCTCTGCTTCCCAGCCAAGGCATAGGGGATCTGGAAGCTGGGGAGGGATTATTGCTGCCCAGTAGAGGGAATGGGATATGTGGAGGCAGGCTTTCAGTGCTGCCTTGAAGTACTTAATCCAGTGCAAGCAGCTGGAGAACGGTGGTGATTATCACTGGCGGCGTTTACTTAGGGGGGTCTGCAGCACTGATTGAACCTCAGTGAGGTAGGAGGCTGGGGGAGTTTGGAGGGGGAAGCACTGGGACTGAAGAGAGAATAAGGAGACCCATGGCAGATTGCAGGCAAAGGAAATTGTTAAATTCAAGAATTGGATATTAAGTACAGCACTGTTTGTAGTATTTGTCCATGCAGTAAGCTGAGCACCTCTTTGAGACCACTGAACAGGCCAGACACATCCACACTGTCTCAGCAAACTCAGATGGATTTTTTCTGAAGTCCAAAGGTCTCTGCAGAAGGGAAGAATAAAGTGGTGGTGGTAAAAAAAAAAAAAAAAAAGGTCAAGCACACAACCAGTGGAGACCTGGCTCTGTGATGGCCCACCAGCTTCTGTCTTGAGGACAGCTCTTTCTAAGCACAATATTAAGCCGCATCTAGGCTAAGCATTAGCCCTACATTCTTAAGGGGCAAAGAACACAGAGCATTTAGGACCTCTTGACTCTGTTCATCGCATAATTAAAATTTATGATCACTGAACCATAACCCAGGCAAGGACAGCTTCCTGCAGCATCTAGGGAACAATGGTATGCCCTAGCTGTGCCCTGGAAACAGATGCCAGCTGAGTTGATGCCTAGGAATCATATGACTCTGTTGTCTCATGGTGTGATTTTATCACATTCCAAAGAAGTGAGGAGCAAGACTGTGTGTGATTGGGATGGGAGGCCACTAAGGGAGTAGAAATGACATGTTTCAAGAAAAGGAACTGGTTTCTGAGTCTACTGCAGACTTTTCATCCAATAATTTGCTATATATATGAAGAGAGAAAAAAATTACGTATCTGTGGTCTTCACTTTTGGGGCAGATATGCTTCAGATTACTCTGCTTTCTACCAGCCTCATCACCAAGTTAAAAATATCTAAATAGTAATGTCCTGCTCTAGAGTAGGTGTTTGTACACTCTATTTTCCTTGCCATGAAAGTATAGAAATAGCAGGTAAAAATTTCTCACATTAGCAGTGTTTATTTCACAGTTGACCCAATGCCCTGGAAGAGAAGCTTCCTGCTGAATTCCTCACTGTTTTTATTGGGCAAGGCTTCTGCTTTCCAACCTAGACTCTTTGCAAACCTTTGCAAACTTAGCTATGCTCCATATTCAGGACTATCTGATGTTTGCCAATGCAAATCCTGTTGTTTGTATGCACAAGTCACAGTGGGCTTAAAGAGGCTGTTTTTTTTTTTTTTTTTTTAAGAGAAATGTTACTGGTGAGCTTGCTTTGCTTCAAATGCTGAATGATCCCTTTCCGACTCCTTCTTCTTTCTTCTTCCCTGAGGGATCAAGCCATTCTGTTTTCCCAAGACCTGTTCTGAATCACTGCTGTACAGTGTGGTGATACACATTATCTTCCAATAACTTATTATTTATGTTTTCCAAGCCTGCTGATAGAAGGGAAGGAGCTAGAGAGAGAAGGAAAGAAGTAAAAGAATGGGCAGTAGAGAAAGGCAAAGAGAGGTAGTGGTAGGAATAAACCTCAGTGATAAGAAAGAATGCGTGCATAGACTGAGATCTGAATGCATGGACTTCAGCAATCTGTGGACTTTCCATCATAAAATTGTTATGCTGCCTCTTGACAGTACTGAGCTCTGCCAACTGCCATCATGTGATATGGACAAGTCCATGTTACACAGCAAAAGTGCAAAGGTCTTGTTCTAGTCAACATTGTCTTGGAAGTGGCCATAAAAGATTTGAGGCTTTCACTGTTTTTAGGTTCTTCTTCCCTTTTGCAAACACCAACTGTACGTGACATACTTGTCACTTCCAGACCAGAAATTGCTAGATCTGTCAAGATCCTTCCAAACTACATCCTTGACATCAAAATGGCTGGGAGAAACCTCCATGGTCTCAGTAAAAAGATTATGATATATCATGGTTCTTTTGATACAAATAAGAAAGGAATGCAAGAGGAAGAGGAAAAATAATTAATTGCTTAATGTTGGAGTGATATCCTCAGCAAGGGTATTGGCTTAAAATTGACTGTAGATATTTCAAGGATGGATAAGAGGATGATTTATATCATTAATTTCTGTATATGTATATGGACTAGATCTTTTGAGGGGTTGGAGACTGTCATTTTTAACATAAATGTCTCTTAAAATGTCTCTCCTGCCTCAGCCCCGAGCAAAGCTATCACACCTACATGTGTGATAGCTCTAAATTCCAGGCCTTTCTGGGTTCCAAGAGAGCAGGAACTAATAGGAGTAAATAGGGAGCTTTGAGATCTACTCTTCAAAAGTTACATGCAGAGTTAATTTCTTCTAACTTTAAAGACTTGAAGAACAGGAACGGCTATTTCTCTCTGTAGACTCTAAAGAAATCCTAGGGAGATAGATTGTACTCAGCACTAGTGAGGCCGCACCTCGAGTACTGTGTCCAGTTTTGGGCCCCTCACTGCAAGAAAGACATTGAGGCCCTGGAATGTGTTCAAAGGAGGGCAACAAAGCTGGTGAGGGGTCTGGAACACAGGCCATATGAGGAGAGGCTGAAGGAGGTGGGATTGTTCAGTCTGGAGAAAAGGAGGCTCAGGGGAGACCTCATTGCTCTCTATAACTTCCTGAAGGGAGGTTGTAATGAGCTGGGGGTCGGCCTCTTCTCTCGTGTCATTAGTGATAGGACCAGAGGGAATGGTTTCAAGCTACGGCAGGGGAGATTCAAGCTGGACATTAGGAAGTATTACTTTTCAGAAAGGGTGGTCAGGCACTGGAATGGACTGCCCAGGGAGGTGGTGGAGTCGCCGACCTTGGGGGTGTTCAAGGAAAGACTGGATGTTGTGTTGAGGGACATGGTTTAGTGGGAGCTATTGGTAATAGGTGAACAGTTGGACTAGATGGTCTTTTAGGTCTTTTCCAACCTTGGTGATTCTATGATTCTATGATTCTATGATTCTATGATTGTAACCATATAGACACCTTCTTCTGGTGAGAAAAAATCACATTCCTGAAGATTATAATGAACAAATCACTGCTTGTTTAAGGCAAGAAAATCTATACTTCTGTAGGTACAGTGTTTATGTTGTGCTCCAAATGAGTCTCTGGGCATAGATTGGAGCCCTCTCAGGACCATGGACATCTTCAGTGTCTACTCATCTTTTCTGGGATGAGTGATGATGGAAGTGAAGAAACAGATGAGGCACCAAAGGCTTTGAATAACATTTCACTGTATTTAAACTACTAGAATATATGGTCAAGATAAGGTACACAACCTTTATTACTAATTCTTAACTCTCTTGTGTTGTCCAGGGATCATGCCAAAGCTCAACAAGGAGATCATGATCTGTCTTCCTGCAAGCAGAATTTTTCCGTTGCAATCCCTATTCGACCTGAATTCTACTTTCTCACATGTAGATGACTAAAGTCTCCTAATGGGCTCAAATAGATGTCAGAAACACATTCTTTAGTTCCCTATAGTTCAGAGTCAACAGAGTTCACTGTTTTCTCTCAGGAGGTGGCTGCTCTGTTGTCCATATATCCCATTAGAATGGAGTGTCATGTAGGTTTTCTTTGCCTGTGCCAGATTTTTTTTTCTGGAACCTCTTGCAGGCTATGGTTCAAAATAGCCAGGAAAACAAATATCCAAGCAGAATTTTCAATCAGAGACAGAGACACAGAGTCCTTGTGGCTTTGCCAAATGTACCACATACTGGAGGGTAGAATAAAAGATGATAGATCCATGATATAGCACTCTCTTTTCTCTCTGGCTCCCACTCCCCTCCTTTTAACTTCCTTTGTTTCATCCTGGCATGATGAACACCCTGGTATGTCTTATCATCTCATTTTCTTTCACAAGGTACATTTTGGGAAGCAGACACCCTGGAAGTTAGATTAGGTCTTTAAAAACCCCACATATGGTGTTAGTATCATGCTCTAGTAGGGCATTTCAAAACCAAGTAAGCAAAAATATGAGAAGGTTTGATTTTCTTTTCTTTTCTTTTCTTTTCTTTTCTTTTCTTTTCTTTTCTTTTCTTTTCTTTTCTTTTCTTTTCTTTTCTTTTTTTTTCTTTTCTTTTCTTTTCTTTTCTTTTCTTTTCTTTTCTTTCTTTCTCTTCTCTTCTTTTCCTTTCCCTTCCCTTCCTTCCCTTCCCTTTCCTTTTCTTTTCTTTTCTTTTCTTTTCTTTTCTTTTCTTTTCTTTTCTTTTCTTTTCTTTTCTTTTCTTTTCTTTTCTTTTCTTTTCTTTTCTTTTCTTTTCTTTTCTTTTCTTTTCTTTTCTTTTCTTTTCTTTTCTTTTCCTCTCTGACCTACAAAAGACAGAGCCAGGTCTGAACAGTGTTACCTTTTAACCAGTCAAGCCTCATTGAACAGTTTAAGGCTGAGCCTAGGGACTGCCCCATTTTGCAGGAGTAGCCCTCGTAAAAGAGAAAGATCTCAGCCTGTGATAACAAAGGTTGATTTGATAGGAGAGTTTCTGCTTTTCAAATTCTGCAGGGTCTTATGTCTGGAGTTGGCTGCACTCTTTGGCTGGGTATCCCCGCCCAATAAAAAATATCCTGAAGCGTAAATTATCTTTTCTTGCAAGAGATGTGGGGAGTAGAGAGCAGGAAGAGGTCTAAAAAATGATTCCCTTTGGTAGCATATGAGTGCCAAAGTAAACCTCTGGGGATTCATGAGATCAGAATCCAGCTAGAGTTATCCTCACACAGCAAATTCAATCCAAGCCAGAGGGTAGCACTGGATTGAGGGACCTGCAGCCATTTCCATGGTGGTCTCTGAGCTACAGGCTGGAAACTATACAGTTTGCTATGTCTTCTGATCTTACGTCTGTTTTTCATTGATGTTAACAACCACATCAGAGCTAGTTGAGTTTTCAAATGACGTATCAGGCAATATTGTGACTGGT
Source organism: Meleagris gallopavo (assembly GCF_905368555.1). Lineage (NCBI taxonomy): Eukaryota > Metazoa > Chordata > Aves > Galliformes > Phasianidae > Meleagris > Meleagris gallopavo. The sequence goes on from NC_139404.1 coordinate 4,686,535, forward strand.
TTTTAACTTCTGTAGAATTCTGCTGAGCTGCATTTGTTCCCACCAAGGGGGAATTCAGAGCTCTCGCTCACTCAGTGCTTCAGCCTTGGGGTCCAAACTTACCTCTGAAGTCAGCAGCTTTACAGTCTCTTCTTAGGCTGTTAAAGTTCGTAGAGCACATCTCATTTACTTCGATGTGGAGAATCTGGCATCTGTCTCCTGCTGGAGTGAATGTCATTAGCCTAAGTCTGCATTTGGCCTTTTCACTTTCAAAAATTGACTGCAAAATGAGGAATCCTTGTCAGCTTTAGGACTGATGCTGTATGTATACAAGCATGTTTGTCATCTGTTTGCAAAGTGAAAATAAGCCTACAACTGTTGACAGTAAATGAAATAATATTTACATAATGCAGTCATACCTGCTTCCTGGTAAAGAGATCAATGCATATTTCTTTTTGCAGTAACATATTCATGCTGTATATCTTCACAGAGACAACAATATTTGAAGTGAAACATTCATCTAGCTATATAATTACTTGTATGGTTTTCCATTTGCTTTTTGTTCTCTAATAGTTTATTACCAGCGGCCAATAGTCAAAAACAATCCAGAGGGCTGCAAAACATCCCCTTGTTCCAGGTCCATTCAAAGATACCTTGGTTATTAAAATTGCTGCCATTAAAATTAGTGCTCAGAAATGGCTCTCAAATCTGACCCAGTTGCTTTGGGTCATGGAAGCACTCATGATAGTGCTTCATAAAGCCATTGCCTGCCACAGTATATTAGAACTGGCAAAAAGCATGGCAAAGACACAGCCACCATATAACAGATCAGCATCAGAACTGCTGGGAGACGTCCTGCACCTTTCTCACCTTCCTTCTGGTTGCTCATTTGCACATCCACTTTTACAGCCAAATTAGCTATGGTGATATGGGTAACTGGGAGAAAGAATGGGGTGCTGTCTGGCATAATTCACATCACAGAAAACCTGTACCACAGCAGTTTGATCGGCTGTGTTGGTTGCTTGCAATTAGCTCTGGCACAGCACAGGCACCACTGCACCTGCACTGGAATGTTAAGGATTTATCACTTGTGGATCAGAGGAGTCATTTTCTGATGCTGTCTCTTTCTTTTCAATGATTGTCTCTGCCCTGGAATTTAAGAGGTTGGAGAGCAGATGAGATGGATCCATCCCTTCTGTTTCTCTCAGCTCTATTTACCTTTCAACCAAAGGTAAATACGTTTTATCTTTCTGTTACATAGTACCTTCCAAACTATGTTTCCCAAATCACTTCTTATGTATTAGTAACAATAAATAAATAAATACCAAAGTGTCTCCATTATTAAGACGTGTGTGGCCCATCTTGCATAAGTACTGAAGATAGCAACCATGATTTAATAATTACTTTCCCCTCTTTCTATCTCCATAGACCTCTATCAACACAGAGCTGCTGAAGAAAACCTTACAGCTATTTTTTTCCCCCACGCAAAGATATCTACATAACAAATTCATTCGTCAGGCAAGTTCCTCTCTTGTCCCTCCAGCTGCCTTAGATTTTCACCCTAGTGCAGAATGCTGCTGAGTCAACTGGATACTTACCTCTGCCCACTCAAGTGTGGCTGCATTTCTCGCTGCCTCTCTTACTCTGGGTGTCATGCAAATGGAGGGCAGCACAGTTACATCACTGACACAGAACAGCAATGCTGCTGTGACTTTATTTGCTCTACCAAGAGTTTTGTGTCCTCATGCAAAAATGTTTGATGTCAACCCTATGTAGCCAGTCTGGACTGGCTGCTGGTCAGGAGAAAAGGAAGAGAAGGATGGCTTTCTAAGTAGAAGCAAGGGTAGTAAAGTGGTTTTCCTGACAGGCAAGGCTAAAGGAAAAGCTAGGATTCAATTCTACCCAGTAGAACAAGTTTAAATGCCTTGTGCTGGCAATAAGGAAAAAGCGATTGCTGCATTGGCAGGATCTAACCATTCTGAGATGGTTGGAGTCATCACAGTAGCCTTTATCTGAGTTTGGTCCCAGAGTCATTACAGGCATTTCATTGACTAACTCAAAGATGCTGAAGAAAGATTCTCAAGATAGATTATTGATCAACCCTTTCTTGAGTCTGCTTCACTCACCTGATTATATATGAGTGGTGTGTTTAAAGAGAGAATGGCATGAGGTTGTGCAGATGCAATGTTGTGCAGGACTTGGAGGGAATCTAATCTGTTCTCTAGATGACATCTCTGGCCATTTCTTTCAAGGCTTCAGATCTGTTTTGGCTTTAGTGTTGGACAATTTGTCATATGAGTGGAATGTGAGAGGCTGTTGATGCTCTGTTCTTGGAGGTGTTCAAGAGCAGGTTGGATAGAGCCCTGGGCAGCCTGGTCTAGTGCCAGATCTGGAGGTTGGTGTCCCTACTTGTGGCAGAGGGGTTGGAACTTGATGATCCTTGAGGTCCCTTCCAGCCCAAGCCATTCCATTATTCTGATTCTGTGATGCGCAAGTCATACAAGGCTGCATATTTGAAGAGAAATCCGGAAAGTTGAGTCAGCCTTTTTTCAAGTCCTGAAGCACAGATACTGGAATTGATGATCTCAGGCATCTTAAGATAGATAGCTTGTCTTACACAGGGCTGTAAAAATAAGCAACCTTCTTTTGGGTGTTGCTGGTGAGCAGCAGTTCTACTTCTGCACTTATCTTTCTGCCCTCTTCCACCTCCCCTTTTACATCCTATCTTATCCTTGAGGACCAAGTCAATCTCAACTTCTGTGCAGCTGAAGGAGTCACTTAGGATTTGCCTCCTTGCCTCCTATAAATCTCAGAAGCTCCCTCCATTGGTCTTGTTTCTCTTCCAGGCATTTGTAGGACTACCAACATCCACAGCAGTGAGAGGGTGAAAATCTGGGCCACCTCCCTCCATCACATGAAATGCAGCACATGTGGTGCACTCTGAAAAAGATGCCTGGCTCTCTAATAGGTTTGCACAAGCATTTCATAAACTCAGGATGTTCCGATCTCCCAGGAAGGTGGAGACTGAAGAGAAGAAGGAGGAATTCTCTTTCCTTTCTTCGCTAGGAGAAATGATGTACAGAAAAGAAAAAGGACCTTCCTGAAGTTACATCCCAGCCCAAATCTTTATGCCACAGCAATAAAACAAGCAATTGATACATTCTGCATTCATATTGATGTATGAAATACCTTTAAGTCAGGCATGCTTGATGTGTTTCTACAGCACCTGACACACTACAGTCATACCCTGAATGAACAGTGATAATGCACAAGAAATACTCAGTGATGGTATTGAAGCTAACGTGAATTGCTTTTCAGCTCTTGATCTTGTTATCTATGAATGACTCCACTTGTCACCTGTACTTATCTAATATTCAATATCAGTTAATTTCTGTCAAGGAGAAGGTTCATTCTTAGGGAGAATTCCCTTTCCAGTGCATAGCAGTGGGCTCTGTCCCAAGTCATTCTGGATGCTCTTGTCAATCGCCAGGAATGGGTCATCCACACCTGTTAAGTTGGTAAATTCATTATATGATTGAAATTATCTTCCTGCAGAGAAGTGGCCCTCTGTTTCCCTTAACCACTGACTGTTTTTCAGGTTCATTTGTTACAGTATTAGTCATAACATTAGCAGGAAATAAAATGTGTCAGAGAGCAAATTGCACCACTTGTCAAGAAGGTGCTTTTTAAGAACAGCGTTACTCTCCACAAATTTCCCTGAGCCTTTCCTATACAGCATCCTTTTTTTGAACTCTCTCATTCTGTCCAAGCTCACTATGCACACAACACATATCACAGTCTGATTGAAAATAAAGCTTTAAGTTTTTATTTGTCATTTTGTTTTGAGAAGCAGAGAAAAAAGTTCTGGAAAAAGGGAAAGGGAAGAGACTTCAGTGGAGTCTCTGAGCCACTCTGCAAACCTGTGTTTTAGATTTCCTTGCATTTGTGAAGCAAAAGTTCAGAACAAGTGTTGACTTTTCACTACCAGCTGGAAATGTTAGTAGCGATGGGTACTGTGGGCAATAAAATGCTACCACCCAGGATTGAAGAGGGAACATCTGTGACTGTCGGACTATTTCCATTCAGCCTTTAAACAGCCTTGTGGAGATTTGTGGATGTGTGTGTGAGGGCTTTTTCCTTATCAAAGACTGTGCTTGTGATGTGTTTGGGGCTGGGTAATAATAGGCAGCATCGGTGAATGCTGTTTCACATTTTTTTTTAAGTGCATGTCTTCTAGTGGGTGATTCATCAGCTGCTGTTACAGAAAGTATGTTGGGAAGGTTGCAGCTGTGGGCTCAGACTGCAGTTTCTGTGTTGTTGCTAGGGATTTTGCATTAAATATCCCAATTCTCTGCACTCAAAACTAGGAAAAATTGACATTTTGACTTCCCATAAGAGAATGGAATACATGATTCACAGTCCTTCTTCTGCAACATTAATCAGGCCCTGTTTACAGGGAAAAATGCCAAGGGGGGTTAGAGCCAAAGAGGTACGCTGAGAAAGCCAAATGGTGATGTCATCTGGGGCAAAATAGTAACAGCAAGCCACTTAACTGGATGGAATGGCTTATAGTGGAAGCAAATCACACTTAAATGATGGAGAAACATTGAGATTTCTTGGCTATTCTATTGACTGTGCTGGTTTTACTGTGAGTTGTTTATGGAGAAGGATAACAGCCATCAGCTGCAGTGGTGAGCACTGAAAGTTCAAGCTGGGCAGCTGAGTCCTGAAGATTTGCTGAGAGATGGAGGGCTGAAAAGTTCTGAGTTCATGTGCTGGGCTTTAAATTCCCAACAATTTCTGAATTACATGGAGTTTGCTGGGGGGGGTCCTTTCCAAGATGTTCAATGCTCTGGACTTCTCCTTGTGGTGGACCATGTTTGGATGTGGGTGACCATTTGGAGTTCTGTGGTGCACACTGGGCATCTGCAACTCACATGGAAGGAGAGAGTTTTGATCAGCTTTTTACAGATATAGAACCAAGAGTAACCACAAGGGATTTCCTTGAGGCCATACAGGATAACAAAATCAATGCATTTGGAAGAAGAATGCAACTTTATTTTAGCAAGTCCAAACAACTTCATGTAAAAAATTTATACACAGGCAACACAAATCATTTTGCAAGCTGAATAGAATGGTCATTAGAATATTTTTTGCCCCCTTCTCCACTAGATGCTGTGCTGATTCTGAGCTTGTCAGTGTTTTAAAAAACATGGTAATACTCTCTGAGACTTAGGCAGAAAAAATGTGAAGGCTGGTCCCCATCCACCCGATTCAAGGGACTTTCAGGAAGTTATCTCCTTGACCTTCAGCTGTCTGCTCTCTTCTAGAGCACCTTTCTTGAAAAGTGGTTCCTGTCCACATACAGACATTTAGAAAAGAGATTTAGAAAAGTGGTGTAGAAAATTTGAGAATCTCATCTACAATGGCATGGAGATCTTAGAGTAAGCAAGGAACAAACTGTTACATTCATGGGTGTCAGCTTGCACCCAGAAAGCTGAAGTTCCCTTCTCAAGCTCAGGATATATAGATTATTGCATGAGAAAATGACAACAATGACCATGGTCCCCCTGCCTCCTTGATGACACACCTTTCATAACAATTTCAGGTTTGTAGTTGGAAGCAGAACTTACTGGTTCTTACAGCATCCCCTTACATTTTGTACTGCTCTTTTTTTTTTTTTTGGTCCTTTTTTGCAGTTATGACGGAAGATCCTTCTCTTCCCAAGCTGTGTCTCCCTGTGCATTGATGTAATTTCAGGTTTGTCAGACAAAAATATTACAAGCATAATTTAGCAGATGACAAAATGTCAAATTTCTGCCCTTAATCCAAGTAATGTTTTCAGACATTTGAGGCATTTTTAAACACATTGTCTTGTTAAATACTGCATTATCCTGAGACAATGTATTAAAATGATTAAGCTGTGGGAAACCCAATCAGATAAAGAAGGCAAGTTGGTTGATTGGACAATTTGAAGTTCACTATTCTAAGTCTGATCTGTGGTTTAATCTTGGTCATATGGGGAGAAAGAACAAATGCCAAGCCAGCCAGAATTTGGGATGATGTGATATTATAAGTGATATATCTACTGTTTGTCTGCTTCGGTTCTGAGGACTGATTAGAACACAGAATCGAGAATCTGAAACAAACTATAGGGCTCTGCTAGGGAGAGAAAGATGTTAGCATACATCATCCACTTCAAAGCTATAGCTCCAGTATATAACCCAACGTGGGTATGTTTCTTCACATGATGTTGAAGAGGTTGACCACTGATGGTGTAGTAGGAGTTGAAAATGCTGTGAATGGTGTGTTTAGTACTGATTGTGGCAGATGGTTCTTTATATCTCAGTGGCTGATTAAGGATTTCCTCTGTGGTAAATCTGTAAGAAACATATAGGCTCCTTATCAGGTAGACTAATAAGATAATAATGATAGAAATAATAAATGAAATAAAAGAATACAGAAAAGGATGTCTGAGTACACTGAATACCTCAGGAGCACTTCTATGGGACTCTTACAATGGGACAGGAAGCCTGTGTCCTATCCAAACTCTGTCACAAACTCCTTATATTCTTTTGGTCTCATTATTTAATCTTATCTAACCTCAGTTTGTCCTTAACTCATGACACAAGAAAATGGTGGATGAAGAAATCTAGGGCATTTTGAGTTCTTGGGTAGCACAGCATGCTTTGATGAAGGCCTTCAGCTACTTAGCTTTACTTTGGTGAAGACAGTGGTCTACAAAAGCTGATGAACTGCCTCCTCCTTTTTTAGTCAACGGACAAGCATCCAACAACATTCAAGTCTCTATTGCAAGCATTTCATAAGTTTAAGGAAGTTCCTGTTTTCATCTTTTGCTATAATCAGTGTTACGATGAATACAAACAATAACCAGAACAATTGTGGTCATCAATGGAACTATTGGTGAAGAATACAGGGCTTTCCTGCTTAGACACAACTATCAAGAGGATTGTTTACTTAGCTTGACTGTCCTTTTATAGTTACTAACAGGAAATGTTTGCAATGTTTGTGTAAAAGGGAGACTTCGAATTATCCCACATGTTTGCTTCAAAGGGATGTGAGAACAGAATGTATGCTTTAAATCAAACCTCACAGCCCTTTTTTCACCTTATAACAGTGAGAACATCTGGTTTTGATGGACTTGTCAACCTGTTCTCTATGTTTTTTACATCACCAGTTTGTCACATTTTTACTTTCTAATGGAAAAGCTTTGGATGAAAATCCACTTTTTGTTTTTGGTACCTCCTGAGTTGCTGTAAACATCAGTAGACAGTGCGATAAAGTCAATTCGACTCAAATAAGTTCCAATAATCAAATGCCATACTGAAGATTAATACACCTTCTACACTTTTCCAGGAGTAGGTGAAGTGGGACTAGCTGAATGGAGAACATGACCCTTGATTGTTTCGAAACAAGCACATGTGAAAACATGGTTTCAGTCAGTGGTAGGAGTGTAGTACAGAGAATATACTGAGTTGCTGACAGTCTAATCCGGATGTCTTTTTTAAAACAATAAGGTACCCTTGCAAGCATAAATTAGGGACTAGTTTTGTTTAGGTATTGTTTCTCATCATGGATAATTTTATCACAAATATATCACAGTTCAAAAATTGCCCCGGTCTCCACCTTGGTAAACCAGCGATGTACACAAAGCAAAGAAAATAATAGACCCATTTCAAACAGCAGACTTTTATCATTTAAGACTTCAGAATTACCTTCTCTTGTCAGTTAACACACGGTTGGTGGGGTGAAAGTTATTGTAAGGTGGATAATGGATATTATTTCTGAACAGTAAAGCTTTGAGTCCTTTTAGCTGATCACACATAAATAAGCAAAGATTGGTCCACACGTATAACTATTCACTTGTTATATAAGGCCATTTCAGATCTGAATCCCACTAGGACTGAGAGCTATTTAATCCACAGAGGGAAGGGAGGCAGAGAGAGAGATTAGGGGACTTGCCCAAAGTCACACAGGAAGTCTGTGGTAGAACCAGGATATGAATATAGATTTCCTGAGCCTCCATTTGCTGCATTAACCACAAGCTCTTCCTTCCTCCCTTGTTTGGGAGAAATGACAAGTTTTCTTCAATATGAGAGGTGCCCTGCAGGGAACTCAGCTCCAAGGTGCTTCTTTGTGTATGGAGAGCAAGTGATGTCCTTGCACAGCAGTTCATTCCTGTGAATATGTATGTGCTCATACAAAAAAAAAAAAAAAAAAAAAAAAAAAAAATCACCCAATAATCTACCCCTTTCTCCTTGGCACAGTATTATGGTGGTGCAGGGTAGCTGCTTTGGGGTTCTGCAGCTGTGTGATTTGGACAGGCCTATGTAGACTGCTAACACTGTTAGGCGGTTTTACCTATCTACCCACAGATGGACATCTGTAGCGTGGATCTGAGATGAATATCAGGGGGCCAGTTTAAGGAAGAGAGATAGGTTAAGTTGGAGTTTTACATAAATAACGCAAGGTTATTTATGTGCTACTGTCCTCAGCCCTGTTGCACCTGTTGCCAGATATGGAACATGGAGAAATAACTAAAATATTAACTTGTGATTTTATGAAGAAACCCGTTACTTGATCAGTAAATTCCTTTCTTTCCATATATGGCAGAAATTAGAGTTTCTTCCAGTAAATCAGTAGAAAAGAGTTCGGCAGTATGGAAAACATGAGCTAGAAAATGGCCATGCTGGATGAGCACCTTGGATGTCAAAGGGTACGGATGTAACTCCAGCACCTCATGGTGAAAAAATCTGCCTCCCTTATCAGAGACATAACAAGCAAAAATGGGCCAGAGTCAGCATATCAACAGGTTAAGTAAAGTTAGCAAGACCAGGATCTCCTTTAGTTTATGTTGAAAAGAGCTGATTGCTCTTTCATGCAACTACTTTTCCAAAGGAGACATTCTTTTTCCCTGGGATTTAATGTCATAGCTTTATAGGAGAAGGAGGAAGATATAATCAGCAACTTGTTCCTTCTCTCTACTTGTTTAATCAAACCACCATTCATAGAAGAGACTTTTTATCTTACAAATGTGTATACAAAAGTATTATGTTGCCAATGGTTTCAACTTCAATTATAAAGGACAATGAAGTCACATGGTATTTTCTTGTTCTGGTTAAAGTAAAAGGGCACTCCCGAGGAAGTTTTTGTGGTTGTTTTTTGTGGTCATCTATTTCTCTTCCTACAGTATTGTCCCAACACTAGTGAAGGGATCAGAGAGAGCCCACATGCTGTTCATTCTCTAGGCATAGTGATGATAACTGTCAACATCTCATCTCCAAATTAACACAGGCAAAGACCCAGCTGCTCTTGGACTATTGTGCTGAGCATAGGATTTTTGGCTTATTGGGAAAACAGAACCTTCCCCATCTCACCACAATATCAGTGTTCCCCATCTATCCCTGTCCAGAACAAGTAGGAGTGCATGTGGTAACCAACCATAGGGATTTTCCTTTAAGAGAAACATTGACTGAAGAAGAATGCAGTTACCAGCAAAGGGGATAGCAAGATGCAATCACCCAGCCTAACCTCAGGCAGAATGAGAGCAAGGGAGATAGTCTAATGGAGGCCTGAAAGATTTCGCTGATCTACCATTAGCTGGTCCTGAATAAGATGCTTTTATCTGAAATCCTGAGACCAGTTTTTCTGCTCAGTTAATGATAATGTCCTTGATTCAGTCTTATATTCTTAGCATATCCTAAAAATTGCAAGCAAGGAAGCTGTAGAGGGTGTTTGAAGAGATTTTGAGGGTGGGAAGAATATCAGGCATCCTGTTAAAAATTAATCTCTAGGGCTTTGGCAATACAGTGTGAGCATAACTTCAGTGTTTTCCAGATAGTTATCTGTCTCACAGGCACACCCCATTATTATAATTCTTACTGAGCTAACAAAGATGAATCCGGATACAGGGAAAAATATTTTTGAAAGTGCATCCTCTTCCAGCCACAAGTTTGTCCTTCTTTGGTCAAAAGTATTTTGCTGTATTTTTGCTTTCCTTATTTTTTTTTCCACTGGAAATACTTTATGATTATTTCTTGAGAATTTTTATGTATTTAAGATCTTATTTGAGTCTGAAGTTTAATTTCAGTTTAATTTGCTTCAGGTCAAATCCTTGTGATTGTGATTTTGTGGGGATCAGTGGAGCAAAATCCTTCCCAGTGAAAGAGCGGAACAAGTCCAAGACCTCTTCATGAGGCTGAATGTGTACAAGACTGTGGGGTTGGATGATATGCATCATCAGCAAGTTTGCTATGACACTCAACTGAGTGGTGCAGTCAGTACAACAGAAGGAAAGGACGCCATGCAGAGGGACCTAGACATTCTTGAAAAGTGGGCCCACTTTTCAAGCATTTTTGCATTTGTCATTAACTATGATACTTAAAGGATTTAGCCAGGGTGTCACAGATGCATATCCTGTGACACTGAACACACTCAGGTGGTAAATATTGATCAGTGACTAGTATGCATATTCAGCTTTTAAACAAATGCAGAAGGATGACCAATGATTGACTAGTTCAGAAAGATGAAATCTAGACTTTCTTGAGTTAGGAAAACAAGGTGAAAATCTAAAAGCTCATTTGAATGTTCTGTCAGTGCAGAACTAGTTTGGCTGTGGGTTGCATTTATGCAAATTCCCATGAACCCATCTGCACTAAGCACAATAGAAATCCTGATACCACAGCATGAGAAATGGGGAATTTTACAGGTGAGGTATCTCAATTGAGACATCAGTGTCTCAGGCTTCCATTTAGTTCTCCTGAAGTTCAAAGCAGTGCTATAGCCAGAGAAAGGTCCTTTCTTTGTGTGAGTATAGTCGCTGTTGGCTCTGAGACAGCGTGCTGCTCAGTAGTAGTTGAGAAGTCCTCTCATGAAGGGCTGTGATACTTGATGGCTGCAATTTGTAGTTGGATGGGACTGGAATAAAAGCTGTTGAGTAATCTGAACCTTTAGGTTTCAAGGACTCTAGATGATGGGCAGCTGGGCCCGGTGTTCATGGGCGAGCATTTTAGACTTCTAAAAATATCTTATTTAAGATGAGGGAGTCGCACTGGATCAGTTGTCATTTTAGTTCTGATGAATCTTACTTGTTGAAATCATTAGTATTTTTCGCTAGAGCTACACAGTGCAGTGTGGAAATGTATGGAATAGATTATTATTGTTATTATTACTGGAACAGGCTCTCCAGTGCAATGGTCACGGCACCAAGCCTGTTGGAATTCAAAATGCGTTTGGACAATACTCTTTGAAATATGGTTTGATTTTTGGGTGGTCTAACGGCTCCTTCAGCCAGGAGCTAGACTCAGTGATCCTTGAGAATTCCTTCCAGCTCAGGATTTTCTATGATTCTACGATTTTAGCTTGAATTCTGGAAGCACTGCTTCTTTGCCAATATGTGACTCTTGACCTTTCTAAGGAGGAAAACAAATGCATGGAGCTCTGCTCCTTTTTACTACCTGACCTAGCACTATGCTATGTATATAGACACAAATGGTTGTACATGATAGTCTAACAACATTAATTACGAAAGCATTTTCTATTCTCCCCACCCTCTTTAAAACCTTTGACCACAAGTCAGATTTTGCCTTTTGAAATGAGTAGTTATTTTATTCATGTTGCAAAAGTTTCTCCAAACTACACATATATTGTTATGTCTCTCAAATGCATTACATCACAGGACTCTTCTGAAAGGCGTCCAAATCCTGCATTAAAACACTTGTGGGAGAAGTTGAAAAAATAAATGGTTTGTTTTAAATGAGATTTGGGAAAGGGAATTAAATGTATTGCACTGATATGGTGAAAAGGTAATGTACTAATGGATGCTTAAGTTTTGCATTGCGTTACACTCTCCTATTAAACTCTGTTCTGAAGTTATGTATACATTCCTCTCTTTCCTTTTTTTTGCACAGGATAGCATGCAACAGGAGAGTGGTAAGTATGAACACTCTAAACATCACACCATGAAAAATGTAACCAAAGCAGATGGTTTTGTGTTAAATTAAGAGAGAATCTGCTTTAATGACTTGGAAAGCTCTGGAAATCACCTAATCCAACCTACACCTTGTAGCTTGATGGGACCCAGACCATACAGTCCCAGAAAATCATTGTTGTTACAGTTCAGGCTTATAGGAAGAACAGAGTTTACATTTCCCTCAGCACATTCTTGCTAAGTGTGGTGGACTTTGGAAAGTGAAGTTTGGAAACTATGGACATTAAAGATATTTATTAATGAAACTTGTTCTGTAAAGGATTATCTACCTTGTTCTTTTACAGTGCTCCAAAGGGCTTCAAAAGGCCAAATATTCTGACTACCTGCATTGGTCTGGGTTTGGTATACTTTGGAGACATCATGGAATATAACCTTGCTTACGTGCCACAAAGCGAACTTTAGGGTCTCTTGGCCTTCATAGTGTCCTCAAGGATCTCCTAATGAGTTTTTGGATAAATCCAAATCAGGAAAGATACCTGTTCTGGAGAATCCAGAGTCCTTAAACACATATCCCCCTTCAGTGTCTTGCATTTCAAAGGGTTGGAAACAAATCCAGTTTTTATTCAGCATCAGCCAAGTCTGGAAGAGCACGAGATGACTGCATGACTCCACATCATATCCCAAAAAAGACATATGACATAAATATTCTGCTGGCCTTCCTCGTTCCATCTCTAAAGCCAAGCTCCCAAAGGCCTCATCCTGAAAGCCTAAGCATTGCAAATACCTGCTGAGTAGGGGTGGTGGCTGAGGAGTCTTATGGGCCCCAAAGAAAAGTTTAGCTCTCAATTTACAGAGTTCTGTTTAACTGTTTTTTTGCTGACTTTGACAAAGAAAGCATTGTGACTACATTTTATGAGGGGTCTGATGCAGCTGCCATGGTTTGTACAGTTGGAAGATTATCATCATTCAGGGAATTCTCTCTTTGTTCTGTCTATTTTCAGGACTGGAAACATCCTAGACAGAAGTTGGGCAACTCATGGCTCAGGCTGGGCAATTCTGACAATCTGGCTAGTTAAGAAAATTAAGATGAGGCATATTTTGAAGGTACCTATCTCCCAGGTGATGGTTGGATGGATAATGTAGATGAAATGCATAATTCAGATGGGTAAAGTGAAGTGACATCCCACACTTATCTTCCCTGCATTTAGTTGTTTGGGAATTCAAAGTATATAAGGATGAGTGACAGGACTGCTGAACATTTTTCAGTTTCAAAAGGAGAATCAGGATATAAATTTTAGCTGATAAATATAGGTAATGATAACAGGAAACTGACACTATGCCAAAAAACCTAAATCAGTCACTTTTTTTTTCTTGGATTTTGAATTCTTATTTGTTGGCCCCATATTTAAAGAGAAAATGAAAAAGTTTGCAAGCCAAAAGTGGGAAAGCAGAAAAAGAAATTTTATTTTGTATTAGTTTTTAATTGTGATTCAGAAGGAATCTTCTTAATGATAAGTGCATTCCTTAGCATCTGTTGACATCATTTGAAAAGTTTTATTGTTTTTATTGGAAATGAGGACTTCTTTTACATCCCAGTTATTTTAGGATGTACAACCAAGGAGTCCCATTGCATATCCCGATACTCAGGCAATCTAAAATTTAGGGAATTCATGCAGTATGAGTGCACCTCTCACTTTTATAAAGAGACACCAATTTCAAAGCAATTTTAACCTGTTCTAAAATAATTGCCCTCCACTGGCTTCTAGATGTGCCTGGAGCTTTGCCACGACCCTTTGGGAGTAGAGTGTAGACTGTTGTTTTAGACTAGATGCCTAAAACCTAAACAGTTGAAGATATAATCCCATTTTTGATTCTGAATTTTTATGTATGTTAAGCTAGAGGAAGGAATACAGAAACCACTACTTATCACTACTCAGTTTGACCCTCAGGAAGATATCTTGCCTGGTTTCCATCGTAACTCTGGATCCATTGCTGCATACTGAAACACCTGTTCAAAACTCTTCTTCACTTGCTCCTTTGACCATTGTAAGATCCTCATTGTCTTATTCCTTTTTTGGGAGGAGTACTTCAAACTCATGCACACTGTTAGGTCTCTAATACTGCCCAAAGTGATGTTTTCTCCTTACGGTTCCATGTTCTCTGCTGAAGTTTATGCTGCATTGTTCTACATGGGCAGCATTGCACTTTTATTACCATTGGTGTTGTTCATGCTAAGACTAGAGGCTGAGGATCAGGGCATCTGTATTGGAGTATAACTGCCACCTGTCCTTATAACCATAAAATCATTAAGGTCGGTATGGCCACTAAGATCATCTAGTCCAGCCAACAACAAACCATGCCTACTAAACCACATACATCCCTCAGTGCCATATCTACATGTTTTTTGAACACCTCCTGGGACAGTGACTCTGCCATATCCCTGGGCAGCCTGTTCCAGTGCATCACCACTCTTCCTTAGAAGAACGTTTTTCTAAAATCCAACCTGATCTCCCTTGGTGCAGCTTAAGGCCATCATCTCTTACCCTATCACTAGTTAACTGGGAGAAGAGGCCACCTCCCAGCTCACCACAGCCTCCTTTCAGGTAGCTGCAGAGATCAATAAAGTCTCCCTTGAGCCTCCTCTTCTCCAAACTGAACAATCACAGTTCTGTCAGCTGCTCCCCATAAGATTTGTGCTCCAGAACCTTCACAGCTGTGTTGCCTTTCTCTGGACACACTCCCTTTATGGTCTCTGATGATCTGACTTATTTCAGGAGGTTAGAAAGGAGACAGAATTAAAAAAAATCCTCAGAATAATGTTGCAAATTTCCAAATGAATAAATTCTTGCACAGTATGGTTGAACACTATCAGTAATGAGGGACCTTCTCTACAGGATACACAAAGCAGAATGGAGGTTATATATAGGTGCTTTCCTACACCTTCTGTTATTCTCGCAGGAGGGATTTAGAGGCAATACCAGAGAGGTAAGTTATACTTATTAGAAAAGACTGAATTCCATTTTCAGAAACTGAAAGTACTCACTTGGATTTTTTTCTGTTTCTGTATTTAAGTTCATTTTGCATTCCAGAGCTATTTCGCAACATTGCAGCAGTTGGTACTGATAGACCTGGGAAGGTCAAAAAGATGGACATTTTAAACAAAATAGACAACAGTTCCTTTTATTTTATCTTGTAAACACATTTGCAGTCTAGTTAAAGCAACAAAGCAAGACATTTCATACACTCAGTTCCTTAATTGAATGATAGACCAGAGCCTCAGCTTGTGTGATTCCGTGTCCTTCTCCTGCAATCAATTTAGTGCCATGGGAAATTGACTTCCAAAACCCATTTTTCATGCTGAACATAGAAACTTTTCATGTAGTTTCTACCAACGTTTCTGTGGCTGCTAATGTCGCCTCATCACTTGCAGAAAGTTTGGCTGCTACAGATTCCTCTGCCATCGAGTGACCCACCAGCAGTTTCACCATGAGTGAGAACCACGCTGGCTATCTCCATTTGCTGTCTATCATGGAAGAAGTTCTGCCAAGCAGGCCTCAGCAAACTTTTAGTTTGTCTGGCCACGTGGCTGGCATGCAAAATATATTCACTTTCTTTTTAATGTGAAAGGCAATCACAACACTTTTTTTTTTTCTCTTTTTGCTGACTTACAATGATTTTACAACAAATCAGCTGAACCAATTATGTTTTTGCTCTCTTTCAGAGGGAATTTAACTCTGTTATTTGGGACAATCTTTTGCAAAAGTTTTAGTTATAGTTAATGAATGTACGCATTTCCTTTAAGAAGATGTATGGCTAAGCCACAATGCCTGGGCATGAGTCAATAAAGGAAGCAATTCTTGCAAGCTTGTTTGCATCTATTCAGCTTTCAAAAACCAGTCTATGACAGCAGTATTGCATGACAAGTTACTGTCATATGAATACATGTGCAGCCATAAAACACTTTATGGAATGTTGGATCAGTGAGGAAAGTGGAAAAACAAGTCTAAATGGACTGTCTGTACCTTTTCAACTTCAGAATGTCTAGAAAAGCATCACTGAGTTTTCAACTGTCAATAAAAAAATTAAACAGAAAACCTCCGCTTTATTTTCATAACCCAACACTTTCAAGCCAATGATGAAGGGTTTTTTTGGAGCTTTAGAATTTGAAAAATAAGAAAAGTGGGGGAAAAATGAACCAAGCCTCTTGATTTTTTTCACTCCTGTCTTTTGCAACTGTGAAAAAAGAAAAGGAAAAACGAATGAAAAAAAAAACACCCTAATTCTAAGCCTTAAATAGTGCCAAAGAGGGCATGTTCTGCAGGCTGATAAGGCTGATATAGGGCAGAGCAATCAGCAATGTTCGGGTACAGTAAGCGGAAAGTGGAGCAGCTGCACTGTGCTTTAATTCTTTGAACTGTTCAACAGGAAGCAGCCCTGACTCGGGGCAGGGAACCAACCAGCCCTTCAGATGCTCGAAGGCTCTCGGTGTTGTCAGCACTCAGCACTTTGCAGGAGGCAGCTCCTCCGGGTCAGCAGCTAACTATGCTTTTGGAAACAAGCATCATGCCCCGGGGTCTACTCTTTCACATCACTGATCCCAAACTATATGGTGCAATATGCAACTGTTTCACACATAGTGCTGCTGTCTACAACTGCCTTTGCAGTTCCAGATTTTCTTGGCTTGATTTCCCCAGTGCTGGCCCAGAGATGATTGCAGCTCCTGCTAAGCTTCCCCTTCTCCTTTGGTGGAATCCCAGTGCAGTCAGTAAAGCAGCTCAGCACTGGGCCAGTCTTAATGCACTTTAGAAATTGCACTGCAGAAAGAGCAAAAGGACATCATTGCCACACACACAGCACCAATACTAATAATGCCAAGTCACAGCCTAGTGACAGAAAAAAACATTTATACATGCATGTGAAATCCAGAACAACAAATTGAGTTTATAAGCATCCCAAAGGCTAAAATATGCAAGCTGCAGTAGCTGCATTTTTATGAACATCAACTTTGCTGTGTGCAAACACACGTGTGCGCATACACACACCCATACACACACAGCCTGCACACACAGAGAACTATTTTTTTTTTCTTCTTCTTGATATACATGTTGTGGAAAATGTGTGTCTCTGTGGGTCTAGTGACATGCAAATGTTTACGTGGGTGTTAAAAAAAAATGGAGAAGGTGTGAGGCATGTATTCAGAGAGCCAGAAAGCCGCACACAGCCTTCTATTTATAGCACCTCGTGGTGAAATAGAGAAACCGAAGTGCAGCTTCTACCTGCTGTTCCCAACTGAAGTTTGACGAGAGCGGATAAAACCTTTCAGGGTCTCTTTGTAGTATTAACTGACAAGCAAAAGTGATGAGTTAGCTGTTTCCTTTGCGACCCTCTTTAGCAGGTGAAGAAGTCAACCGCTGCATGAGAGGAGTGGAACAAGCTGATGCTACTTCGGTGCCTGGAAATGTGCCCTTCTGAGCTCAGAGTGAAAAATAGAAACAGCAGTTGGGCTGAGCACGATGACCGCACTGTGCTTCTCCACCTGGATTCCCAGCCTTGGGTGAAGATGTTGTGATCTGTGCGCTTCGGGGTGTGTGGGCATTTCCAGTTCTTTATAATTCCATCTATCAGAAAGAGAGACGTAGAGAACAAGTGTCCTGGTATCAGGCTTGAGATCTGAGGTTATGGTTTAAACCCACTGATGATTTTTTATGCCGGTAATAGAGTATATGCACTTTTGCTCTCATGTTGTTCTTCGAAGAATTCTCCTAAAATGGAATCAAATTAATGTTCTCTTATTTATGTGGTCCTATAGGTGTAGAGTGTATCCATTATTGCAGTGCTCACTCATTTCTCTCCTGAGAAGACTAATTCAAATATTTTCCTCTTTGAAGATGAGATGTTCAGCAATTCAGAGGTTGAGGTGAGCAAGCATCTCACCACCCACCTCCTCCCACCACAAAGCTTGGTCTGAGTCCCCAGCACTAGCCACCACTCTGGCTCCTGCACTGGTAGAGAATATTTCCTCTTGCTCAGCTCTTCACTTTATGACACAGTGCAATCGTGCGGATCACACCACTTGTTCCACAAGGACTTTGGAGCTATCTATTTTCTTTTTTTGTATGTGTGTGTGTATGAAGTGAATATGGATGTGGCGCTCAGAAAATGACAGGGCTAAATGCAAAACATTAAGATCCTGCTTTACGCCTGGAGTTTGGGACAATGATGGTAAAACAAACAACCTAAAGCTAAGAACTTCTTTTTTTTTTCCATTATTTTAAATTTTATAAAATGTAAAGAAAGAAGATAAAATATGTGAGATGGTATCAACACATGGATTTATAAAAAAAAAAAGTTGAATTAACAGGTGCACCATTCTTTTTTTTTTTTTTTTGGTGGTGTATAATATATTGGCATTGATATCTAAAAGAGTTTTGATTTGAAATTTGAATCAGTGAGATCTTAAAATTCGATATCTGAACATTTGAGGAAAAAATTCATCTGTATTATGGTTGAATTAAGTTTTTGTTACTAATCTTTGAACTCTGTTGACTCACCAAAAAATGAGAATATTTTCATTTTCAGTTGACCTGAATTCAATTTTTATAAAACTGCATTTTAGAGGCTGCAGTGAGCCAACAGATGAGTTACTTAAACAGTTAGTACTAGGATAATAACAAGCAGTGAGTTTTACCTGTTTGTGACTCATATGAAATTGCTGGCAAAACATTATTCTGAATTCCTGTTTCATTCCAAAATTTCTTTGTTTCATTCATTAAGTATTAAAAATGTCCTAATTAAACTAACTGTTCATATGGCACATTGACTATTCCTTGACTAGAACACAACATATCTCCTAAGGACAATCAACCTTGAAAGCTTTTGATATCACTCTATCTAATTTTTCAGAAAGATGTGTTTGAAAGCCATAGTCTTCTTGTATGAAAAATGACATATCAAACTAAAGGTACTATAATCCCTAGGTGTAACTATGTGATCAATATTGCAATTGTTAGATAACTAATTTCGACCAGGCCTCCTAGTGCAAACATTAATAAATTCACTACCAACAAATTCTTACATTTTCTTTGATAACCATTTCTTAGAATTCACTGGAATTTGCATATTTTCTTCCCAGTCAATAAATAACTTAGATACTGATGGGGAGAGATCATAGAGGAGTGACAAAGGCTGTCAAGATGTATTCCTTTCAAGCAATTGCTAACAAAGCATCAACTTTTTGACAAAATATTTATTTATATACTATTTCTTTTTCCTCTGTCCTTATTGTGTTGCTTTTTCTGTGGCAAAATAAGAAAACGTGCTCCTACAGGAAAAAATGAACAAACAAACAACCCAACAGAAACTCGGAGCTTTCTTTAGAAGGTCCTACATTGGAGATAAGTCCAATCAAAACTCAAACCTTAGCAAAATTATGAAGGCGGAACATGTTCCTCATTCCCACTTCACCCACATACCCAGATCAAAAGTACCCATGATACTCTTGGGTTTTGCACTCATGTGCAGGACAGCAAGGGCAAATGAGTTTAGTTGCTAAGGCATATCAAAGCACTACTGTGGGTGTGATGCATGAGGACACTGATTTGCACTGTACTTCAAGAATGAGTCTTCTTGGGTAATCTGTTCCATTATGATGGCACAAGAGGCCCTGCTAAAGGTCTTGCCTTGGGATGAGACATTGTCCTTGTCTCAGAAAGCTTTCAACTGTAGGGAAAAAGGCAACCACAAGGGAAGATAATGGGGAAATTGTTGCCCAGGGTCATAAGTCAGGCCAGTGCTGGAAAATCTGCTTTTCTTGTTCCTTCTACTGGACCATACTGCCTTTGAGGGAGATGCTGTGAAGACATGCCTAGTCCTGGCGTTTTTAGGCTAATTTCTGTATTTGTTATTTTAGCATAATTATGAAGTTTTAGGTTAAGCACTACCTAACAGTTGGTTCTCTGCCTAAGGTATAGCTCAGCTCGGTTTCATTAGGACTTTAGACTTGTGTAATGTAAAACACATTAAAGCACAGCCAAACCACTCCAGTTCACTAATCAGGGCAGAAGTAGGTGGAGGAGAGATCCTTCAGTTCTGCCCAAAGGCAAAATCAAGGAGGTCACAGCAGGGTGGAGTGAGGTGGATATCAGGGATTAAGAACTGATCTCAGCAAATTCAGCCCAGTCAAAATAAAATGTTTTTTCTTCATTATAATTTTACCTCAGAACAACTTAGGCATGTCAGTCTTTCTAAGATTAAGAAAAAAAACTCAGAGCCAGCTTTTTTAGCAGTGAAAGCAAGCCCTAACTACAGACCTAGTTTAAAGGCCCATCTTCACTAGAGATACTTGGTTGATTAGCACTGCCAATTAGCGAAATGTTTTAAAAACAATCATGGGTATTCCTTCAGAATCTCCCCATCTCTTCCTAAGTTTGGGACCTAGTGCTTGATCTAGTGGTCAGCAAACCTGCCCACAGCAGGGGAGTTGGAACTAGAAGATCTTTGAGTTCCAACCCAAGCCATTCTGTGATTCTAAGTTCAACTTTGGTATAAATCAGCAAGGACATGGCTAGTGTATTGAGGGAGTTGAGGAGGTAGCAATTACTGAAACAAACTGACAGTCTCTAGAAGTACATCTTCTAGAGGTTCACTTACATGTCGGTCTGCAAAGAGGAGCAAGAAGGATTAATCGGAAACAACAGCTCTTCAGGTGCAGCATTTTGAGCTTTTTTTTCTTTTTTTCCAATACAAAAAGCCACCACCACCATCCCCCACCTTGTACTAGATTGAACCAGGCCTGAGTGAAAGCTGGGGCTGGCAAAGCTCCAGCCGAATGCTGAGGGTATGCTCAAAAGCAGGAAGCTGTGGCAAAGCTGAGTCGCTAAAAAGCTACTGGAGCCAATAGACTGTGGTCATGAGGATAGGTAGCAGCTATGGGAAAACTCAAAAGCATCTTCAAAACAGGCTTGAAAAGTACTGCTGATCTTTGCACATTGACTGGGCTTTTGTGTGTACGGTTACGCTTGAAGCACTGATGCTAACATTTGCGTTGACGCTCTGGCACACTGCATATGATCTATCCCTACGCATGGTTTGCTACTCATGCACCTAAATGCAGAGGTACGCTTTGATGGTGAAAGGAATGCGTAGGAGCAGAGAACTGGGTTCATCTGGCAGCATTTGTGACAGCATTCGGGGCAAAGCAGGCTGTAAACATTCGCTGGTGAAGAGCTGCCTCTTTCTGTGGCTATGTGAAAAGCCAGACCCACAGTTGTGGATTGACTAATTCTTTTACAGGATGGAAAAAAGATACTGGCTGTGAAGCTAGCAAAAACACACCAGGTGGTCAATATATCATGGATGTCCATTGTTCTAGGAGATTGTTTCATTCATTAATATGAACTTCAGTGATGAGAACAGGATGTACAATATTACTGCATGAGATAGGGAGAAAGGAGATGGAAGGGATGAGGTAAGGTATCTTTTTTTTCCTCTGGTTGCCCTTGGGGGAGGAGAGGGAGTGGCTGTGTTTCAGATCTGAACTGCTTGAAGCTGAGAAAAAGAGAGGACTTCCAGCATTTTCTCAGGGGAGAGGCAGCTGCTACCAAAAAGCACAGTTCCTTTTTTGGGGGGTACAGCCTGAGAGACTGCTTCTTGTGTTTCTCAGTGCCTGAAATGGTCACAAGAAACCACCTATGCAAGATGGAGACACAGAGGTAACTTCTGCAGGCTCTACTCTGCTGAGGGTCAGAAAACACAAGAACATCCAAGATGCTGGTTGTTCCATTTGTCTCCCTCATACTGCCCTGTGGACCCTAGGTGAACTGAGTAGGGATTTCTGAGAACCTGCATGCTGTTTTTGCTGTGTTTTATGGGTTTTCAACAGTTCCCTGCTCTCAGGGGGAGGAATCTCAATATGTGTCAGCTCTATTACCAGGCTGTGTCAAAATCCTTTTTCAGACCTTGCTTGCTTCTTGCTCATCATCTGAGCTACAAACCCAAGGCCTAATCTGTCCAATGAAATACAAAGTATCTGATCTAAGGACAGATGTGGGCACTTATAGAAGTGGCTAAATTAGAGCAGGATGATTGTGGGCCTAACAAGATGCCTCAGGGTCTAAGAAAGTCGATGGTTTGGGCCTGCTTTGTGTCTTACTGGGGGCCTATGGAATCTGGGATGAAAGAGGCATAGGTAGAGGAGGATGCCACCATCATCTTTGAACTGTCTTCTTTCTAGAGAGTAGACATTTTGTGCCAAATCTGCAGCCAGCAAGGTGGCCAAGGAGGATGTAACATTGGAGCTGGTGTGCTCACGCTTGCTTTTACATCCCATCATAAGTAGTTTTGTACCAGCTACAAAGCACACTGCCTGCTGCGAAGTATCTTCTATGCCATAGCTCCACTGTGGGATCACATTCAGGTTCAAACTCAACATCACACTCTGATGGTGGCTGGAGAAGACATAGAAATGAAAAGAAAAATTTCTTTCTTTTTCCTAGAGAGTATGTCCTAGAAACAGAGTTGAAAAGAAAAAGAAAAAAAAAAAGAAGAAAATAATTTATGTTGGCCTGAGCTGTGGTTTGGAATGAGAAAAGGAGAAAAGAAACAAAACAAAAATACTGGCCCACAAAGAAGAGAAAACAGGAAAGGAAAAGAACAAAACATCCTGTACACAGCAGCCAGTCAGTCGAGGAGGGAGGGTCCTTGTCATCTGCATTCCTCTCCTAAAGTGGGCAGGGAAAACCTTGATCAAAACTGTGTTGCTCAAACCTTCCCTTCCTTTCTTCAGGTTTTTCTTCTCACCCCTTTGCGTGATTTCTTTTGTTTAGCTCCAAGCTGGGTCATCAAGACCAAAGGTGGCTTCTGACCTTCCCTGCTCCAAAGTAGAGCTCAGCCTGCCCTGCCCCAACATGTAGGGCAACTTCTGACCCTGAGGCAGTGTCTTGCAGCTAACGCCATATTGTGACCAAGCTAACAAAACTGGTAGTCTGAACTGAATTGAAGCTCAGAGCCCAGGCAGAGAATTTTGGGTCTCTGCTTCTGCCTATGCGAAAAATACCTCTTATTCTTCATTACAGTAGTTAACCTGAGAATAAAGCCAGTGTGGAGACATGGCTGATGTTTCAGCTCATGAAGGAGCTGGTCTGAAGGGTGGGGGGGCTAGGATGGATCAGAGGGAGAGGCTGGTTTTTTCAGAGATAAGGAGGGAACATGATGCACTGGGGCTATTCATATGCCATCTTTCAGTATACTTGAAAGATGGGTGCAAGCAGTAGTCTTGATGGGGGAAATACCTCTCCTATAAGAGATCTTGCACTAAGGCCAGATAAACACTAGTCAGGTACCCCTGTCATGGTCATCAGTTATGTGGTCTTGCTGAAGTGGATGTAATTTCCTCCAGAGCCCATAAATTTCATTTGTTAATCAGTTCCAGAGTTAATGTCTCCCCCTCGAGACAGGCTACATGCATGAATCTATCCCTGATCATCTGGAGGTAATCTCCTCCCCTGTCCTTTCTCCCAGAGAGGCCAAAATTAGTTTTTGAAATAGGAAAACAGAACATTTCCAATGAGTGGAGAATGCAGTCTTGCAGCTGGGAAGTCTGGTTGCCCTAGTTCTACCCCATCAGAGAAACAAATGGAGAATAGACTCATGCATCAGCAAAGTAAAACCTGAATGAATTCCCCCAGAACTGTTTCTCCTTAATAGCAGTGTCCTTGAAGTTAGCTTAACTGATATGAAAGCGTATACAGGTTAGACTTGAAGGCAGCCTAAAAAAGATGGTAACACATTTAGCTTCTTTCATCCATTTTGTCTTGATTCTTATCTTATTTCAGGATACTTTTTTTTCCCTTCTGCTTTACTGTTAAAATTCAGCTCACAAGCCACATTTGGGTGGCCTCGTAATTAGAGATAGAGCACAGAAGAGAATATGTGGGGGCCAACTGCAACAGAGTTCTTTATACTGAAAAGGCAGAAGAAACCTATTCAAGATGGCATAGCAGGTGAATTCTGAATTAGCTTCGTCATCTTTCCAGATACCTTAGACTTGGAAAATTTTTTTTCTGACATAGGGCTAAATAAATGCCTTGAAGCATATATTTTTTCCTTTCCAATGATGCATTGATTATTTAGGTTCTTTTAACAGGCACTGCCTTCATACATTATCATCTACTGTAAATCCCTACTCTCCTCTGTCATGTCTTTTCCACACCAGTCAACCTGTACCTTCTCTATTCCAGTTTATTTTAGAGCACTGAGCTACTTAGAATTATTTATTTTAGGATCAGTTACTGATTCACTTAGTGACTAACTCATTTCATCACTCCATGCCTCAATTTACCTATAAATTAAGAAGGATTAATAGTACCTGCTTTTCAGGGCTGTTAGCAGCCTAAATTAATTCATGCTTTATAAACTCATGTTTATAAAGAGATTTGAGATCCTTGGTTACTGGAGGGTAGGGAGCTGCAAAGTGTCTTATTTTTACTCAATAATGTTTTTATTTTGGTGTAACTTTGCACTATAGAAGTAAAGGAAACCTTGCAAATACTTGTCGAATCTATTATTCCCGAGGCTTAATTTATACTGCAATTCAGATACAAGCATTTTGTCTGTATATTTTTTTTTCTTGATGTTTCAGTCAGAGTTAATGTCTTGATCTACTTTACTGAGAAATGCTATACGGTGGGAAATGTGGCAGTAAATATGGCAGTGTGAGTAACAGAGCCACTCAGTGTGATTAAAAATCTAATGTGAGCTTCTTCTGAGGTGAGTTCATTTTGTTGTGATTACTGCATAATATGTAGACAAAAAGCCAGGAAGTTAGACTTACCATTAGAATTTGTAACAGTACTGTGCAGTGGTCATGGTGGTGATGGGTGGATGGGTGGTGATGGGACTAAATGATCTTAACAGTCTTTTCCAACCTTAATGATTCTGTGATTCATTGTGAAAATTTTATTGGCATTGTGGGAGCTCTGAGTCTGTCAGGGAGAGTGAAAGGACAGCAAACCAGGTGATGGCCTGAGGGGAGTGTGTCTCAAATGAATCCTGAATTCATTTTGTAATAATTTCACTGTGCCAGTGATTACAGTCTGCTTCTCATATCGTGTCACTGTGCAAATATTACTTATAAAAGGGTTTTACTTGGACTTGAATAGGCATGTGTGGACAGACCATCAGTTTTGTTGTGGACAGTTGGAGTAGATGATCTTGGAGGTGTTTTCCAACCTTAATGATTCTATGATTCTATGAAAACTAGGTCCACTGAAATTGTTAGACTTTTTATTCCATTACTTCTTCTCTTGTAAACAAACTTTGGTTTGTAATGCAGAAAATGAAGCAGAAAAGCAGAAGTTATGCAGAAAATAAGTGAATGAGATATCTCTCAGTAGTTTTGCCTTTGATGCCAGTGGGAGTAGGCTTTAACCCCTAGTCTTGTTGCTACTAGCAACACATTTAGCACCATATATAGGAATCTCTCAGTGGAAGAGACAATCAGAGTGGCAAAACAGTTGAAATATCAACAAGATGGAGCAGAGAGAGGGAAATGGCTTTTTGCTTTTTAATCCAAGGACAGCTGCACATCTCTATTCTAACATAATGTAGAAGAGCTGCAGAGTGTGAGACGAACCATTTGTTGACAGTAAGTGGAGCTCACTGGCCCTGCCCTCAGACTTGTCGGTGGGAACTGTGGGTATTACTTCTACAATGGACACCCAAGGTTCTCCCCTGAACCAAGGAGCTTTCTGAGCACGTGTATACAGTCAAAACGTGGCCCAAAACAAGGCCTCCCTTTGATAGGAACCTTTCTTTCTGAGCTTAGTCTGCTAGCTCCTGCTCTTTTTCATCTTCTCAGACTGTAATAATTATCCAGATGACATATATAAGGAGGATTATTAAAAATTAACCCAGCTCTCCAGCTCTGGAGTCACTGCCAAATATTTGTCGATTCGTAGAGGAAGTCTAAGTGAGTAAACCATGCTGAATGACAATAGCTCTGCTTCCCAGCCAGACTGAACAGCCCATAGTGTAACTCAAACATTTCCTCTTTCTAAGCCTTCTTATAAAAGAGAAGACAAGGAAAGGACAAAAAGGACATTCAGAAGAACATAGAACTGGAAAAACAACCACTGATGTAATGTGCTTTCCAAACTAAACATGAGGCATACACTGTTTCTGCCATTTAAATAGTGATTTAAAAAGAAAACAAAACAAAAACACAACAAACCAAATAGGCACATAACTTTGTCTGCTTAGCCCTGAACACTGAAATAAAAAACGTGAGCATGTTAAATGGCTAGGGAATATCTGCCCTGCAGTACACATATTTTGAATCATTTCTTTTTCCAGTAGAGAGAAAAGTTGACCAAAAAACTGGGAAGCAGGATTAGGACAGATTTATTCTCAGAAAGAATGAAAGAGTGGTGAGGCACTGGAACAGGCTGCTCGGGGAGGTGGTGGAGTCATCATTCCTAGAGGTTTTCAAAAGTAGGGTAGATATGGTATTGAGGGACATGGTAAGTGGTCTTGGTGGGGAGGGGTTGATGATTGGACTAGATGATCATAGAGGCCTTTTCCAAACTAAATGATTCTATGATTGTATGACTTACAGGGCATAGAAATGTGAATGAGAAGCAGAGCATGCAAGGCAGAGGAGCAATAGTAGTATCATGGACCTCCAGTGACTTTATGTGGTCCTACAAGGCCCAGCTGGGATGACGTTTTCATTCTATAAACACATAGTAAACAGGTAGGCCTTTGGAAAGTACTTGGAAATTGAATCAAGAGGATAGCAAAAGGAGGATTAATTTACATCCTTATTTCACAGAAGGGTAACTAAAGTATGGAGAGATCCAAGCCTCTTTGCTGCCTACACTTTTCTACATCTAATCTGGCCTGTTCACAGACAGAACTTAAACCAGCAGAGTTAAATGCTGTTTTCAGGATTGGGACCTATACGACTTGTCCAAAATCACCAAGGAAGTATATAGGAATTATACTCTGATCTCTTTAGTCCTGCATCACTCTTTCAACCACAAAACCATCCTTCCTGTCTCTGTATAAAGATACAGCTGAGAGAAGTGATTTTATGCACATATGCACAAAGAAAGCCTTAATAAGAGTATAGACATAGTAAAGTGAAAGTATTATTAGAAGTCACATTAATTCAGTAAGCCTCAGAGTGAACTTCGTTGTATAAAGGAGTCTTATTTCTGTACACTCCTCCATCAACTTTTTCCCATTTCAGACATCACAATAGGACTCCATTATATGAAATTTCTGATTGCATCTTATGGAAAGAAGGAAAAAACACATGAATCTGAGCTGGAACAAAGCCATAGAACTTGATCTCATAATGCAAATAATTACAACTTTGGTGCATCTTGTATGAGTCACTGATCTATTTCACTGAATTTCTTTATACGTGAATGAAGTGAATCTTTTCCTGTGGGAGGGTCCAAACAGAAACAATGAGAAAAGAAACTGGTCTTCCTTCTGTTCTGAGTATGAATAATGACAACATTGATCAAGTTATTCAGCACATCTTAGCTAAAGTTAGTAAAGCAATTCTGTATTAAACTAGGAAACAACTGGGCTATATTTTCAAATTTTCTTTAATAATGTTCCTTATTAAATTGGCAGATGACCAGGCCAAAACAAGCAAAAGAAAGGAGTTTCTCTTTTACCATGTCTCAGAGAAGCAGAACTCCTTGCTGCTAGAAATTTTATGGATACTAATACACAGATCAATAAGCAACATTTTTTCTTTCAAAAATCTGTGGCTTTGGATTGCAAAGATGTGTTTCTGCCTCATGAAGTCTTTGAGCCATGAGTTGCTTAAGTGAGGGAAAGTCTTCTGAGAAAAGGTCACTTCTAGCCGAGTTCTCTCATGCTTTTTTAATCTCACCTGAAGGGATGGGCAGATGCCAAAGTAGGAGCATGTAAATGTATGCTCCTCTGATTCCTAGATAAATCAGATTTTTCTGTATTTGGAATGAGCTCCACGAGGAGCTGAACCCCATCTCTAGGTGGAGGAAGCAGAAGGCTATGTTAGTAAACTGCACTAAGTAAAAGCTGATTCCAGTGAAAGTTGAGAGAATATGGAGGACTTCTCAGTCATCTAAAAAACAGACAAAGTGTTTTATTTTTATGTATATATATGTATAGTGTTATATAAGCATTGTGTTTTATATATATATAGTGTTATATATAATTTATATTAGAGTTATATAAAATGTCTAGTTACATAAGCTTTCTTTCTATTCACTGGGGAGATCTAGGCATCTTTGGAGTCTGATTCATCAAATCCTAAGGCAGAAGTCCAAGATAAGGAGAATTAATCACCTTGTGTCACTTTAGGTCTTTAATAGTAGCCACAGTAAATAATGTATTTGGGATGTATATGGCAGGATTCAGTTAAAGACTGAAATTGTGGAAGTCCACTTGTGGAACATGTACTCTGTTTCTCTTAAGAGGCAATGGAGATGTTGTAAAAGACAGACTGTGGAGCCTGGTGATCTGTTTCATATTACTCTACAGTACACAGATTTGGTCAGGTGCAGACCTCTAGACATGTAGAATAGTTGGTGTTTACTTCTATCTGAACTATCCTAGAGGGTCTTGTCTCACCTTCACTGGATACTCTGGGAAGATGGAGGTTCCTTATCATGTGGAAATCTTTGATATATTAGATCATCTCAGATGACACAAGATGTCTATATTTTGGCAACTGAATCACACTCCTGCTCTCCGTTTACTGTAGTAGGATTGTATTTACTGTTTCAATTCAGTTGCCCCTAAATGGTGTCTAGTACCTTTTCAAGTGCCCTATGGAATTTTTTGTTTCTTGAATACCTCTACATGTATGGATTCAACTCCATGTATGAATGGCTTAGATAGCTTGCTACTTCCAAAACTGTAGCAGATTTCAATGTTTAAATTACAATCACATACATTTAGATGCCTGTTTCCAGAACTATATCCCATTTCTACTTCTGGAAGAAGTAAGATGAGTTCTACTAAAAATGATCTTGAAAAATTCCACCAGAACAGAAGGAGTACAACACTTCTAGAAGCACTCAGCAACTTCAGTAAACAGTTCTTTCTTTTTATCTCTTTTCAGCATTTCTTTCTCCAAAATGACAGCAGGTGTAGAGATCTAGCTCCTGAATGAGAGGCACATTATTTCTTTCTTTTTTTTTTTTTTTTTTGTTTATAATGTAGCATTTCATAATAATGAAAAAAGGATTCTTGAATTTGTAACAGAACCAAAAATGCCAGCTGCTACTTTATGCTTGATCTCAGTACAGTGAACGGAAAGTAGCTTTTAATCACTGGTTGGCTATTAGTTTGACAGAACCTCTTCATCACAAACCACAAGTCACCCTTACACATGGAAGCAATTTTGATTTTTCTTAGGGAGAAAAAAAGATCTTTGCTGTTTCCAAAGATCTGTGACAGTTAGGATGGCTAAGCTCAAAGCTTTTCATTTAGGGCACACTGACACATACGGACACAAATGGATAAAGCTCATTTTGCCTACCCTCCACACTGGGTGGATGTAGGCCAGCTCTGAACTGGAAGCCAGAAATCATGTTAGGCTGGAACTCTGCCCAAGCTAATAAGATTTGTTGATGGCATGTGCTGAGAAGCAAGGCATATTTGTTTGGGTAATGCATCATTTTCATGTAGTTAAAAGCTTCTACATACTTCAGTTCACTAGGATTCCTAGTCCTGTGTACCTATGTCCAGCTGCCTTCAGTTTCACTAATGGTAGCCTTGAAGGAGAAAACAGTATATTATAATTTGTCCGAAACCCACCAAGAACTTCTGTTGACATATTAAATTTTGGATAAGGTCCACAAGTGTTTATACTGTTCTATCTATGAAAAAAGAAATATGGACTAGTGTTTATAGGAAAATATTGTTCTAGACTGAATCATTTAGAGTGGATATAAGAAAAAAATTTTTTGCAGTATGAGCAGTGAAGCACTGGAACAGGTTGCCTAGAGAGGTGGTGGATGCCTCATCACTGGAGACATTCACAGTCAGGCTGGACAGGACTCTGAATAACTTGATATAGCCGTAGTTGTCCCTGTTCATTGCAAGGGAGTTGGACTCAATGGCCTTTAAAAGTCCCTTCCAACTCAAATGATTCTATGATCCTATGGTTCTAGAAATCTCCATCCAGTGGAGTTTTCTTTTTCAGCTATTGACTAGCATGAGCTGTAGGAGGCTTCTAATCATCAGGACAACCTGCTTGTGCACAGCAGGCCCCTCACGTACAGAGAAAATACTAACATTTACCACATGATCCTAAGAAGCAACAGCTCAAGGATCGTTGGTTTCTCTCCATTGAATGATAACCCAGTAAAAAGTCTATGAAGATTTCAACAAGCTTCATAGTGTTGAAACATGAATCTGAGAATGCTGCATGGCATACTACATGAAAAGTGTTTGCTTAACCATACAATCATCCAGATTAAAGTTGGAAAGACTGATAAAATAATCTAGTCCAAGCATCGGCCCATTAATGTGACTGTCTAGACCACGTCCCTCAGTGCCAGGTCTACCCTTTTCTTGAACATCTCCAGGGAGAATATCTTCACCACCTCCATGGGCAGCCTGTTCCAATGCCTCAGTCATTCAGAGAAGAAATTTTTCCTAATCCAACATTCTTCAAGTCTTCATTTTTTGTTCATTCTTTGTGAAGTAGGTTGTGGAATTGTTTATTTTCTTATAATTCCCTTTGCACATTTGAATGCTTCAATACTGAAGAAATCGAAGTCTAGCCATGTGAATAACCCTCCTGAGCTTATCAACTATTCTTACTCTGCCTGGTGCTCAACTTGACTCGTAAGGTGGGTCTTTGCAAGCTTAATAGAAGGTTTTAAACTGTATGTCAATTTGTAATAATGAAAATAAAAGAATTGAAAGAAAGCATGAAATATTGCACATGAGGTACTTTTCTCTCTCTAAATATTGATCAAATAAAAAATGGAATTTTAAATGAAAGTGCCATTTTAATGGTAATTGTGGTCCTGAGGTCACAGTTAAGTAATTGGGCATCAACATGCAATATCACAGAACCTAGTTCTTCCTAAAGTGGTATGAATTGATAATAAAGCTAGAGATGTCAAATGCATGACATTGATGTGAAATCAGCATGAGTGAGAGTAGAATCCAGCCTCTTGTGAATTATCATTGCTCTGAATTGCTCTTATTTCTGACAGTTTTATGGCAAGCTCTTCACAATATTTTAACATTGCATTTTTGTATGTGTGTTGAATGTTCTATTTGAATCCTGCATAACCACAGTGGGTTCCCCAGGGGCATCCCAACTACATATACATGAAGTTCTGCCTAATGTTTCACTTCACTTTATTTGAATCTTGTATTATTACAGTACAGAATGAATACTTACGTTAAAAACACTTTTCCCAGCAATTTCACCAAAACTTTTTTTTTTTTCTTTTTATCCTCCTTTTTTAAAATAAATAGTCTGTTTACATGGAAGCATGGGAGAATGGGACTATGTATGCTACTTATTATTGCAGATGTTCTGAAAAATGAAAGGCTTTTCATAGCCTAATTAAATATGTATAAAAAGTATTTTCGTGTTCTATATGAACACTTAAAACTTTCAAAATAGCTTGTATTGATTCAATCTAGAAAAAAGTTTCTCAAAATATGCTTTATGATGGTTTGGTTTTCTGAATGCAAATTAGGAATGTTAAAAAGCTGAACAAGATCATAAATTTTAAATCATAAATCATTTTACAAACATTGCTCTGACTTTTTATTTAAGTTTATTTTTTATTTTCCCATATTTTATTTTATTTTGCTTTATTTTATGTACATTTTTTTTCCTCCAACATGATAAAGAAAATATATCAATATTACTTCTCAGGTCACTGTGGGGAATCTTGGGAAGGACTACATAACTGCTCTGAAATTCTTAATTTTTACTCATTGAATGTAGTTATTTTCAGCTATTCTATACAGATAAGACCTACATGTGGAAGAGATGTGGAAGGGATATAGAAGCCTTCTGCTGGATCTCTGAAAACTCTTGGGAGGTCTTATCATAAGTATTGGTAGTTCCCATCAGTATCATCATGACTTGACTTCTTGTTCCTGCTGCAAGACTATCATTTGACTATCACAGACAGCTCAAGGCTGTATTTTCTGTTGTGCTGTAAGGTGTAAGTGTTATGTACAGCTCACTGAGTAACTGGATAGCTGTCTCTGGGGTTTTAGGTTCTGAGTAGGGCAGGACAACTGCAAAGAGCCTAAAAGATTGTTAACTCAGTTGGTAAGCTTGATTGCCTTCACTTTGCAAGCTGTGCTACTCTTGTGTTATTTTGTCCTAGTTATTGATCTGTTTTTTTTTTTTTTTAGATATAGATTTTTAAGTCTAATTTCACACACACAAAAAAAGAATTATTCAATTTCATTGTTGGTGAGCCAATAATTTATTATCCATATAGTTTAAATTAAG
This sequence comes from Meleagris gallopavo, assembly GCF_905368555.1. Classification (NCBI taxonomy): domain Eukaryota; kingdom Metazoa; phylum Chordata; class Aves; order Galliformes; family Phasianidae; genus Meleagris; species Meleagris gallopavo. The sequence continues at coordinate 4,718,964 of NC_139404.1, forward strand.
CTGGAGGAAATGAGAAGGTAAGAGGAGGCCTGGAGGTTTGACTTTCCCACTGAATCTGAGAAAGAATTTGTGAAATCAGTGTCTCATTGAGACATTCTGCATAAGAAAAAAGCATCAGTCCAAACTCATCAGTGATATTAGGTGCTGGAGAACTCAACTAAAGAGTAGTAGTAGGAAACCCAGTAAACATGTGTTTTGGTTTTTACTCAGCCCAGAAGTTGAAATATTCTTAGTCAAAAAAAGAGTTCATGAAGGGCAGTGCTTTTGCGTCACCTTGAATGGCTGTTTTTGTGACTGGGGAGAAAAACAATGGTTTTGCCACAATCTCATGGCAACATGAAGTCTTACTTCTGAGTGACGCATTCTGCTTAGATAGAAGGTAAGACACTTCTCAGGAGTGATATATGACATTCTAAATGAAGTGGCTGAAATATATGGGCTGACTAAGTATTTATGGTTCCAGTGTTCTCCGCTGAGAATGAAGAGGTCCTGTGCTGCTAATTCATCCTAAAACTCAGCAAATTAGGGGAAGGATATGGTGATGAATTCCAGATCAATGACACTAAAAAAGAAACCACTCAGCAAGAAATGATTTGAGCCATTCACCATCTCTTTCACCTCTGCCACCATAGTAGGTAGGAGAGTGAAATTAAGCATGGATTTTAGCTGGGCTTTTTTTGTTTGGAACTAAGCAGAGTATCAGAGTCCTGGGAAGAATGTGCTGTTCTGGTCCAGATGAGTAAAGGTAAGATTCCAAGGAGAAATTTCACTTATAGGTAGAGGGAACTTGATGTACTTTTTGCAAAATTGGTTTTCCTCTCGAAGCTCCAGGTCTCCACTCAGCCCATCACTGGATTTCCCAGCTGCTCTACTAAAAGTAAATTGGTGAACATTAAACTTTCTCTTGGCAGGAATTTTAACAAGTGTCTAATAAAGACATGTGCTGATGCAGCTAATGAGTAATAATGTCAACATAGCCAGCTATTTGAGAGGTTTGTATTATTCCTTTTTCTCTTTCCTTATGAAGGGGGAAAGCTGCACTGTAGCATGTTATTTACAGTACAACATGATTCAATTGCCAGAGCAGGGAAAAAAGTCAACCCATTGTTCAAGGCTTACATACAGATTGAACATTAAGAAGTAAATTTTCCTGCTTGAAAAATGTAACCCCTCCTCTTTCCCTTTGGCATAGTTTCATCTGGAAGCTTTACTTCTGAAACTTGGCTTCAGAAGGCAGATCAAGTGATTGGTGTAAATAAATAAACAAATAAAACCAAACAACCAAAGAAAAGCAAGACTAGGTGCAGCTGCAGTGAAGGTAGGAGAATGCTCAGTTTCCTGCCCTCTATCAAGTCCTTCTTTAAGACCTCTGGGAGCTGTAGAGAGCTGCAGCCTTTACTGACTATTATAGAATCATAGAAATGTTTGAGTTGGAAGGCACCCATAGAGGCCACCGAGTGCAACGACCCAGCAATAAATAGGGACAGCTACAGCTAGATCAGATTGCTCAGAACCCCATCCAGCTTGACCTTAAACATCTTCAAGGTCAGGGAATCCATTAAACTATTGAGACACAAACTATTCAGTTCAATGGGCTTCGGTTGTCATCTTTAAACTGTAAAAAAAAATGGAAATATAAATTTATAAATACAAAATAAACTTTGAAAGCCTGGAAAATATTTAACAATCCACTCAATTCTCACTTTGTAAGAACATTTGTCAGCATGCACTGAGGAACGATAAAATGAAATCTCTTCCATAATTCTGAAACCCATTTGAAGGACAAAGAAAGTGTCAGAAAACATCTGTTATAAGGCTTTCAAATTCAGATGATGACTTTCCTGTACCATACTTCATTGTATTAAATTGTGTAATAACTAAGTATTCTTCTAATAGGAAAAAATTATTTTTTCCACCAGTTTTTTGAGAGTGGTGAGTGGGCCAAAATGAATTAAACATCTTGCATCAGATGCAAATGAAATATATATTGCTAAGTATAGAGGTCGGCTGTGAATTCCCAGAGAGTGATGATAAGTTATCTACCCAGAATTATTCAGGCTCTGCAGCAATAGTTCACTTGATATCATGTGTCATACTGAATATTTGCAAAAAAGATGTGCAAATGATTGCACGTAGAAAGACTTCATTGTTTACACAGCTACTAATGAATATTTTCAGATTTATTTTTCTTAGAATGTTCCTTTCTCTAACCGAATTACAAGTGCAAAAACAAGATTGTGGTCATATCATGTTTAAACAGGCAAAGTTTCAGACATGAAGCCACATCTATTATTCAGCACCATCTTCTAAAAACATTAAAAGATACCCTTTTGAACTCTGTGGTTATTTTTGTCAAAAGACAAAGCTTTAGGTTGAATTCTACTCTGAAAGTTAGGTGTGAGTAACAATTACATGGCTCTTTGCGTGGTGCAATGCTACAGCTTGCTTATCTAACAGCTCAGTGTCAGCAGAAATGGCAATGGTATTCTCTTTTCTTCTTTCCCTTTGCTTCCTTTCTCATACCCCTAAACAATATCAAATAACCGATTCCCTATGCTTACTGAAACTTGCTGTATCTTTCAATAAAATCACAGAATCATAAAATCATTAAGGTTGGAAAAGAACATTAAGATCATCCAGTCCAATCGTCACCTCATCACCACCATGCCCACTAAACCATGCCCATCAGTGCTGAGTTATTGTTGTTCTGCAAAGGGCTGAAAATCACTCATATGTCTTGCCATGTTATTTTTCTGCCAGTTCAGAAAGGGATCTGAGGTCCCACAGGAGCAGATTGAGCTGTAGTGATGAAAAAACTTTGGTAGAAATGAAGAAGGAGGAAGAGAGAGAAAAGTGAGAGTGACCCATCTACAACGTTTAAGTTCATTCTGCAGTATTACCTATCTGAATACAATGCAAAAGAAGTTTGACTCATTCAGTCTTCTCTGTACTCATGCACTTAAAACATAGGTTAAAAGATTACATTGTTTGCATCCTTAGGGATTTAAAACATTCAAGAATCTATCTGGATTCTATTAATTTCAATTTTAGATTCATGTTTGACTTAAGGAGGAGTGTAGTCTCCCGTAGTCAAATGACTCTGCTATTCTGCTCCCATTTTAATGTATACTTGTGTTCTTTGCTCAGAATGCATAGAGGAAAGGACTTGATAAAAAATTAATAAACACAGATTAACTGTGTGCACCAATTCTTTTCTGTCTTGTATCAGCAGCGTTGGCTCAAGATCTTCCTATCCATAATCAGATGAAGTTTTCTCTGTACTATGAGATAGATGTGAATTCAGAGAGGGAACTGAAGTTTGTTAAAAGACCTGAAAGTAGCTTATGGACTTGAAAGTATGCTGAATAATTATGTTTCTGTATATGGCCCCAAAAGATAAATTTATGAAAGTTGCTATCCTTATCTGTAACAAGAATTTAGCTGATAAATTCCTTTTTTTCCCTATTTTTTGAATTGAAAATTGTGCAAGTGTATAACAATCAGAAAGGGGAATCAAGATTTTTACACTATGGCAGATTACAAATCATGATTTTTTTTCTCTCTCCCATTGGCAAAAAATATAAGAATCTTTACGCCTATCTAGCCAAAATAGTCCAATTATGTTTAGGGATAAGTGGAATTGACAATTTTTTTTTATATCGCTGATTTTTCTTGCTGTTTTTATGTATAATCTAATTCTAGACTAAAGTAGGAATGTTTTAAATATGAAAACAATACCCACTGCAATTTTTTAAAATCATAACTATATATATATATAGGCATATCTATATATCTATATATAGAGAGAATTAATTTTTGGAAAATATTAATGAAATAATTCACATATTTCTGAAAGAATAATGTTGATCATCCCAAGCAAAACATTTGACTTGAATTGCCTCTGACTTGCTTTTGTCTAACTCAGGAGTGGTGGTGCAAAGCCACCTGGGATAAAGTCTTGAAACTAAGAAGGGAGTCTGAGTGGCAAAGGAACCTCTTAATTGTACCTATGGTATTGATTGGCTTTGAGACTTCAAAAAAAGGTTGTAGAAGTCTTGATCTAGGAGCAGCTATTTCTTGCCTGAATTTCTGAGCTTATGGCTTTTTCACCATGCTGTATCTCCCAAAAGTCTTTCTGCTTGTTTAAGGATTCTAATACTTCTCTAGTTGGTGCTGTGAATGATGGAAGTAATAACTGCAGTTTCCAAAAATGCTGGAAAAACCTGGTTTCCATGACCATGCATTTTTTTATTTGCAGAAGTTCTCGTGTGGTCTGTAATAGAAGAAGGAATATTGAGGTGGTATATCATTTTGGGGGAAAGGCATTGGACAGAGATCCACAAGATCTGAATTCAGTTCCTAATGCCCATACTAACTTCTGGAGCCATGCACCTAGGAAGCTGAAAGAGTAATTGTAGGCCTTATTAGCTTTCTAATTCTGGACGTATGGACTTTTGTCTTGCATACCCAGCTCCATGGCAGAAAAATTCTCCTTCTTCCCCTTTCTGTCTCTCTATCTCTATTTTCTGGGGAGAGTGAGGCTGCGGACTTTCTCTGTTTATGGTTGTGTCTACTACAGAGTATTTTAAACTATCTAGCTGTCAATCCATACAAATACAAAAAGTAAGAAAACATCAAGAGGTTGTTTCCTTTGGCCAACTGTACTAGCACAAATGGAATGACCAGTTGCCAAGACTCCAGTGTTAACTTTCTCTGGCCAAGCCCAGAAGTGAAAAGGTATTAATTTCAATTCTGAAGCATTCCAACTTTAAAAATGAGGATTGTCTCAATGTAAAGAAAGCAGCCAGATTCCACCCTCTACAAGGCAGACAATCTAAGTACTTAATTTTGGAGGCTTCATGGGATTGCAAGTAACCACCCAGAAAGTAGAAGTAATGAAGTAGAGAACGAACTAGGAGCACACAAAAAAAGTAAAGCCAAGTTCCTTCTCAGTGACTTTTTTCTGAGCTGTTAGATACATAAATCACTTTTATGAGCACTAATATTAGCACCTTTGCAAGGCCCACTGGTGAGGTGGCAGATTACATGATTTTTGCTGTTTTCTATTCAGAAAGAGATGGAATGAGCAGCACTTTCTTCATCAAACTCATTTTACTGCATCTCACTGGTCTTTTACAGCAGGTCTGTGAGTTCTTGTTTTAGAGCTAGCTCACCTCTTCCTTCAAAAACAAAAAGATGATTGAAGGCTTGTGTCTTTTTAGGTGTTTTCATTTTTTTAGTACTTTCTAAATTCCTTTTTATTACTATCAGAAATTTCCACGTATTCGCTCCCCCTGCGTGCCCATCTGTATCCCTCAGTCCCTGTCTCCTCAGCATCTCCTTTTACCCAAGTTTATCCAAGAGGTTGTTCTCTCAGAATTAGCACATCTACAGCTTCAGAAATGTGAACAGCCACACTGGGGAAAAAGATCCACTGAGACTTTTCTCATAAGATGAGCTTAACATTAACATTGTAAGATACCAGAGAACGCACTTGTTGTAAGAGATATGTAACAAACAGCCAGCCCATACCAAAAGCCTTAGTTAAACTCTGCATTTGGAAGTGTCAGTGAGCCAGTAAGCCATCTTCTTGTCTCTGTTCACTCAGTGCAAGTAAAGTTAAATATTTCATGAAGGAGAAGGACCTTGTCTATAGCAATGCCTGGACCTGGTATGTCTGCAAAGGAAGTAGGTTTATCCAGTTACGATCAGTAGTCATACTAATTTGACTGGGACAAATTTGGAATATTCACACCAGACCCATGCTCAGAACATAGCTCTTGGGCTACTTTTTCATAGATTCAAGCAAAAACGCTTTGATCACTCCTAGAATGAAAAGTTTCATATGGAAACTTAGAATGAAGGAGAAACAAATATGTGGACATTTATTTAGGTTCATGGGGAAAAACCCCTTGCAATGCTTTGTTTAGCATTAAATTTTCATACTCACCATGACAGTCAGCTATGGTTGCCTCTATGTAGCTGAGTGAAGCCTTACTGGGTGAGGTTTGACAACTAAACAGTGGAGCAGGATCTTAGATATGGGAGGATATGCTGATGACATCTGTCTTAACACCTCTGTGGGAGTCAAGTACCTGCGCACATGTTTACACAAAGCCCTTACTTTGTGTGCAACTTCACACAGTTGCCACATGAAGTGCATGGGGCAGTCCTCCCTTCCTCTGCTGCTGTCAGATAGCTTAGTTTGCACTTCCTCCGGATATGTAAGTACCTGGCCACGTTCCTTGTGAACAAGAACTGAAGGAGCAGCACTGTTGATTGCCCAGGTGTGGTAGCATAGCACATTCCTGACAGCGTCACATTGCTATGGAATGGTGATTTTGAATTGAAAGCAGTAGAGCTGCATTTGCCCAAGGAGGCTCAGAGAGAGACAGTAACTGTACAGTACATGGGAGACTTTGGGAAATTACATTTGCAGACAATTAAAGGTCACATAGTTTAGCTAAGTCATAATCCATCACTATGAACAAGGCATTGATTACTGCTCTCACTACATTCATTTTTAATTCCTTAGTGGAATAAATGGCAGTTTCTGTATTTGCCTCTTCTTTCAATACATAGCAATGAGAATGGCAAATTACCTCCAAATTCAAAGTAACTCAACACATAAGCTTCTTTCCATGTTCTTTATAAAAAAATATATGCTTTCTAGCCTTAGCTACTCAGTAAACATCCTGGCAATCTCCTGAAATGGCACATAAATGGTCAAAAATAGGGTTATGATTATCTTATTATCTGAGGAACATTTACTGAAGTGTGTGTAACGTACTGCACAATTCAAATTGCAGCTTCTCCATCAGTCCTGCTGTGTCTTATTTGGTGGAAAAAAGGAGTGAACTCCTACATTAAGTTTTCTCTAACTTGTATTCTAGTAATAAAAATCATTTTTAACTCTTTGGATATTGTGCAAAAAAAAAATCCATGCTCCTAGACTATAGCCATAGAAAACTTTCAAAAAGGCTTTTGCACTCCAGTTGTACTAATGCTGACATCTGTGGGAGCCTTAAATCATTCAGGCTTAAGGAGAGAAGCACAGTTTGTTGCTTTTCACTGTTCATTAATTGGTACTCCTATTCTTCCTTCCTGTCTGAAGTTAACTGAAAATTTGGGGTAAATCTGGTAAAAGAACTTGTTAATTTGTATTTAGACCCTAGTGTTTACTCTGTGGGCAGCCTGATCTAGTGCTTAAACTAGTAGCTGGCAGCCCTGACTGCAGCAGTGGAGTTGGAACTAGATTATTTTTGAGGTCCCTTCCAACACAAGCCATTCTGTGATTCTATGTAGGAACAACAGTTTTTGATGGCCAAACTACGTGAAATTAATTCCACACTAACTGATGTAGAGCTAATTGCACAAGGGAGACAACTTTTCCATGGAGACACTATATTTCATGCTGGCCAAAGCTGTCTCATTAGTCCTGGGAGCTTCCTTGCAATCTCTGCCCTGTAGTCAGACTACAAGCTCATTGGATGTTAGGGCAGTGTGAAGCACATTACTACCTTCACTTACATGCTGCAGAAGTCTGTAAGTAATGAATGACCTCATATTAGTTGGTAGCTGCCTAGCAGGATTTGTAGATGGATTAAAGTGCTCTCTTGACTCTCAATGGCAGCTAAATGCCTACAGGACTTCTTAAAAAACCATTAGTGCCTAGTGACCCATTTAGTTGCATAAAGACCTCAATAAGTATCTTTGTAAATTAGAAGAAAATGATAATCAAAATCTTTAACATTTGCAAAATGCTTTATGGCTACTAGGTATATCAACTATTATTAGCTCAAAGGCAAAGCTACTCTTATCACTGCCACCAATATCTAAGCGTGTTTTACTTGGCAAGGTTTAAACCTAACGGTTCTTATCATAAAAAGAGAAAGAAAGTGTCATCAGAACTGATTGAACTATATATTGGCTTCATTATGTTGTAATGGCTGTCAAAGATAAACACAGGGGTGGCTTATCTTGCTTCCTAATCATCTTCAGGTGTAATGTTGTCATTCATTTTGTTAGCTCTCTCTTTTTATTTAAACCCAGGGGAGACCACAAACTGAAAAATACAAATTCAGTCTATTTCTGCTTTCTGCTGGTCTGTTTGTGGGAATAATCGTTTCAAACTCAGTGACCACAAATGAGCTTATGTTTATACAAAACTTCCTGAGAAAGTGCAGAGAGGACCTGCCAACCTTTGCTGATGGGTTAACAAAATTTCTTGCTGCACATCCTACTTGAGTCTCTTCTTGCATAAGCCTGAGATGCTCTTGATTTTTCCAGATTTCTGCAGGCGCATAGGAGCTTGTCCTGTAGCTCGCTTCATCTTAGTCTCCAGCCAAAGTCCTCTTTGGTTCTTCCTTGTGTGTAGATAAGGAGAGATTCCTGTTCCTGTAATGGAGGCAAGTAATGTCCTCTAATTTTCTAGCAGAAAGGGAAGGAGAAGGAACTATTCCAGCTTTGCTGCATCTGTGATCTCTGTCTCTGAGAAAAAACATGAGCCTGAAAAGAAAACATTTTGGGTTAAAACAAAACAAAACAAAGAAGAAAGACCCTCATATTCTTCTTTGCTAGAACAAAGCTTTTCCCAAAAACATTGCTGGTTCTCAGTACTTTATAAGTCCATTCCAAGAGTCTGAAAGTAACTCTCACTAGTGTTCATCCTAATAATAACCCATGACGGAAGGAAGCAATCTTAGTATTTTCATTTTATAAATAGGGAACTGAGACTCAAAAAGGGGGTGTATATCATTTAATTTTATGCACCTGAGCATTTGGTGTAAACCAGTTGTTCAGGCTCCCTCTGCATTAGTGGAAGAAGGCAGGCAATTCCAGATAGTTAATATCCTTTTTTTTTTTTTTTTTTTTTTGGGTAGCCATTTTTTAGCAGTGCAGTATTGCCCTTTGCTTAAGACCTACTGCTGGAATGCAAGGTTAGATAGAGAAACACTTTGACTTTCTGACTGTGTGGATGTCCTCAGAGTTTGCCTAAAATACTCTAATACGATCAGGACCCTCACAAAATACCATTTTTTAGCTGCTTTGCCTTCAAAACCCAGCCAGTGTCACAGTATCCTCCTTTCTTAATAGCCCACTGGTTTGAACAGTCATTTAGGAAGTGAAAGCTTTCTGTTCAACCCTGAGAGAGCCTGGTTTTATCCTTCCTACAAATGTGACCTAGATACTTTACAGTTCTGCTGGGTAAAGATATGCTACCAAATTGACCACAGATAACTTTGGAAATGGTGGCAGAGACCTGAGGGTATAGGGACTAATGTGGGACACTCCTGAATTAGTGTAGACAGGAGAAATTGTGTGTCTCCAAAGTGCTCACAACTACTTCCGAAGAGAGAAGGCCACTGGAGGTGGTTTTTAACAGCAGGGTCTTTCTCAGCCATTACTGATGCTCTGGAGAGCCTGGATAAGCCGTCAGAACTTTCAGAATGTTGGACACAATGCTGCCCAAATAGATTGCATTTGGGGATTAGTTTTTTTTACTCTTAAAAAAAAAAAAAACACCATAAAAACAAACCAAAAAAAACCCCTACCAAACATGATACCTCACTTAGTTTCTCAGTCATATTTGGATAGTTAAATCAATTGTTGTACTTTCACAGAAGACGGAAATAGCTTTTCAGCCTTCGCTAATTAGAAGTCTTCCTTAAATGTAAAATGAACTTGACTTACATGATTTCATGTTTGCCATTTAGACAAGTGAAACAAAGATTCTTGTTTCTGAGAAAATGGACAATATTTCTGATTCTAAAGAGGGAAGGGAAGGGAAGGGAAGGGAAGGGAAGGGAAGGGAAGGGAAGGGAAGGGAAGGGAAGGGAAGGGAAGGGAAGGGAAGGGAAGGGAAGGGAAGAAAAGAAAAGAAAAGAAAAGAAAAGAAAAGAAAAGAAAAGAAAAGAAAAGAAAAGAAAAGAAAAGAAAAGAAAAGAAAAGAAAAGAAAAGAAAAGAAAAAGAAATCTTTAGTTATTGAATGAAAGGTCATATAAAGAAAAGAATTGTAGCTGGAGTGATAACTGTGTCCCTTAAATTAATACTGAATAATTGGAAATGATAATTTGCAAGTGACATTTCCTGCATGGTTAACCATGCTATAGACTTTATTGTTATATTGTTAAAAATGAATAAGTTACTGCACAATTGCTAATAACATTTGTAGCTATTGAAGATAAGGCAATAGTAAGGAGTAATCAAACCACATTCTATCAAGTATAAAATGACTATGTAAAATGACATCTGTAAATCAAAGCTTAATTAGCTTAATTTTAATTAGTAATTTACAATAACCGACCAGTCCAAAAGTTCCTCAGGTGAGCTGCCCTTATGGAGCGGATGTTGGCATGATCAGATGGACCATGCTGGCTGTAGCTGAGCTGTGTGGATGTTGCTCCTCATACCTTGGGCAACCATCATTGATTCTTACCCAAAATATTGTTCTGCCCAATATATTTGATCTTATAAGTTTTGTCTCAAAACAAACAAACATGCATACAAACCAATCAACCAACCAACCAAACAAACAAAAATACCCCCAAAACACCACCATAATTACACTAAACTAAAAGAATCCTTTGGAAGAATCCTTGACCAGGAGGTCTGTGTTTGTGCTGTGGGGCTCATGCTTTGAGTTGGGTGCAGTAGATGCATATGAGACACAGAAGAGGGCCACTGAAAGGATAAGATGGCTGGGAAAAATGCCTGACAGTTTAAGAAATGAAAAAGTCAATTTATTTAGACTGTCAGAAAGAAGCCTGAGAACAGCTTTCATTACAGAGTATAGCACAGAGAACATAGGGATAGTTTAATCTGTCGGAAAAAAGACAGTAAGAGCCATAGAAATGAAAGCTAGACATGTTAATCTTAGAAGTAAGTAACATATCTTTTTAACAACAAGGCTAATTAAGAAACTACAGAAAGGGGTGATGGAGTTTCTATTTCCTGATGCATACTACATGATTTAAATTGAGTCACCTTCCAAGAAGAAATATGTTAGTTCAACACAAGTTGCTGGACTAGATATAGGCCTACTGGATGGGATAGATACTGACTGGAAGGATAGGATGGATACTGATTCAAAGAAATCAAATCAGACAATTTTTAGTAATAGATTTTAAATGTAAGAATTAGAAACAGTATCTTGTGATTACTGCTGAAAACTTACAGAGGAGGTATAAGTCTGTTTCGTCTCATTATCATCTCACCTCATTATCATCTCATCTCATTGTCATCTCATCTCATCATCATCTGATCTCATCTTATTTCATCATTCATTGCAATGTAATTGAGGATAAAAATATATGATTATATTAGGTAATCTATGTTTCCTCTACTATCTTATAGGTATACAATTGGAAGTATTATTATCACAATTAAGGCTTAAGTGTGTGTTTAATGTTCTCTTAAACTCTTTTTTTTGAACTTGTGGCATTAATCATCATAGTGTAATAACTGAATCATTACAGTGCAGCAGGTTCTCAGTGTTTCTATACCTTAGGCACTGATGACAGTAAGTCATACAAACCAAGGTCTGGAAGGTATTTGAAAGGGAGACCTCCAATATGAATGAATATTGTTGAAATTAACTTCCCTTGAAGCTACTCATGGACTTACTAAATGTGTGTTGTATTTTAAAATAGACAGTGTGAATGGATGCATGCAAGAAAACATGTGAGGTCTGAATCAGATTTCAAATGAGCATATGATATGGATGCATCTATCCATAAATGCCTCAATCTTTCTGATGTTTCCATCATCTAAATAAAGCACCCAGGAATATTTTGAAATCTCCAGAAAAGAAGACTTCACATCCTCTCTGGTGAACCTGTTTCAGTTCTCTGTTACCTTCACCATGACAGAGTTTTTTCTTACATGCAGATGGAACTTCATGTGTTTCAGCTCAACACTATTGGCTCTACTCTTGTTTCCAGGCATCGAAGAAAACAGGCTGGACCCTGGCCCCAGTCTGTTGATACCTTGCTTTAAGACACTTGTACACATTAACAAGATCTCCTCTCAGTTCTTCTCCAGGCTAAACAGGCCCAGCTCTTTCAGACTTTCCTCAAAAGAGAGGGCCCTTAATCCAGCCCCTTAATCAGCTTTTTAGCTCTTTGCTGGACTCACTCTAGGAACTCCCTGTCTTGAATCTTGAATTGGAGATTCCTGAACTGAACACAGTACTCCAGATGTATCCTCTCCAGGGCTGGGTAGAGGGAGAGAAGAGCCTTCCTCAACCTGCTGGAAACACTCTTTCTAATGCACCTCAGGATTTGCCTTCTTGTCCACAGGGACACACTGCTGGCTCATGGTCAGCCCTCGGTCCACCAGGACTCCCAGGTGCTTCTCTTCAGGGCTGCTCTCCAATAGATCATCCCCTAACATGTACTAGCACATAGGGTTATTCCTCCTCACTTGTTGAAATTAATGATGTCCTTCTCTGCCTACCTCTCCAGCCTGTTGAGGTCTCTCTGAATGGCAATGCAGTTCTCTGGTGTATGTGCCACTCTGCGCAATTTAGTATCATCAGCTATCTTGCTGAGGGTGCATTCTGTGCCTTCATCCATGTCAGTGATGAATAAGCTCAACAAGGCTGGGCCCAGTACAGACCCCCTGGGGACTATAGGCCTCCAACCAGACTCAGTACTGCTAATCACAAACACTCCAAGTCCTGCCATTCAGCCAGTTCTCAATCCATCTCACTGTTCACATATCTAAATAACAGTTTCTAAACTTACCTATGAGGATGTTATGGAAGACACCGTCTAAAGCCTGCTGACGTCAAGGCAAATGACATCCTGCTGTTCTCCCTTCACCTACCCAGCCAGTCATTCTGTCATCGAAGGCATTGGCTAATCGTGATTTCCCCTTGGTAAAACCATGTCAACTGTCCCTGATCACACCTTCTTGTCCTCCACATGCTTAGAAATTTTCTCCAGGCTAAGTTGTTTCATCACCTTTCCTGGGATGGACGTGACACTGACAGGTCTATGGTTTCCTGAGTCCTCCTTTTAGCCCTTTTAGAAGTTTGGAGTGAAATTGGCCTTCTTCCAGTCTTCAGTCACCTCTCCTGTTCTCCATGACCTCTCAAGGATGATGGAGAATAGCCTAGTAGTAACATCTGCCATTTCCCCCAGCATTCATAGAGTGCATTCCATTGGGACCAATGACTTGTGGGTTAAGCTTGCTCAAATTTCTAACAGGATTCTTCCACCAAGGGAAAGTTATCCATTTTCTGGACTTTCTCTCTGATCTTCAGGGTCTGGGGTTCCAGAGAACTGATTTCAGAAATGAAGACTGAAACAAAGAAGACATTCAGTAGCTCTGTCTTTTCTAAATCCTTTGTGGATAGAGAGGCACTAAAGCACAGACAGTGTCATCTTATGAACTTCATCCTCTAAGGAAATCAGATGAAGAAAGGGTTGGCTATTTATACAGATACCAAGGATAACAATACAAACCATAATTAAAGACAATAAAACTGTTGGAAAGCATATTAAATGTTGTACTTCAGAGCTTAAGCTAAATTCTAGCTGCTAGAGAGGATTATAGTTCTATATTACAGCAAATAATTGATTTTCTGGGTCACTTCACATGTACTACCAAAAAAAAAAAAAAAAAAAAAAAGCATTGATTTATTTTTCTATTCATTTCTTTTGCTTTTTTTTTGGGTCTTACTGGAATGATTTGATGAAAGTAAGCAGAGTTTCCCAAAATCATTTGGTGAGTCAAAACTTGTTCTTCTGTGTAGTAAAAAGATCTAATAAAGAATTATTTCTTCCATCTTTCACCAAGAAGGAAAACATGTGGGAAAGCAAGGCAGGAGTTGTAGAATATTTCACTGGTGGTTACTGTGAAGATTTCCATTTCTTCCTCCTGATGTCCCCATCTTCTGTTTGGGATTTGGCTTGAGAGGGTTAGTGAGCTAGAAGGATTGGAATCTGGCTCAGATTGATAATATCTATGGGCCAGGTGTAGGACACCACAGTCTGGAGGCTTTCCTTATCAATAATTACCTACAGCCTGTTTGATTGAGATGTGATTATTTGTCTCCACTGACACTAGGAGGAATGAGGGTCTGATAGTTAGTGGTAAGCGATCTAGTTTGCTCATCGGTCTCTTGACCTTACACTTGTTAAGAGGTAAGACACTTAAATAAGGCCCTGGTAGTGGGCTGTGCGAGTACAAATTAGTGTATCTACAAACTGAAGTAACTTTGTAATTCTGTAAGGTTATACTTGCTGGAGGAAAGATTCCTGCTTTGGAGGTGACATCTATTTGGCAGTTTGCCAACATCTCCTTCCCCTGAGATTAAGGGTCCTGAGCTAACTGTTTACTTACTTGCAATTAAACTTGATTTAATGATTTTGGTTGGAAATGGCTATGAGTTCTGCAGGACACGATTATGGGAGAATGGCACCGTGTTTGCTTTGAGATATTTCTTTAGAAGGATATCTTCTCTCATCCAAAAGCCCTCATGGATGAAAAGATAAGTGAATCAGTCCAGACCCATGCAGAAATGCTTGGGTGAACACTGAATTTCATTTCTTCTTCCACCACGTTTCAGAGATATATTTTGCTTTGTTTTGGTTTTGTTCATCTTTATGAAGCCAAAATGCAGACTAGGAAAGAAAATTCAATAGCTTTTCACTACCCAAGAGTTCTTATTCCTTTGGCACAATCTGTACCAGAACCCAACGGTAACTTCTACTCAGACATAAGACAGAAGTATATGGGTTAGAACCCATATAGGAGTGACTGTTGTGTGTGACATCTTAGCTACATCAATCAAATGCAGGCAACTAATGAAACCAGCTTACCAGTGAAGGATGTGTGGTACCTGGACCAAGACCTCACTCAGGAAATATGGGCTGGGATGTCAAGAGACACAAGGAAACCCATTAAATGCTAGACACTCCTTTTTTTCCTCACTGTATGAAAAACAGGATTTACATGTCTCTAGCATAAGAAGAATCAATTTCCAAGCAATTCAGATCATACAGATTTAGACAAAATCATATTTACCAGATTCAGGTATATTAAGTACACATTTATTGATAGTCATTTTTATCCCTCTTTTTCTACCCCTAAAACTATTAAATTAAAAACAATTGAAAGGAATAGCCATTTAGTAGCAACGAGAACAACAGACTAAGAGAGCTGTTGCTGCAGTTTGCACTTCTTTACTCATGTCTTCAGCACATCTGCCACCAAAGACTATCAGAACATTTTGCAGCTCTAACCACAGCTAGTTAAGACATTGTCACCTCCACCCATCACTTGCATGAGAGACCAAGTCTGAACATGCTTTACCTCACTCAGATGCTTCACTTGAATGTCCTAGGGGAATTTGTTTGAAACCTGGCTGGTCAGTGGCTCATCTGCATGGTATGGGCATTGAACCTTCTTGGCTGCCCTGTGATCCTGTTCTTTTACAAACTCCTATGAGATTTATCATTTAAGAAAAATCATAAGCCACTTCTTTTGCAGGAAAATAGGTATGTAGAAATGGATATGGTTCAGTTAATCTGGAGTTCATCTGGTAGCTTAGCCGGGAGATACTGCACTGAAGTCAGTGTTTTACTTTAAACAGGGAGGAAATAGGAAATGGCTCCTTCACTAGAAGCAAAATTTTCTTAAATACGAGGGAGCAGACACTCAGTAATCCCTGTAAATTACTTCCCTGGCATCAGTAATGCCATACTGGTTGATCCCAGCAGAGAATTTGGCCAACACTATGACCAGATCATATTACAGCAAATACTGTTCAGAATGTCTTCATGCAAAACTGGAATATACCTGAGCAAAATAATCAAGAGGAACTGCTTGAAGCAGGTTACGATTATAACAATAAAAAAATGGCCTTATAAAACAGGAGTTTGTGGTGTGGTATCACAGGAACTCCATTGATGCAGAGCCAGTCACACTTTCTGCTGTGTTATGGCCTCTTGATATTTCAGAAAAGCAGAGGCATTTGGTTCCTTGTATTCTGTTACTATAGATGCTTTGAATCTTCACTGTTAATCTATAATAATAATAACAATAAAATTTAAAAAAAATCTGTAAAACCTTGAATTTATTACTTTATTTTCTTATAAAGGAGCAGAAACTACATGAAAGTTGGTTCGGCTACAGTTCTCAGTATTTGAAATCCAATGAAACTCTTCTGTACAAAAGCTTAATTTGGACTTGATAGCAACCCAGTTTACCAGTTTAAGTCACTGCTGGATAATGCAGCTTGAAACTGTTCCACAATAAAGAACTACATTCAGCTATGAGCTTTATCGCTAGGACTCATCTGACCTTTCCCAGGTAAGCTGGAATTGCTTAACACTGTGGCTATCCCAAAACTAATAGAACCTTTCAGCATGGCTTAGGTAATCACTTCACTTCCCTGACATCAATTTCTAAAATAAAATGGAGGGCTAATTGGTAAATCAAGTGAGTATTTATTTCCTTCCTCGTGCAATATAATGGTCAAATGCATTTTCAAATCTAAACTATCATCAATAAGAAGGTGCAACTTAAATGCACACATAAAAGGGAGCTCCGTAGGAGGATGGAAGTTCAACTAGAATTTACCAGGCCAAATTTGTCACCGTTGGTGGGGATTAGTCCTGCAGTCACGAGGCCTAAAGTGGTGTGGTCGATTTTAATTAATTTAGTTGAAAACAATAGATTGTAATTCCCAGGTTTATAACAATCCAAACTTATTTTTGTGTCATCACATCATGCTACTGTGCTGAAATGCTTTTAGAGCAATGCAAGTCCACATAAATAGACTAACGTTGAATTCTTAAAAAACTACCTAGCACACAGTTTTGAAACTAGAATTAGCCACTAATAGGCTGCTTAATGTATTTTGCATCAGATTTTAAGTTGTGTTCAAAGCCAAACCAGAAGAAACAATAGAAGCTGAGCAGCTGATCCAAGTGGGTTAAGGATTGAACCATGAACATTGTTCTAATGAGTAGGAGAGTTTGGGATGAGGAGCAACAGGTGACGTGAATGATAGGTGTGAAAAAAGATCTTCAAGCTGTCAGAGAAAATGAAGAAAAAAAGGTTGATAGATAAGGATTGAGGAAACTAACTAGACTCATGGATTTATACCTTTCCTAAATATCCTAAAGACAGGAACTCAACTCCAACCAAGTGTAACGTGTTTCAATAGCCAGTCAGTCTGAATATGTGGATGACATCAGAAAGGGTAAAGAAAAGAGGGAAGCAGTGTGAAGGGCTTAATCTCTTTTGTATTTATTTTGCCGTAGTTGGAAGTATGAGTACCAGCTATGAAGCACAGTCCCATATTACTGCTTTCTACACTAAATGTAGATGAAAAAAAGTGATTTTCTGCCACAAACCACTTCTAATGTAAGTATAAGGCACAAATATTCTCTAATCACCACCCATGATTTACGAGGTAGGAAGACTCCTGTCTACGTTAGACAAGTGCACCCCTTGGCAGTCTTGGCAGTGCTTGCCCATTGAAGTGTTCTCGTGATGGCCATTCTCATTTTAGGTGCCTACAGAAGCCACCTGATTGTAGGAAAAAGGAGGAAGACAGAAGCATCCAAGACTGCTTATAATTGCTTGAGCAAGCAGCTCTCTGGCCTTGTCCCAGCAGTGCTGCCCATGACACACCCACTACCACTGCACCACACGTGGGGCTTCCTCTAGCACTTGGCCAGTGTGCAGGAATCTGATGTTTAGAAAGCCATTTTCCTGTCCGTATAAACAACCCGAATACAATAGCCTGATTCCTGGCTCCAAGGCCTCATTTAAATGTTGGTCAGTCGAGGCCTAAATTAACATTTAATTAGTAAACTCATTACAAAGGCAGGAAGTCTCAGACTTTCCCTTCATTCTCTTTCAGGCCTCCAAAGGGAAGGACCAAGTCTGTCTTTGGCTTTTGATTCAGCAGATGAGTTTGTTTTCTTTTTGTTCTCCCTCCTAGCTACCCTCCACTCCCCTCCACTTTCAGGACAATTTCTTTCCCTGAAGCGGACAGGTATGAGCTGAATATGTTGAATATTTGGCTGGAAATAATCTACTTAACATAGGTATTTCTATCTAAATTTCACCCCTGGAAGGCTTCCTCAGTGCTGCTGGGAGCTAAAGGAATGGCGGTTTTCAGGTATGCTGCATCACCTGCATTCACAAGCCTTTGTGGTAGAGAAATTTTAAAAATAGAATGATTTTTTTTGTGTGATGTTGGAAGGTTAGGTTAGGTTTAGGCTGTCATTTTCTGTGACAGCCAGGTGAAATACATGCTCCTGGGCAAGAAGGGCAAATAGTGAGTGTTATTATTACCAGGAGAAAGTTCCAAGGCAGAGGACAAGACCAGACTGTCCATGATGAGGTACCTTGCTGGAGACATGTGATGGGACTGGTAGTGCAGCCTTTTACCAGCATGGGAGAGAGTCTATGAATTAAAACCAGAGATTATCTGCTAGGATGTCGCTCATCAGTTTGTAGGATATAGAACCCCTCCCTTGGCCACCCAGTTGCTTTTCAAGAGATAATTTAGGAAATAAGAATTAAGAAGAACTTGTTTTTAGACAATTCTGAAAAAATTGAAAATCACTGACTTTCATTGACTATCACTGAAGCTGATAAGACAATGTCATTAATGCTCTCCCAAACACTCTGTTCTTCGGTAATTTATTCACCTGGTCATGCTCTGGAGTAGAAAAAAAGCAAAGAACTCACAGAAAACAAAAACCAAAACAAGCCAATAATTGAAAAAATGGCTTTTAAAAAATGTTGATCGCTTTTCTCTCAGTATCAATTCTCCATTGCAGCACAAATTAGAAGGTAAATAAGGTGTAGCTGACGTGATACAATTTGTCTTTCGTCATTTATGAGGAGAAATTCAGGAAGTAAGCTTTGTATTTCTCAGAAAATGGAGATCTGTAATGCTAGTTGTGCTACTAGACATGAAACAGTTACTCTTTGTAAAAAGTGCTGCTGGGGTGCACAAGGTGCTTGAATAATCTTTCTTACCTACCTTTCCTGAAATCATAATGATCCCTTTCATGTAATTTGGCCATCTAAAGATCAAATTGGCGTTGGGTTAGTTGTTTTATTGCATATGTCTTTAATTCATTGCTTTGTCAATGAATCTGTAACATTTTTCCCCTTGTGTTTTCAGAATTGGAAGGAAGTAGTTGACTGGTAATGATTTTTGTGAGTGTCTAGTCCTGGTTTGTTTTGGTTTTGCACAAGGGTTAAAAAGGGTTTATTACCAGGCAAAGAGCTTCTGTGTGCTTGGACAAGGACTTGAGACAGCCTTCTCCTTCAGAGCCTTTCACAGGTCTCTGAGTATGGACTAGTTATGAGGCCACATTATTTGTGTTAGGTATCTAAGTCAATATTTAGCAGAATTCTGTTGGAACATCCTGTTTCCTCTGTATTTCAGTAGCAAAGAGAGATAAGCTATTGCACTACTTTATACAAGGCGTTTACTCCCATCCTATTCCACATTAATTCCACTCAGACAGATCATGTGATGAGAAGAGCCATCACTTTAGTCCTTTTTGTGTCCCTTCCATTTGTGCTTTGAAATTTATTCTCTGATACATGAGCAGTAGTTTTGGGAGTGATACAGAGAACACGGAGAAAGAATAGGAGGAACTTCTGGTCCTTTGCTACCTTCAGTGATTCCCTAATTTGACCATTTGTGTTCATCTATAAAGTAGAAAATGATACTTTAGATATCTTGCTAGTAAATAGATCAGGGTCAGTAGAGACTAAGAGGAGATTTATCTCCATCCTAAGCAGAGAAATCAGATATTTTCTTCTCTTGACTACACCATCTATATCTCAGACTATACTGACATCCTAGTTTTGTAGATAGACAGTTCCCTGCATTCAGCTCAATTTAGACAACATGTTCTTCCAGCATATGACCTGTGTGAATGTATGTCATTTTGTTACTATTGTGCTGTATTGAATTTTTGTGTTTGTTGTGATCCAGGCTTCAGCACTCACCACCAAATAAATAAATAAAATAATTATACAGGCAATTCCTGATCAGGAGATTTTAAAATGTAAAGGTTCAATGCAAAAAATAGGAAGTTTCAGTCACCTTTAACCTGTTTACTTGTTAAGTACCGCAGGAACTGTATGTCACTCTAATATTTACCAGTACACAATATGAGAAAGCTTTTATTTATTTTTTCTTTCTTCATTATCTTCATTTTGAAGATCTTGCTCCAGAATTTCATTATAACAGGCATCCTGTATCAGAATGCTCTCAGTAAGTACTGAGCAGCCTCTGCTGATGGGATGTGAAATAGAGGTTTGTGTGAATGCTGGTGGTTGAACAAACGGCTTATATGAGAGCTCAGCTTTCCAGACCCATGCTTCATTTGTGGATCAGGCTGTATCAGACCCCAGAGAAGGAACTCAGGTCATATCATCTTAATTTTCCTTCCTGAAACACTAATTTCTCCATCATAGCTGTAAATAGTCTTATATAGCCAGCTCAGATGTAGATACAAGCATGAAATAAGACCAGAAGTATCCCACACCTCACCTAAGTGCCTGCATAACCCAGAGCTTCCTGCAAGCATCTGATTTATTGTACAAGCACTGACTGGAGATCCACATACATGCCATAAGACTCTGTCCCCAGTTTTGTGTGCATGATCAGACCACAGTGTAACAGTTCAAAGAAAAAGATATGAATGAACAGTAGAAGAATGATCCAGCGTGCTGATGCTATCCCCAAGAGAATTTGCCACTGTGCTTTAGAGGCTAAAGTTCCTCTAAAACCAGTTTTCTTTCTAAACTTTATTTCTTATTGCCAGAAATAAACTCTGGTGCAAGATTACTAGCTAATAGGTTGAGCCTGTTGGTTTGTGAAACATATAATTCTCTGAAACAGTAAGTGTCTGTCCTCAAAACATATGCACTTCAAGAATAAGAATAAAATCGTAGAAGAATCAGTCTAGCTATTTTTTTTTAAAAACTTTTAATTAAAATTAAAATCAGGAATAGAAATAGAACAGCCCAGAGTTCACGACCTACTCAGGAATGCAATTAACCCATAAAAATCACGACTGGGATTTGTTGTAAGGTAGAAATATGATCCCTTAAAAAAAAAAAGTTGCCCCTTTGCAAAGTACCAAATGATGGAGGAGAACAAAATAAGAGAGAGATGAGCTGTTTTTATTTTAACCCAATTTCCCTCCCTTCTCAACCAGAAAGAGCTGTAAAAGAACAAACCCATCACCTCCTGTAGTCAAATTTCACAGCAAACAAGAAGTTCGAGCAAGTCCATGATGACTTTTATCTCTGTAAGTCTAATCCCATGATAAACCTCTTGTTTCCTATGGTTGATGTTCCACTATTTTACTAGTTGTGAATTGTGATGGCTCACGACGAGGGCTCACATTGTGGATGGCTCACAATGAACAAACAGAACCTGACAGTTTCCTTCCTTAAAGTAAACAGAAGTGGTACTTAGACACAGTTCAAAGAGTTTAGAATTCCCAGATTAGCTATTATTACTCTTTTGGTGGGCAAAGAGACCCGGTATTCATTCTAGTAAAGGCACTTTTTTTATTTTTCTCCTTTCTCTTTTTTTTTTTTTTTTTTTTTTTACTGGCAGTTAAATGACTACACAGTTACCAAGCATGCTTTTTTATTTTACAGTCTTCCACTTTTCCATACAAGGTGGTCTACACATTTACATCAGTGCTTGTTTACTTCTTCCTTCTTTTCTGAGAAAAAAGTCATGCCTTTTGTATTTCTCGGAAAGAGTTATAGCAGTAGTCCCTCTGCCCTCAGAGCTGCGTGGTACTAGATTGTTACCAAACAGAGCAAGAGATCATATGCTAATAATAGAGTGACCTCTATGAGGCCTTTGATCCAAGATTTTTGAAAGCATGGAGTAAACCTACCTACAAATTGTCCTTGTTACTCATTAATAGCCACAGATTCTAGGATATCTACAATGGAAATAAGCTTTTTAAGAGACCTTAAGTACCACTGCCTACAAAGACTACAAAGAGTTCATAAAATGAATGCTATCAAAAAAAGTGTAAATTAAAACACATTTGATATTCTGAATTAAACTCTGGTTTGGAAACTCCTTCATCATCAAGATCTGTGTTAATTCTATGTGAGTGTAAGAATGTACCTATAGTGCCATAACCTTTGGTTGTACACCAAGAGTATGGGTGGAAAGGAATTTATCTCCTCTAACATTAAATATCAAATATAGGTTTGATGTACTGGAACAAATCCAGTGGAGGGTTACCAAGATGGCTCCTACTGGAATATATGACATATTGAGTTTGAAGGTCCTAATATATCTTATTATATAAGATAAGTAAATCCTTTGAGAGGACTTACTTATCTTATATAATTAATTAATGCATCTACCTTATGCGGACATGCAGGGTAGACATCCAAAATCTCCTCAGGGCTGCACAGCAAAAAGTCTAAGACAACAGATGCAGAAAAATGCTAAGATATCAAGGCTTTTTTTTTACTATTTGAGGATGGTCAAAGAGCGGAATAGAGGCCCAATGAGGCTGTGAAATGTCAATTTTTAGAGATATCCAAAACTTGATCAGATGAGACTATTTAAGTTCAGTGATGACTCTGCTTTGATTGAGGAGTTGAACCCATGATTTCCATATAACTTACACATCTTTCTTTATCACAACAGAAAGATCTCTGTAAAGTGAATTCCGCCATTCTAAAAGTATCTCATTTAGTTATGTGTAATAGTCCTGACTTGTCTGTCTCTTTCTCTCTTGACTATAGGAGTACTCTAGGAAGTACCTTAGCCTGGTAGATGTGTAAACTCAATTGAGACAAAATATATTCCTAGTCATCCAAGTGTCAGTTGCCAATGCACAGGAATTTTGAGCTTATTGAGACACCCTGAGTATCTAAGCCCTCTCCAGATGCTGGAAAATATGATACAGGGCTTCTCAAGGGATACTTGGCACTTAGTTGTGGGCAATGAAATCAAGCCCATGTTGTTAGATGGAATAAATCCAGGTCCAAGCATCTTCCCAGTTAGTATGTAAAGAAAAGATATTTAGCTCTATCTATTTTTCAGTAGCAATTTGGACCTCTGCTTTGGGCAGGCAATATTCTAAGCACGTGAATAAAGACAGACATTAATATATTGTTAGGTACATTATACAATGGTGCTCTGCAGTTCCCATTGTGATAAGTGTAATTGAATTTTTCCAGGAATTGAGTTGTTTATTATTGCTATGTCCTCTAATTAAAAAAGTGTTTCTTTTGTAAAAAATGGAAAAAAAAAAAAAAAAAAGGTGGAAAACTGAAAACTGTTTTCTTAGATGGAATACTTTTAGAGGTTTATTTTGGAAATGTGAAGGTTTTCATGTTCTTGACAAAAATTTCCTGTTTTGCACAGAAGGTACATGCCTGTTCTGATAAAATACATGTAACTCCATAATTCTCAGCTTAGCAATGATAGGAGAGAAATGTTTTGAACATACCAAAGGAGGGATCTCTGTAATGGAACCAATTCATTTTTGGCATGTAAATCTTTGTTATTTACAAAATGCTCTAGAAACGTCAAAGATTCAGAGAGATGTAAATACACAAGGTTTAAATTTGTAAGTCACAGTGTGCTTGAAGGAGAAATAGAACATTTGCTGGTGCTTCTGGACTTGTTGCAGGTAAGAATAAGGTGATGTGTCACTGCTGAAGCTTGGTTGACAAACTAACTTTGCTGACACTGTGCTGAGATTAGAACTTCAACAAATGTTTTTGGTTATCTCTCTCTGTTGGAGGGTGTGAGCAGAAAAACACAACTAAAACAGCACTTCTAATCAAAAGAGATGTGATCGTGGTACACTTACACCATTTCAAGGTTGTCTTCATTTGTTCACATTGCTGTTACCATGATATGATGGTATCTTGAATGTGTGAAGTGGTGTTGGATCAGGCTTGCTGACACTGGTGACAAAACCAGGGAAGGGGCAAACTGGGATGCTGTGACTATTAACATCTTAGTGGTCTTTTCCAACTTTAATGGTTTTACAATTTTGTGATACACTGTAATCATCCCCTTTCAATAGCTGAGTAAACTGAGGCACAAGGAGGAGATGCTAACCAAAGAGCTTTACAAAGACACAGCCTGCAAGAGAAGTGTCTTTCTCTCCTGATTCCTCAGCATTTGCCTTTTAACCACCAGACCATGAATCCTGTTTGCTTTGTTTTCTTGGGTTTTGTGCATGTTTGTTTTCCTCTTTCATGTTCCTAATGGTGCTGGTCCATAGCAGGCAGTGGACAGCTGACAGATTACAGGAGGTGCCTGGCTGAAATGGGAGGCAGGATGCTTCATCAGCTCTGGGGCTATTTAACATTTTCCTACCCTGTGGATCTGAATCCCTCCCACTCGTGCTCGTATAACATCCCCGGGGCAAGGACAGCAATCACCTAAATGGAAAAAGGAAACATTTCCTGTGCCTTTAACTACTTTTAGTGCAATTTGGCAGCTTCAAAGAAAGCAACGTGCTTAGTTAAGAGTCAGCCAACACTCCATAAGTACTTAGAAACCTGTGATTTCCATGCACAAATCCATTAGAAGAATGGATTTGTGCTGCACTGTAGGAGCTAGGAAATATTTGCTGACCTCCCCAAGATACAAAATATCCAAAAGAAAGTGGTTTTAAATAGAACACCTGGGGTTGATTCTTACCCTCACTTCACAAAACTTTTTATTAGGCTCCTTCTGCTTCACTTGTTATAATGTAAGTGTACAGGCACCAGTGAATAATCTTCACTTTCATACCTCTCTGTCCTTCCACAGAAAGCTCCTGTTAGCAGATCAGAGAAAAAGAGACAGAGCAGGACAAGGCCACCAGCACGAATGCTGGAGGAGCCTCTTGACCTTTCTCTTTACCTCATAGGTTCTGCAAAACTGTTAAACCACAGTCCTGACTAGTTTACTGGTAAGAGAGAATTGACCTAAGCCGGTGAAGCAAAGCTTTACTGCAACTGCCTGACGTGTGTCTGTAGGCACTCTTATTTCATTGTTGCATTTTCATCCCTTTTCTTTCCAGCTGCATATCCAGATCTTATTTTTGATGTTATGGTATCAGAAAACAATTTCATGTGCATAGCAAAATGGCTTTGATAACACTGAGAGATGCCTTAAACCCTCGTGTAAGAGTAATTTTCTGATCTGATGTCAAATGCAATTTCATATCCACAGCTGACATTAGTGCAGATTTCATTTCATCCAATATTATGCTCCACTGAAAGTTACACTTGGAAATGTTCTTGGGTGCAAAAAACTAAAATGCCTTGAGTGGTACTCAAATACATCAGCTCCATGAAGAGTCAGAGCCACAGAGGAAAACAGAAAAACTCCTCCAGAGCTTCCCTGATCCTTCCTCTGCATATTAATTTCTTTAATGTAGGCAGTGAGATAAGTACTCATGACCAGGACAATAGGTAATAGCCTCGAGCTGTTGCAGGGGAGGTTCAGGTTGAATGTTAGGAAAAACTTCTTCATAGAGCAGGTTGTGAAGCATTCTAACAGGCTGCCTAGAGAGGTGGTAGAGTCACTGTCCCTGGAGGTGTACACAAAAAGGGAAAGGCACAGAGAGACATGGTTAGTAGGCATGGTAGTGGTGGGTTAATGGTTGGATGGGTTGATCTTGTGGTCTTTTCTATAACCTTAATGATTCTACATTTCTATGACCATATACCCTCTTCAGGACATCGAGAATATCTCATCATGCTTATTTGTGTAGTTATTTTTTCTCAGCTTTAGGGACATGTAGCTGATGCTGCAAGATAAAAAATAATAATAAATGGATACAGACCAGAGAGCACCTGAAATGTCTGTATTATCTCTGGATGCCAGAAGCAAAGCTCTTGCTGGGATTATTCTCATATTATTTTGCCCTGAGATTCTAATTAAAATACAAGCCCTTACTGAGCCGGGCATTGCTAACATAGAAACTCCGATCAAGAAAAGCCATGATTTTAAGTCCTGCTTTGTTAAGGGGGGCTGTGCTGGTTTGGGTAGGTCTTAGTGAAGTTAGGAGAATGAAAAAACGGAAAAACTGGGTATGAGTGCTGGAGACCCTTGCTCTTCTGGCTCACCTTCCTCAAATGAAGCAAGATGCTGGATGAAACATTTTCACTCCTTTCTTTCCCTTTCCTGGAGAAGGGAAAGGGTCAAGCAGCACTTGGTGGTAAGGGATTTCATTGCCCCTAAAAGCAGGAAGATTTGCCCCTGGGAAAGATGCAGTGTCCTGGCATGAAATGTGCAAGAGAAAAGGCATGGTAAATGTCATAGAAGCTGTGGATCAACTCTGTGGCGGGTGTGAAAGAGCAAGAGTGAGGACAGTCCTACTGAAAAGAGATTCTGTGAAAGAGGTGTTATTGAATGGCTGATGAGTGGCCTTTAGTCAGCCTCCTGCTCTTTAATGGGTGACTGAGGAGGTGCGTGTGGCTTTTAGCAGCATTAGTGGCATTTTAATTCTTCCACAAGCTCAAGAGGGAATAAGAAAGCTCTGGATTATTTTCTCTGTTGAATGTCAGTGGTAAACACTTTTTCATGCTTCTGCTGACCTCATATAGCCATCAGTCAGCCTACTGGCCAGTGTATCGGTCTGTTGGCCAATAAAGAGCTGGCATGCTCATCAGCCTACTGGGTTTATTTTAAGCTTTTCTTGGAGCATATCTCTTAAAAGTGTCAATCTGCTTTTTTTTCCCCACTGTTACCAGTGGAAATTTCATGTTTGAAAGGGATGCAGATTTTGCCTCAGTGTTATATACTCGCAGTATAATGGGAAGTTAAGGAAAGTTGAGTAAGTTAAGGAACTTTTTTCAAAAGAAAACTTACAGTGGAAATCATTCTGACCTTTTTTTTTTTTAAAGGAATGTTGAAATGAAAGTGCTTTCCATTTGAGTTGTTTAACCTCAGTAGGTCTCAAACACCTCATCCATTTCTGAAAATGAATCCAGATCCTTGAAAGGACACAAGTGCTTCTCTGCCTTTTAGGATGAGACTAAGACTGCTGACTTCTCTAAGACCTACTCAAGCCCAGCAGAACGTTCCATTAAAAAGCAGGACCTAGTATCACAGCTATTATTTGTTGGAGTTTGTATGACAGCAGTGCTCAGCTCAGTAAGGACTTGTATTTTAATTAGAATCTCTAAGTGCAAAATAATATGAGAATAATCCCACTAAATGCATCAGGCTCTTGTCTACCAGGGTTTCAGGGTTGTCTGCCTATTCCAGGAGTTCATGGAAGTCACACCATGCTGGGTCCTCGACAGAGATGTGTTGGCTGTGTTGTGGGTTGCGTCTAACATCATCGGACACTGAGGCAGAAGAGAGATGCCAGGATGAAAATGAATGAGATGTCTATCATCCAGAACAGAAAGATGGACTGGGGGCAAAGAAATGAAGCTACTGTGGTGTGTGAGGTTTAATGGGGCTTTTTCTGGGCAAAAACAAAATGATGCAGTATTTTCCAGAGCCAGAAATTCCACACTTGTTTTCAGAGGGCAGTCCTTGGTTGATTAGTGCTTTTCTGCTCACCTACATCATGGGAACATGTCTGAGGTTTCTGTTCATAATCTTTTTTTTTTTTTTTTTTTAAATTTTGCTTTTCCAATTTAAGAAATGCAAGAAAAATATCCAAACTACATAAAACTTTTACTCCATCTTATTAAAAACTAGACAAAACAAACCTAACAAATTGCTTATAGGAATAAGTAAAACAGCTCTTTAGAAATGACTGAGAAAGGGTCAGGCTGCAGTCAGCCACAGAAAGCATTGGTGGTGGGAGTGCATGACAAGGTGGAGGCTGGGGGTGGAAGATGCAGTAGAAGAGAAGGTCATTTTGTTGACTGTGACTATTTACACCAGGTTAGGATCTGAGTATCTATAAACAATGGCAATGCTAAAGGTCACAGAAGACACTCATGAGGACTGCTGGATGGAAATAATTTTCTTTCCACTACTCATAAAAGTAGAAAGTGAAAAAGAGAAATCAAGTGTGTCTTCTGCTGATACAATAAGTGCACTACACGCTCTGTCTTCTGGGAGCCTTGTGCTCTGGCAATCCCTTCTCATTTTGCTCATGCTAAACGTACAAAGAATGTGACATGAGGAGCAATTTGAAATGATACTCAGGGCACTGCATGTGATGACTTACCTCTTAGATGGAGAGAACAGCATTTGGAAACTGTTTGGAAGAGCTGAGCTGCAGAAGGAAACTCAGTGCCCTCTCCTCTGCAGCTCTGAGGTGCTGCTGAATGATGGGGAGGAAATATCTTAACTGTGAAGACTGGCAGGATTTATTAACTCGGGCTCAAATGCACTAATGCCAGTTGACATTCCACTGCATGAGGCTGATTTTATCTGTGCATTGCTAAATATGCCAACCAGATGAGTGCTTTTGCTCATGTAAGAGAACAGTCCCAGTCAAAATCCTGTCTGTGAGTGCAGCCGGGATTCACAGGTGCAGGTTTACAAGGAAAGAGGAAAGAAGTGGGCTTTATGTTCTCATTAGCCTCCATCTCCTTTCCTTTTTGGCCAAAGATCCCATCCTAGCTATGAGGCTTTTTTCCTCACATCAGCAAAGTATTGCTCACAGCACTGCTGTGGGGAGATATGGACAGAGAATAGAGCATGGGTATGGGGACAGCCCCAGTGTACGAAGCAACCTTCTTCCACTGACTGGAGTCTTCTTCTTTCTCTTTGTATTAAAACACCAAGGCCCGATATCTGATCTTCCTCCCCATAATAATAATACTGCTTCCCTGGCTCCTATCTAGGATGCTAGCCTTTTCTTCTTCTATATAGACCCCACAAGTAGTTTGTTTCCCAGCCTCCTGAAGGTAGCAGCTATGATCATTTCCTTGACAACATTTTAATGTTGTTGGTTTGACATCTCTGTTGCTATTCAGGTTGGATGTAATGAAAAATTTCTTCTCAGAAGGAGTGGTGAGATATTGGAGCAGGCTGCCCAGAGAGATGGTGGAGTCTCTGTCCCTGGAGGTGTTCAAGAAAAGAGTAGATGTGGATCTGAGAGATGTGGTTAGTGGGCATGGTGGGGATGGGCTCATGGTTGGACTAGATGATCTTAGTGGTCTTTTCCAACCTTATTGATTCTAAGATTCTTTGATTCTATGATTCTATAATTCTATACTGGAAGCAACTGATACTGTACTACCAACATATGCAGTCTATCTTTCAAGGAGAAATGCTTGAGAGGTCTGTTTTTCTCTAACCCTTTTTTTCCCTGCTGTGAGTAACATCTTCTCTCCTCCCCAGCATGCACATCAGCTATTGGAAGTCAATACCTGGAGCACTATGCACCCTTGTTAAAATAAGGAGCCATTTAAACCTTCAATTCTCTTTGATGTTTCTGAACTACTGCCTGCTTTTCATTGCACCATATTATGCCTGAGAACTTGGACATATTTTCCTGTAATTCTTTAGAAAGATGCCTTTTTACATCTGGACATAATGAGGGGACAAGACAAAGACTGGACCCCCTTCTCCACTGAAATGAAGGGAAAGGCTATGGGTTACACCTGCTAAGTGAACAGGCAGATAGCTCTTCCCTGTTTTGCCTTACATAGCCATTCCCAATGAAGGACTGTTTTGTATAGACACAAGAGAAGGAGGCAGGGACCACAGGTGCTTTAGCCCTAATTCCTGTCACTATAGGACACACTCTCTTTCACGGCATCACAGAATCACAAAATGGCTGAAGTTGGAAAGCACATCTGGGTCCATCTTGTCCAACATCTGCTCCAGCAGGGACACCCAGAGCAGCATACCCAGGATCATGCCCAGAGGGGACTGCACAAATTTTCTGGGCAATCCTCACTGCTACATTTCTTCCTGAGATCTTTATGCCAACCTCAGTGTACCTAACTACTGCAGGTTACTCAAAGCACAAAGCTGGGGGGAGCTGAGCAGAAGAAGCTACTTGTGTTTGGCCTTCTGCCTTCTTGTTCACAGGCTTCAGCAAAACCTTATGCCTGCAAAACGGGCTGCTCTGGGCTCTATTCATTTCTATGCTTTAACAGGGTGGCACCAAAAGAGAATTTCCACTGTTCTTTGGTTGCATACTCCAGTGCTTTACTTCACACCAAAACAACTGTCTATGCCTGTCTACTGTGTGTACGAGGACTTTTGACCTGTTGCCCACTAGTATGGAAGAAAAAAGTAAGGCCATAAAATGCACTTCTTGTTTTCGGCTAGTATTATCATGCATTATCACTGAAAAATATGCTTTTTTTTTTTTTTTTTTCTTTCTTTTTTCTTTTTCTTTTTAAGGTTACAGAGTGATTTCTGTGTTATGATGGAATCAGTTCACAGTACTTAGTGCCAGAATTGTGGTTAATTAGTAGCCAGTTTAGGAAATTATGTTATCATTACCTCATCCTTTCTTAGCTTAGCAGCTTTCTCCTCTTCCACATCCCCCTTTCTGTCCTCTGCAACATTTTCTACCCAAGGATATAATTTTTCTTAATGACACCCATGTCACACATATAAACTCAAATCTCCTAAACATACCTCGCACCTCAGCTCTCCAGTAGTTTGAAATTCCACATGAATTAACATTTTTTTTTGTGGTGTGGATACTAACCAAGGAAAACGAAGTCTTCCCCCCCAACTCTCCATCCCCCCACCCCAAATATGTTGCCCTACTCTTCTCTTCACCATCCTGGTTTTACACTAGCTCTTACCTATGCAGCTCCATACCAGGTTCTGGGGCTGACACTGGGTTGGCCTGTGTGCAATCTCTGTTTGTTGATGATGTGCATGCTCACTTCCACCCTCAGCCCCTCTTCCACAGATGGAAAGCAAAGAGAAAAACATACACAAGGGAGCAAATGAGCACGTCCCCACCACAACTCGTGGCAGCGTATAGAGTTAGAAACTACAAGAGAAATAGGGATTTTCAACTGACACATTGTAATCAGAAATCTGTTATTCATTGCAGAGAAGGAAGGGGAATGAGTTCAGAAATGGACAACTTAGATTTACTTGTTTTCTGTTCAGTTTTGCACTAATCTTGGCTTTGTCCAGACCCATTAAACACCTCAGGATGAAAACCCACAGTAAATGCATGGGAGGAGCAATTCTCTACCAAGATTTCGCCCAGAATGACTTGAGATTGGTCTTCTGTCACTATCCTTCAAGATAAAGTCAACTACCTCTGAATAACAGATCTCTCACGGATGGAGTTATTTTCCTTCTGTGTCTTCTCCAGTCTCTTGGAACTCTTTGTGTTGAGACTTGGGCCATCTTGGTGAAGGGTGGCTGATGTGGAAATCTCTGGAGCACAAAGCTCTGAGCGATATCTGGAGCACAAAGCTGTGAACTGACAAAGCTGAAACCAAAGATCTGAACTGCTTTCATTGGTGTGAGACACATATTCTATAAACAGGAACAGAGAAACATCATGGGTTTCTCTTGCTGTGCAATATTAAAGCGTTCAACCAAATGTGGATTTCGTTCTCTTTTTCTACCTCAATTTGTTTCCAGTTCCCTTTATCTTGGTGTCTCATACAGTGAGTGCATTTGACTAAATTATCTCTGTTGCCTCATGTAAAAGGAATTAGATCTGGATTGCAAATTTTAGGATAGCACACCGCATATTGCCTCTAGTTCTTTTCTCCTGTAATATATATCAGTTTTCTCTTCTCCTCAGCTTTCACACCTATCAAGCATTTGCAGAATGGGTAGGGCTGGCTCACACATTAGTCATTTCTTCACCAAACTGATTATACGTTTTTGCAGGTTTTGCCTGCCCTAAAAGCTTCTGTTGCTCTTCTCTGCACCCCTCCCACTCAACATGGATATGAAGGGCCTGGAAATGCATGTGATAATCCACACACAGTTTTCCCACAGCTGAAGGAGAAGGACTTTTACTTCCCAACGGTTATCACAATATTGAGACTGGCCAAAATCACCCAGGCTTTTGCCATATCACATTTCAAGGCAGAACTATCTGTGGCCTCTCAGGCAGTCTTTAGGCTAGAGAAATAGGTTGTGTTTGAAAGTAAATAAATGCGTTACTGAATTTTAAACAGGACTTTGCACTAAGGATAAATCAAGCTTCAATTCATATGAGCTGGCTGTAGTCAACACCAGCAGTGGGGTGTGTGGGAAACTTTAATGTATGAATTTCTTCCATATACTCATCACTAACTCCTGTTGAAAATTGCATGAGTTGAAACATGCTAAATTTTTTCTAGACATGTTGTGTCTTTCAGTGAACATCGCTTCTCCCCAGATATCTTCTGACTAAAAATATTTCAAAGGTTCTTATTGGTAAATGTGTTTGTTTCTGTTTTGTGTGGAGGATGAAACAGGTGATCAGGTAATGCACCTCTCAGGGCAGTTTTCTGCTGTGTCTCTGCTGTCTCTTGTGATTCAGAGCTATGGAGGTCCCAAAAAGAGGACCTGTGGAACACCGTAGCAGGACCATAGGACAATGTTTCCATGAGACTCACACCACTCTTCTTCTCCAGGGTGTTACCATCCATCCAGCTCCTGCAACCATCCATCCTTCTGTAAATATTATCCCAGGCTGGATGTGGCTCTGGGCAGCCTGATCTAGTGGTTGGTGACCCGGTACACAGCAGCGGGGTTGAAACTAGATGATCTTTGAGGTCCCTTTGAACCCAGCCCATTCTATGAGTATATGATTCTATGATTCTGGGGTACCTTGCTGCCAGGGCTTCATCCGGGTGGTTTTCATAGTGGATTTTATCACTTCTCTATCATCAACTAGGCAGTCACCATCAGAGCATGACAGTAAGAGCCAAAGGCAGCACTTCAGCTCTATGGAAGAAGTGACTTTAACCAAGGAGAGAAAGTCTCTTCCCTTGTTTGCTGAGGAGAGAGAAACCATGGGAATCTCATCCAGGCCAGAGACACAGCAAGGTGCTGTGGGACCCAGGCTGGGAGTCAGCTCCCAAGCGTGACCAGAACTGGTGGTAGTGTCATGGCATGTGGGCCTCTCCTCTGCTAACACACCCAGCTCTACTATGTCCAACATGCCCTGAGGACACAGCTGAATGCCATAATGAATTGGCAGTATAGATGCCCTGTGACTTATCTAAGATTTGTTTTAAAAAGCCTAATTTGGAAGGGTAGGTTGCCCAGTAAAATTCATATGTTTGTTCCCATCTTAGTTTGTCCATAAACAAAAAGAAATTGGCACAGCTTTTCCACCGCATGTGAACCTTCATGCTTCCCTGCTTTTCTATCTGCAGCCTCTCTCCACCAAAAGCTTCAAATGCTTCGAACTGGCATCCTGATGCAAAGCAAAGCTGTTTCTTTTTTTCCTATTCAACACAGGGATTGCTTCTAAGGGTAGCTATCTTTTCAAATTTGGATTCAAGAGATGCTGCACTGTGGTCTCAGCTTATTTCTCACACAGCTGGATGCGTTTCAGGCATGGTGTGCATCAGTGCTTTGAACAACACTTGACTCCTCAGATAGCCATGCTGAAGTCAAAGGCCATCTTAACTGAGTGAGGTGTTATTTCTGGAGGGAAAGACACATCTGTACCTTTGCTCAGACTATTTTGTTTTGAATCTCTTATAAATATCCAGCTTCTGAGATGAGATTATCATCTGAGAATCTCCTCTTTTCTTTTCTTTTTTTTTTTTTTCCAGCATAAATTGTTCTTAATCTCCATGGTGGTATGCAACCTAGAAAAAAAAAATAACCCTAGCCACAGAAGGTAAATTAGAAGATCTTTGAATTTAGTATTTTGCCTTAAGACTTCTAGGTAAGCTTTCAATTTTTAACACCTGACATCTCCACCTTGCAGACATACAGCTCTAAGCACTGATGCCTGGTCACCTCTAAGTGAGTCTAAAGCCTGGGGATTGCAATGCTTAGCTTTTTTCTACTCATGCTCTGAGGGCTGATTTTAAATGAGTTGAGTTAAATCAGAGAAAAATTTCCCCTGCTGGAGACATTTGTAATCCGAAATAAATGTTTGGACTGTCTTCGTTTCATTCATTTAATTGAACCTCTTGATAAGATGCTTGATTTAGGCTAACATGGTACAAAGACCCCTAAGTTGCTTCTCACTGTTTTCCTCATGTCACATTGGTCAAATGTAAATGTGACATAACTTACTTGCCCTTATCAGCTAGTATTACTGCAAGACAGTTAAAAAAAAAAAAAAAAAAAGAAAAAAGAAAAAGAAAAAGAAAAAGAAAAAAAGAAGGTGACATTAAACCAGCTAAAAAAAATCTCAAGAGACCTGTCAATCAAGAAAGATATTTACTGAAGCTTCTATTGACCCATATATGCTCTTATCTAGAAACCTTTATCTTCTAAGACAATGTTGACTAACAGCTTTTCCTTTACTCTTGTTTCTATCTTAAAAGAATAACAAATAAGCTTAATTCTTCACAAAATCTTTAGCAAATGCCTTTTAAGCCTAACACAATGGTGGTTATTTTAAGAAGGACGGCTAAGCACTGCAACACTTTTCTATTTTTCTGTCTTCGTTTTTCATATTGCAGCACTTAATCACAGTTAATCTTTGCGCACAAGGAAGACACATTAACTTTGTTTGCACAGGACTGATATAAAAGCTTTCAACTCCTCCGTTCCCTTCTTCGTCTCCCTGGTAAGCTGCACCATTTTAAATAACAGATAAAGGAAATGCTGCAGATTCAGTGATACAGTATATCCTTGCTCATGTAACTGCAGGGACTTCACTCTACAAGCAAAGTTACAGCCTGAGAGATGAGCCAGCTGAAGCTGAGCATCTGCAAATCCCACGGAAGGGTCTGAGCCAAGGAGAAGGGCCCATCTTAAAAGGGTGTATGAATACAGCTGTTGAGAAGATGCCAATACAGGTATGAAGAGAGCATCTCCCTGTACAGTAGAGGTGTTCAGATGTCTCCCTTTTCTGCAGACACAAGCAAGCTTCATTGTCAGTGTTGCAGCCACTTCCTAACATTTGTCTGAGTGTAATAGAATCAATCATAGAATCAGAATTTTGAATTAGAAGAGACCCTTAAAGGCCACCTCCCCTGCACTGAACAGGGACACCTACAGCTAGATCAGGTTGCTCACAGCCCTGTCCAGCCCAGTCTGTTCCCTCTGTGTTTTTCTTCAAAGGCTATAGCAATGGTTTGCTTAAGAGTCTTGTTTTAATAGGGTTTTATTCTCCAAGGAGGTGAAATTAAGGGCTAAATCTCAGCTCCACTGAAGTCAGTGAGCCTGAAATGAATAGAATTTCTTTTGGACTGATTCCGAATCTCACTGTGGAGGGTAATGGTAATTTAAATGCTTTTTATGGCCTCTTTACTCTGTCAGAGCAATAAAAGGGGGCTTAGTCTTTGGCTACACCCAAAAGTTGTCCTGCTTAATTATCTTCAAATAGTTAAAGTAATAGAAACCTTTGCCTGCTCCTTGCCTCCTCCCTCACACCTACTAAAGCAGATTTGCTGGTACAAATGTACTGATGTGGGGCATGAAGGGAATTAGGCTACACTGGCTCGGGGGTGTTGGCTGGAAGAAGATAGCTGTATGTTAATTCGTTAAGTTAGGTCTTGCTCCTGGATCTTTTTGTTTGTCTGATCAAATGGGTACTACTGAGATGAGGACGAATTCTGGTCTCTTGCAGCTGGATGTATGCTCTGGCCACATTATGATCCCAAATTGGGAGCAGACAGAGATGTGCGTGGAGACAGGTGTGCCTTTGTTTGCACAAACAAAAAATCTGGATATGTGGCCCAGAGGAAGTGTTATTGCAATAGTCCCTAATGAGGACGTGTGGGAATCTGGGCTCTGGGATATGGCATAATGCATATCCTTGACTTTCTCTAGGAAAATCAGTAGGAATAAAGAAGCAAGGATTGAAGATGAGACATCCCATGGCATTGTAGATGTTAAAACACAACCAGAGATCCTCTTTTGCTGACTCTTGCCAGTTCTGCATCCTGTTTTGTGTTTGCTAGAGTCCAGTAAAGCACAAAGAGTAGGTGTTGTTCCAACATTTCCCATCTCTGTTCAGGCATTTCTGGGAGCTATTCTCAGAGAACAAACTGAAAAACACTGTACATTCTTTGGCTAGGAACCATTTTGTTTCTCTATGAAGTGCTGTAGTATAAATGAATGTGTATATATATGCAAACAAATACATAAAGAATATTTGTTTAGTGGTCAGAAGAAGCAAAGCTGCCCTTGCCCTTTCATCCTGAGATGAGAGGACATTAGATCAGGCTAATAACCAGCTAGACTTATTTTATTGTTATTATTTTAAATAAAAATAAAACAAAGAACACTTTTTCTTGTTGTTATGTTTCAGTTGTACTATTTTATCATAACAGTAATTAGGTACAGGAGGCTGGTGCAGCCGGTACACTAATCAGCCATCCAGTAGACTCAGAACCCTGAGAGTAAAAAGATTATGCTCAAAGTACTTTTCTGTGGCAATAAATAGACCATGGCCCTGGTAGTGAGTGGTACAACATGACTCGTATTTACAAAGACTCCTTCTGTTCCCTGTTACCAAACAGTTCTGCCTCCTCTGCAATGTTCACTTTCCACATGTATGCATTTAGTGTCCTTTGAGGTGCTCCAGGGCATGTCTTGCCCCTCCTCATGCTGTTCCCAAAGACAGTAGGTATTCCATAGATCCCTGCTTGTATCTGACAATCTGGTGCAAATATTAGGGATAGTCTATGGTGTCACTCAGATGTTGGTGGGTGGCTACAGGAATGAAGCTCCTAGACAGTACAGTCACTAGTGACAAGTCAGTTATCAGTGGGCTAAATAAAAATGCCTTCTTTAAGGAGAGCTCAGTACATTTTAGAGGTCATTCTAGCATTGCTAGACCCTCACCAATTACACTCAGAGTTTGCAGGTTAATGTGTAAATATCTAAAGTTAGATACCCTAATATGGGAACTAAATTTCATCCTGAATACACCTCCTCCTACTCTCATCCTTCTCCTCCTCTCATCCTCCTACATGAATATCTAAATGCCACTTGAAATGCATAAGCCTCTTCATGGATCTGACCCTGAGTACCTACGGCTCCTTTGTACTAATGAAAGAGTATATATCAGGGAAAAAAAGGAACTAAGCTTGTGAAGCATCTTCATGTATAGTACAGATAAGGCAGAGGAACCCTTTCTTGCTGTATTTCTTTTTATAAAGTGCCCTGTTCTGTTCCTTTAGGACAAGCAACCTTCTATCCTGGGGAAGTAAGTAGGTGTAAGGAGATTGTTATTGCAGATATGCTCATTTCTAGCTATGTGTCCTAATGACGGCACTGTGTGTGTCAATTGGTTCTCACTGCCCTTGTTAAAAAAGAAAAACAAAAAAACAAAAAAAAACAACAAAACAAAACAAAAAACAAACAAACAAACAAACAAAAAAAAAACAAAAAAACAGGCTCCTTAGGTTTCTTCAGATTCCCAAAGGAAGTTTTAGTTCATTGGCTCTGGGTATCATCCTATGGTGCCTGAATACTGGTGCTACTGGTTGGGTCTTGGAAGGGATTCAAAGGCAGTGCTGTACAAGAAAACTGCACAGGTCTTGGCATGTTAGATAGTGGTGGGTAGTGGGGTTGCTTAATAAAGGAGTTCAGTTCAAAGTGAAGGTAGAGGGAGTGTAGGCTCATAGATCATAGCACACATGCTAGCCCAGAAATGCCAGGGTATTTCAGTTGTCATTAAAACATGCAGGTACACGAACTATTGGTGGAACTAACCATCCTGGGATGCCTGAGCATAGAGCCAATAAAGGTAAAGCATTTCCAATTTTTAGCAAGTTTGAATGCTTTGGCAAATTGTTTATCTTGGAAGTTACTGAAAGTCATATTAATTTAATTAGCTTTCCAGTGTACTGGCAATAGGTCTAGCAGTTTATCTGTGCTCAGACTCCCTCCATGGTAGGTATTTTTCAGGTCCCACACACTGAATTTTGGAAGCAACTTCAGGAATTATGAACATGAAGGATAGATGGTACTTGTCTCAGTGAGGCAAAATGTGGGTGGGCTATTCCTCACCTAGCTTGCACAGCCAGTACCTGCCAGTACCTCTCGCAACCCACCTGCCAGGCCAGGGCTGAGTTTTCCATTGGGCACGATAAGGATTTTGACATAGATATGGATGCCTTGGATTCAGAATATTTCTGAAGGAGTCTCAGTTTTTAGGGGACGAGCCATTCAGCAAAGAACAGATAGAGGCTCTGGGGGCCATGTTTGAACCACCTTCTATATTCTGCATATGTGTCTCAGGACAAGAAACCAACGAGTGATTCACATTACCCCTGTCTCCTCAACCTGAACAATCTCAACTGTGAAACACCTAAAATACCCAAATTAGTCACTCCATTATACAGTTTGGAGATAATTAGAACTATATTCCAGTTTTGTGGCACTTGAAAAACGGGGACAGTGATTAAAAGAATTGATTTGTTTTTCAGAGGAAAGCAGCGAGGTCTTGACCTTTTCCCTGATGTTACAATCTCCTTTCCATACTTTTGAATGCTCATGAGATAGAAAATCTTTCCAAGGTTTTTTGTTTTTTTTTTGGGTATATGGTAAGAAACTCCTTCAATTGAAAAATATTTAATCTTTCATCATTTCTCATTTACATCTATCTCACTACCAACCCAGGAATGCTGGTCTAAACAGGGACAATCTCAAAAAACAGCAAATGAGACAGGGGGAGTAGAAATGTGAACTTCACTTAAGACATCAAAGCAGTTGTTAACTGAGCAGTCCAACTTATAATGTTGGTAAATTTTCAGTGCACTTTCACAGAATGAGATATACAATTAAAGAGTGGAGGATTTATTTTGATGAGTAAGTAAATGTTTAATTTTTAGAATGAATTGTTTTAAATAAATTGCTTAAGGTTCTGTTTATAGTCCTGGAGTACTGGAGCACTGTCACACCTTGCTTGGGTAACATCTACCCTGGGGGATGCCGAAGAACCACATCTGGGCCTTTTTTTTTTTTTTTTTTTTTAATCCAATAACTTGTAGCACCCTTTGCTTCCCAAAGCAAACACTTTCTCTGAAGTTCATGTTAAAAAGAACTCCACAAGACACAATTCTGAATGACATAATGACAGAAGTGATGATCCTTGTAGGCTCCATCCAACTTGGGGTAGTCTTTGATAATTACACCTTTATTTATTTACCTCTTGTTCAGAGGACTTTCTTTTCACTGAATGTTGAGGCTTATACTCATGGAGTATGTCAAGGTTGGGAGATCCTGGTGCAGGCACTACCAGAATGGGAAGATGGAGGAAGTAAAACATGATGGAGAGAGGGAGGATCTGCTTGTGGTAAGGGACCTGAATGCTGTTCTGGACAAAGGGGTTTTGTCACGGATTTCCTATGTGGCACCTTCCACAACTGGGGGAATGTAACTAGCCTCATCTGGGACTAATTAGTCCAGGTGAAGGAAAATACAACTATAAACTGATTTAAGAGTCCTGATCTGTTGCTGCAGTATTCATCCAGTGATTACTTTAGTCCCAGTGGGAAAACAGAAGAACTACTTGCAAGAAACACTTTTGCCTTTGTTTACTCTTGGTTGCCTCAAGGAATGGACAAAGCTATCCTGGGAGAGCAATCCAGGCTGCCCTTTTCCTCACTGATGCTCCTGCCAATACAAGCATTCTGCATTTCTCAGGTCACTGAATTCCCTGAATGTCATATGAGTATCATCTTCTATGATCCTTTCTACGATTTTTTAAAGAAGCTCCTGTTCATCTCTGAATGCTGAAGATAAAGTTAATGAAGTGCTCAATGCTCTAATCAGAAAGCAAATAAAAGAGGCCATAAAATTGCTCCTTGGGAAAACCTCACTTTTTATTTTTTAAGGCAGTCTCAGTCTGCAGAGCTGGATTCCCTCATTTTTAATGTTTGACATCATTACCACCATCTCAAAGACTTTCTGTTTGGAATTGTAAGCCAGTATTGAACTGGGCTGGTTATTTTAAGATCAGAAAGGAACTCAGGTCAGACCTATTGGGCCTCACACATTGAACACAAGACTTGCAATATGTCATGCTTCCTGTAGCTAAGAAGAATGGGTACTTAGGGGAGACGGAGTGTGTTATGGCTAACAGTGGCAAACAATAGATACCTTGGAAAAAAAGTTGAGAATAATCATCTAGTGATACTTCCTGAAACACTCTCCCAGGTGTCAGCAATTTGCATTTTCAAGACTTCCTGAGCCAGAGAAGTTGCCTTTGTATTCAGTAGCCCTTGGGGTATTTTCTTCTATGAATTTCTCTAGCTGTTCATTGGACCTGGGCGAGCTATCAACAAAGACCTGTCACTCTTGGCTCTGGAGACCAGTGTTGCAGCTCCTGTCCTGCTGTGTATTTTCCCCTGCCAGATGATGCTGGTAGGGCTGGTCTGGAGTGCAGCAAGCAGTAGGCTTTGGAGAAACCATAGTGAGAGAGGCTGCAGGGCTTTACTCTAAATGGAACACTGCACCTGAAAGGACACATCCCTCATAAGAGATCTGACACCCCGGTGTGATACAAATAGAACCCTGTCTCTCTTCCCAAAACCAGAAACAAAGAAGAAATAGGGGATCTGGATTCAGGCAAGATTGGATGCTGCTACTAAGAAAACATATGTGGAATCACAAAGTTAATTCATTAATGCCTTCTTGAATTTGGACACTGCTGCCAAGACTCTCCTTCCTTGCAACCCCACACATCCCTTACCTCCCCATCTTCACATACACCTAGCAGAATCATCATCACAGAGTTATAGAATGGCTTAGACTGGAAGGGACATTAGAGACCATCCAGTTCCACGCCCCTTGCCATAGATAGGTTTGTCAGTCACCAGCTCAGGCTGCCCAGGGCCCAATTCAATCCAGCCTTGAACATCTCCAGGGATCGAGCATCCACAGCTTCTCTGTGCAGCCTGTGCCAGTACTGCCTGAGTTAAATACTTCCTCCTAACATCTAACCTAAATTTCCCCTCTTTAATTTAAAGTTATTCCCTATAGTCCCATCACTGTCAGATCATGTAAAAAGTTGCTCCCCTTCCTGTTTATAAGATCCCTTTCCATTCTGGAAGGAAAGGCTGATGTTGATCCCAGTGTTGCACAGGCCTACATGGGATTATAATCCAAGGGAAATATTCTTAACCCAGACAAGGCCTCTCTTGTGTGTGTGTGCCTTGCCATGGCTCGCCATGTCATAGGTCCGAAGGCATTCCCATCTCCTCTATGTCACCAGGCAAGTGAGCCAAGGTGCCACAAGGAGAGCTTTGCACAAATCTGCCCTCTTACAAAACCAAATGAAAGGCAGGATGTTCCCTAAAACAGCCTCTGAGAAGAACGGGTTAACCCAGAAGGTGGTAAAAGCCACACAAGAAGTACACAGGTGCAGCAACAGTTTTTATTTGGTAAATATCACATCCACAGCCCAATAGGAGTCTCATGAAAGAAGATGCCTCTTCTGCAACTAGGAAGAGTGTGGTTAGGAGAACTTGCTGGGTTAATAAAGGCTGTTGAAGCTTCAGCTTCCGTTGGTGGTTAACCCTGTGACATCGCTCAGCTCCTCTGAAAACAGCACCTGACTGATACATAGCTTAATAGTGTGCAATATAAACATGTCTTTATCACATTAGCCAGCCTCCGAGCGCGCAACTGAAAGAGACTACTTAATCGAGCAGAGGGTAATTTGTACATAACAAGATGGGGTTGTGCACTGCTGAATAATTTAGTGCTCATGTTGACATGGGTAATCAGGGCTGCCCCTGTCTGTGAGTAACTGCTGGAGCGGGTGCAGGGCAGAGAGCTGTGATGCGATAGGAAAATTATTGCCTTTGTGGTTGAAAACCAAAGCTCACCGACCTATTTCCTAGCAAAAGCGTTCATTTTTTTTGTTCTGGTGCTTTCTCCATCTGGTGCTTGGATCTCCTGGCTGACAGCTGCAGCTGTCCATTTGTCAGAGATGAGGGCTGAACCCAGGCTTTACAGCATTGCCACCTCAGTCTGCAGCAGTGATGTTTCCTCTAGGCCAGAGCTCTGCAGAGAAATGCAAGCTGCAGAACAGAATAGGGCCCTGAGCACTGAACTGACTTCTGCACTAGGAGTTTTTGTATCTCTAGCTCAGAGTCCTGAACATCCACAGGTGTGATGTTGAACAAGACAGAAATATATGAGCCTTGAGCTCCCCATATGTTGTGTTCATGCTCCAAGGCTGCTACACAAGCTCAAGAGCTATATTTTTCACTTATCTCCTTCCTGGAGTAAACAATGTCAAAATTGGAGGAGGTTACATGAACCTGGGTTCACCCTACCCTATGCTAATGTTCAAAATCACTGCTGCATCCTGAGTAGGGAATGACTGCTCTCTCTCACTGTGTAATCCCATGTAACTGTTTAAAGGGTTTGCAAGGTTTATAGTCTGTAAATATATGTTCATTTCCTCCATTCCTCTGCACTACTAATCTGTATTTCAGATATTGAGGAAGATGAGGGGAAAGAATTTGCAGTGAGAGCCAAGTTCACCCATAGAATCTGCAAACCAAGAGTTTTTCCCTCTGTAAACATAGGCTTCCATGATGATATTTTATTTAGAGTGAAATATATATTTCTTTCCTTCAGAATGTTATTTGTCTGCAAAGCATCATATGCACATCCATAGCTCTGTAGGTGCACTACACTTTTAATACTGTGTTGGTTCATGTTTCAATCACTTCAGTTCAGAGATGTGTACAGTGTAGCCCACTTCCAGGCTGGTAAACAGCTCCCTGGAGGTCTTCCTTCATCTGCTCCAGCTCTGCTCTTCAGATTTCACATGCAAAATGACTGATTTTAACAATTCCCCCCCCACAGAAAATCAGCAGAAATATTCTCTTTTCTTCTCTGATGCATGATCAGGCCAATGCTGTACCATGCTGCTGTGGGTAGATGCTACTCAACTTTCATTCCTCATACCTTCACCACAGGGCCTCCATCCATCAATAGTGACAAATATATTACTCCATCCCTTCTTCCTCTCTTCTCCATCCTCCTCTCCCAGACACCCTCCTCTGCACAGCTGGGCTTGAAACAGCAATTATTTCTTCAGACATTAATTTATGAATGGTATAGGCAGAGCTTTGGAAATTTGCCCCTTCTTGCCAACATCCTGCTATGTAGAACACCTGCATTTAACAGCAAAGAAAGAAAACAACCACCACAGTAAACCTTGGGTAAAACTGGTTTCAATTAGAGCGTTAATTGCAAGGAAACTGAAAGGTAACAAAATGAGATTTTTTGCTTATTTGAGCTCTCCTTCTCTCTGCCTACTCACCCTCACTCTTCGCATTTTAATTCCCTGCAGCATGGGTAAATTACCTACTTAAGCACTCAGCATCTCCAAAAGTGGGTCCAGTCCTCAGATTTCTGCCATCTTTCTCATCTGCTATCCTCAGAAGAGGCAAAATCTCAGGCGTTGGCTCTTACAGCTGTAATGGATCATTAGACCTTTTGGGACAACTTCCACATCTCAAGCCAAAACACATATGCTTCTCAGCCTGTTACCCTCACGTTGATCCAGTAACTTGCTTTTAACTAAATGAAGGACACAGAGACCTCTACTTCTCTTCTTTCTTCACCTCACCACTGCTCTCCAGAACTTGGGGTGCTTGACATCACACAGCCAATATAGCTCATTTCTTGACTGGATGAAGATCAGTAGGAGGCTGTGAGCTTCCACACATGTTTCTCTCTCCCCCTGTGGCAAATATTCTCAATGAAAGGTGCAATTTCCCTGTTTTAACCCAGATCCGCTCAAGGTGCAGTTACTTTCATATTTCAATCAACACAGTTTCACGTCTCTTGGCAGAGGGAGACTGGTGCCATATGTGGTGTCCACAGGTGTTACGGCTTTTCTCACACTAAGGAGGTGAGAGGAGATGGTTTGGAACCTGTCACACCTACATTTCATCATAAAAATGTTAATGGATCATTCCAGAAAGTCACTGCAATCTTTTCAATTGCTTTTACTAGATGTCGTTTGGGACATTCTTGGCACAAGCACAGTCCATTTGTACCTAGCTGCTGACCCTGGAAAACCAAAGGTGAGTTACGTACAGCACTAGCTCTCAGCTGCAAGGGTGATGCAGACTTTGGTTTCCTCCATCATTAAACTTGGAAATCGAAAGCACAGTGTTGCTGCCCTGAGCTGGCAGCACAGGACATTCAGCTTCCTCCTCCACCAGCAGGAGATCCTGGTGATGATGGCTGTGCTGGCAAGAGGTTCTACAAATCTCCATCCTACAGAATGATTTCTAGACCCAGATTTGTTTATCCCAACATTGTTCCTGATGGTATTGTACTAAATGGAAATAAATATATATGCATAACCTGACATGTAAAAATACTACCAGATTGCCTTAGCAGGTGTGTATTGTCAGATTGTAAGGTTTGCTCAGCAGTCAGGTTGCTTTGTGCTCTCTTTCTGCAGGAACTGCATCAGGTTGTGTCTTGTCCTTAGTGTCCTATGATGTCTCTTTTATCAACATGATCTGGTGAAAGCAGAACTCAAGGTATTTAGGCTGATGCATTTTTCTCTAGAAGAAGCCAGGCTGTCATTGCTGGAGTCAATCTGTACTCTTTGTCATCTGATGTCACTGCAGGGCATTGAAGAAAGGTAGGATTCAGATCCCATGCATCAGAGACTAATTCCAACAAAATTCAAGCACGTAAAGAAGAATGATTGTCTTTCTGTGATACTGAGGAGATAGCAAGTAAGATCACAGGGCTGATGCAGACTCAGAGGACTTAAGAGCTCTCCTGTCTCTGCCTGTAGGAGATGACCCCTTGGTAATTCATGTGCAGCATATTGGCACTTAGGGTTAAAGCATGGATGTGTGATTCATGTTCAGCAAACATACAATCCATTACATTACTTATTAGGAGGTATTTAGATTGGATATAAGG
Source organism: Meleagris gallopavo (assembly GCF_905368555.1). Classification (NCBI taxonomy): domain Eukaryota; kingdom Metazoa; phylum Chordata; class Aves; order Galliformes; family Phasianidae; genus Meleagris; species Meleagris gallopavo. The sequence continues at coordinate 4,763,912 of NC_139404.1, forward strand.
AGAAAGTTTTTTACAGTAAAGGTAGTGAAGCATTGGCACAGGTTGCCCAGAGAGGTAGTGGACTTCCCATCCCTGAAGACATTCAAGGTCAGTCAAATTTAGCTGTAGGTGTCTCTGTTTGTTGCAGCAGGGTTAGACTAAACAAATTTTTAATGTCTCTTCCAATTAAAATGATTCTATGATTCTAATTCCCAGCTGTGTCTCTTCATACCTCTGCCACCATCAGGTACAGAGAAAAGTTCTTGTTCCTTTCCATGCCAATGGCCATCTTTTTTTCAAGGAGGCAAAACCAGACTTGTGGGAGGTAACCAAGACGAGACTGCCACCTTTCTTACAGCAAAGCCTCCGTTTACAGCAAAACTTCCTGCTCGTGACACAGGCACAAAAGCAATGCAGACAGCGCTCAGCAGAAGAAATCTTTTGCCCAGGAAGGAAGGTTTATCTGCCATTCTCCCGCAGCGCTGGGTGCATGTGGTGAAACCGAAATCTTGTTCAGTGCAGCCGAAGGACGTAGCTGTGGTTGCTTTGCAGTGAGGGAAGGGAGATCAGTCTGCGTTTGATCTGGGGGATGTCCCGGTTTGCCCCGCGCCAGCATTGAGGCTCCCAAACTTGCTGTGGCCATGGTGAGCTGAGCATCAGTGCACAGTGAATGGCATGAACCTTCCTGGCTATGACCTAGCCCTGACCACAGGGAACTGTCTTGCAGTTCCTGGTGTGGTTACAGCCGTTACCCCCCTTCACTCTGCCATGGCTTTTGTCCTCCCCTTCTCACAGTTATTTTCCTTCTTTGCTTTTGCAAAGCTGGGACAGGTCATGCTGGTTTTCATGCAGACCCGCACTGGGGAGCTGGAAATTAGCCTGGCAAAAATGCTGTTTGTTTGAAAGGAATGCGGCAATTCAGCAGTGGATACAGAAAAATAAGAAAAACAAGCTTTTCTCCCAGCCCTATTGCAGACTTTTATAACACTTTCATCCTTTCTCCTTGCTCTCTGCCTTGGTTTCTCCACCTGCAAAATAAGGAAGGATGCTTATGTTTTGGCCAAGGTACATGCTGTCCCTTGCTGCTGTGCCTTGTCACAGAAATGGAGGAGAAATACAGATTGTTCTTATCACTGAGTGAAAGGGCCTTAACAGTCATGGTTTTCATGAGCCAAACCCAACCATGTACTTTCAGTGTGCATAGCATTCCTACAAGGTTAAGTGCAGAGGACTGACTGGAAGGTGATTTTTGGCTCATCACATTCAGTCCCTTGTTGCGCCTGTCAACCATCTTGTCTACTCCTTCTTCTAAAAAACTTGCCCTACTCCTATCCAAAGCTGCTCCATATCCATAATACATTAAAAATTATCTACCTTTTTTTCCACAATGACTTGGAAATGGGACCAAAGAGAAGCAAGATAGGAAAGACTGAAGGTCAAATCTTCATAGACCTTCTTGTGAGTAAGATGTTGTATATCTGGATGGATATGGCTGTACCATGAAAAACAGAAGAATACAGCACTTGGGAAGGAAAGTCAGAACAGTTGCATCAATTTCATTGGAGGGCAGTGGAGGAATCACTTTGGAGTGTGCAAAGATCAGTATGCTTGGTAACATGAACAAATGGTTGGATGTACATTGCCCGCCACACATGACCATTTGAGGAGAAATTCTTTCCTATAGCCAGGCTTTTTTCTATAAGGAAAGAATGTCAGTTCCAGGACTGGCTTCAGCATGGTCCCAACACTGCTTCCTCCATCAGTGGCAACTTTGCTTTCCCCTTGCTTGCCCCTTGGTAGCCAAGTGTTCCCAGGCCATGTGTTTGCAGGGGCTCTCAAGAGGATGAATAAGCAAAGGTGTGAAGTCAATGTACACCAGCTAAAGACCTTTAAGTATTTGTGGGTATACTCTCATTCAAGAATAAAGTGGCCTTACATTGCTGTAGCTTAATCCTCCTCTGAGGATTAAGCACTAAAGGCATTTTAATCCTAAATGAGAACATGCACACGTGCTGTAATTTACAGGCACTGACTTCACACTGGCAGTTAGTTGAGTTGCCTTCACTCACCTACATGTCCCTGTGTAGAAAAGCTTTAATGAGATGCAACTGGAATTCAGGTGATGCCATGGCTATTAGTTCTCTCTTTGAGGTTTCTGAGGTTTGGGTTTCAGTGCATTCCTTGTTGTTTTTTTCTTTTTTTTTTCCCCCTTTTTTTTTTCTCCCCTTTTTTATACCCTTTCAATTTTGTATGTATCTAAATGTTTGATTAGAAGAATCTCAGATGGCAGAGTTAGACAAACACATACTTTTGGGCATTAGAAATGTTTTGAATCCTTCTGGAGGTATAAGACAGCTTCCAGATGTGGCTTGGAATAGTTCTTTGAATGTGAAAGGACTCTTCCTTCAAACACATGCTTCTCCTCCATAGAGGCTCATAACACTCAGAACTCAGCTAAGCTACTTAAGTTACCTATTTGGTCTCCTAAGACTCTATAAACATTGAAAAAAAATGTAACTTTCTCCAGGGTGGTTCAATTTAAAAGTGTTTTTTGGAGAAATTTCTCTCTGCTAGCTAGATGCAAGGTATGTAGTCTAGGCAAATCAGACTCTAAAATTTTGGTAGTGAAACAGTTCTCCACTACGTAGGCTTGCTTTTTTGCTTCCAAAAGGGAGTTCACTCATGATATCTGTAAAGGGGAACCAAGACCATCTACACTAATTTTCTCATAATCAACAGCCCAGTGTGAGGCAGCTACAATGAATGAATTTGGCGATTGGTGCTAATACACCAACACCTTTACTAACTGGAAAATTCTGCACTAGACATCTAAGAATATCCAAGAACTCCCATTACCATGGAAGGTAATGTCTGCAAGGAGAGGAACCTGGGCTCATATTAGTGCCAAGATGATGAATTTATCAGAAGACTGGATCTTCAGATGCAGTGGTACTCAACAGGCAAGGTATTGACAGTGGGATGGAGAACAAAAGCAAATCTCCTTTTCCTACCTTGCTATTTTTTTTTTTTTTTTTTAATATATATATATATCTGTGTAATAACATCAGTTTTCTTTGCTTTGAACCTACTGGTGATGATTGAGGAACCTAAAGTCCTTTAGCAATGACTTTAAACAGTCACTAACTTTGGAGATCAAGAAGTGTTTAGACAAAGATCTCAAAAATAAAGCTTGATGTTTGTGTGGTCCTATATGCAGCCAGGAGTTGGACTTGATCCTTGTGATTCTCTTCCAACTCAGGATATTCTATGAATTGATGATTCCGTGATTTGATTCATCTCTTTGACAAGCTTTTCGTCCTCCATTGACTACATGGAGAAATTATTTTCCCTAATTAACCAGGAACTTTGAGTAGTATTGGGCCCCTTACTAGTGTTCTGGGTGAAAAAAAATCAAACTAAAATGAAAAAGAATGGTGTATTAAGCTAATGTTATTATAATTATAACATATGCTCAACCTGATATATCATTTCCCCCGAAAGGCATGTGGATACCCTCTCCCATCTGTGATTACTTACTTTATTCCTTTAGCCAAAGGTGTTTATTATTTGATGGAACTGGAAAAAAAAAAAAAAAAGGGGCTTAGACTGAAACTGCCTTTCACTCACAAGCACTTTCATCCACTGAAAGGGAAGGAAAATAGACAAAATTCTAAACTGAAAGGACTGTTCATTTTTATTTTTTCTTTTGTTGAAGATGATTACTCCGTGTCTTTATGGGAAGTCTAAAATGCCCTCATCTACATTCTGGTACCTGGAAATCCTTACAGTCCAGGTGACTATTTTGAGCTTTTTTTAGTAGATGACCCCTCTCTGCAGGATATGAGCTGATGTCAGATTTTCAAGGCCAGGCTGGATGTGGCTCTGGGCAGCCTGGTCTAGTGCTTGGTGACCCTGTCCATAGCAGGAGGGTTGAAATGAAATGATCATTATGGTCCTTTTCAACCCAGGCCATTTTATGATTCTATGATTTTAATCATAGTGAGTGATAACAACAAAAGCAATGGACTGCATGCGCTCCCAAAATACAGCACACATCTTCAAGGCTGTTCTTAGAATGGAGCTGGTATTGATTTCTAAAGAATCAGAAAAATTGAACCATGTTGTTAATTATCAGTAATCAAAAAGCTTTCAAAAGCAGCAGAAAATCTTAATTTGTACATTAAAATTATCTTAATTACACACAGGGAATCAGAAAGACAAATGATCTTTAAACCAAGATGTAGAAACATGCTTCCTTCACTAAAAGGTGCCAACTGACCCTCAGTCTTTAGGGCTGAAAGCTTCCCTAGGCCTTGAGGCAGACGTCCTCTGACTTGAAATGACTCGTGCTTTCATTATAAAGTAATAATTAAAATAATATTTGGAGTAAATTTTAAAGTGACAAGTTGCTATATTGCAGGACAAGCTTCAGCACAGCAGGCAAATGAGTACAAGCTGTAGCAAGTATTATTTTCTATCTTCCTCTGTGTCAAAATTCATTCATTTAAATCATGAAGCTCAGCAGAACTTAAAACAATTTACAAAAGAAATTCAGTGAATTATATGAATCCTCTTTTCACAGAGAAGGAAACTAAGGCAAAGAGAAATGAAGTAGCTTGGCAGGCTCTGCTGCAGGGGAAGGCAGAATTCTTTAGCTAGTTGTGGATGTCACACCATATTGTGCAATGCTACATGTAAAAATTATATTCTGTCATTGTTATAGAATAAATCCTAAGCAAATAACAAAATACATTAATTCACACTGATTATACACCTGACCTTTTTTCGTTTTTAAGCAATATGAGAACTACCCTTTGACCTTCTCCTCACTCTAAAACAAGATGTCGTATACTCAATTCTAAGCATCCAAAACTTGAGCTCAAGTTCTTCCCAAATCATGAAATCATGACATTCATGTTTTTCAAAGTAAAATAAATCTTTTTTTTTTTCTTAAGCATTTTCTAGCTCTTTGGACAGTGTGACTTTAAAGCATCTCCCCGGGAAATACCATGAGATTCATACTACCATCAGGCAGCAGGACACGGAAAACAGCTGCTTTCAGCAGTGATAATAAGAAAACAAACTTCAGCTCTGAACCAAATAAAGCCACTGACAGAATGAGACAACTGTCACATGCATGTTTGTTATTTATGACAACTTTATTCTTTTGAGGGGATGAATTCTGCCTTATCTTACATAGCTATGTTCCATGGTGTAAATATGTGCTTGTGGGGAGATGCATTCTTTCATGCCCCGGTGAATTTGGTCTCTAGGTAGCAAGTTCTTCCCCCTGTTATTCCACTACAATTGTGCTTTCTAGGGTAAGGAATGTCTTTTTGTTACAGTGCATGTAAAGGGCTGAGTGAATTGTGGTTCTAGGCCATGGTTTGGGGCTTCTAGGCACTACCACATGCTGCATAATTAATATTAGTAATGAATAATAATAATAATAACAACAATGACTGAATATAACTGAACCTCATAACCTTGCCCTTGGGTGCCTGAGTAGGAAACTCAAGCCAAGACAATCCAAGAGAGACACCAACAGTGCTCCTTACAGCAGCCCTAGCAGCTGGCTGACATAACAAGCATTATAAATGTGACTGGGAGGGGGAGGCAGTGCACAGCAATTTCACATTGCTAGGCTCCATGTGCAGGGCAGTGTACCATCACCAATGGAGTCATTTCACTCTCAACTGGAAAGCCAGTGGGAATTACTACTGCAGAACAGTTTTCATTGAAGGGAGAGCAGCCCCAGAAGAAACTCGTGTGTGTGGCACTGGGGTGTAAAATGAATTACAACTCTTGCTGTTTCGTCTTCTCTACAAAGGTGCAAGTGATGAGACTAGCTATTATGGAAGGTTGCTTTGTGACTGCACCTGTTGGCTTTCACTGGGATGATTAGCAGCAATATGTTTTGCCTCTTAATTAAAAAGAAAGGGATCCAGTTTTCTTCCAACGGGTTTCTCCTAACAGTTTATTTAGGAAGTCCTCAACAATTCCATCTTTCTGTGATGCCAGTGCTTCCTTAAAAAAAAAGGAAATATCCCTTGAGAAATCATATTTATACTCTGTGCTGGTGAGATCTCAGAGTACAGTGTCCATATGTGAAATGCATAATACAAGAGAGAAGTGGACCTGTTGGATCACATCCAAAGGTGGGCCACAATATGATGCAAGGGATGGAACACCTCCCCTGTGAGGACAGGCTGAGAGCTGGGGCTGTTCAGCCTGGAGAAGAGAAGGCTTTTGGGAGACCAGAGAACAAACTTTCAGTGTGCAAGAGGTTCTATGAGAAAGAAGCTAACAGACTCTTTAGTAGGGTCTGTCATGACAGGACAAGGGAAAATGGTTTCAAACTAAAAGAGGGGAGATTTAGATTAGATATAAGGAAGAAATCTTTTTTACAATAAGGTGGTGAGGCATTGGGACAAGTTGTCCAGAGAAGTGGTGCATGCCCCACCCATGGAGATAGTCAAGGTCAGCCTGGATGGGGATCTGAGCAATCTAATCTAGCTGTAGGTGTCCCTGTTCATTGCTGGGGAGTTGGACTGGATGATCTTTAATGGTTCCTTGCAATTCAAACAATTCTATGAAATTATATTAAAAAAATGAACAACTAGAGTTTCTATTTCTTATTCCAATGTTACTACTGCTACTTCACTTTCAGGCTCAGATTTCTTGTGGGTTCAGAAAGCTGTTGGACACCTGGAGAGGAGCAGTGAGGTCTTCATGTCATTCCGACTGCATAGCGTTTCTAGGAAATGTCTTTTTCTAGGAAAATTTGTCCTTCCATGGCAAAGCCCAGAACACAACACAGGGAAGTTCAGCACATAAATCCTATGGTAAATAAGAACAGAGTCAAGCTTTGCACTCAGAAAAAAGAAAGTGGTTTGGCCACGTCTTCCAACAACAATGTTCCTCTTGGTTTCCACTCAGCTATTGTCATTGCCTCTCCTAGGAACATCCTTGAGAAGTGATAGAAAAATAATCATCAGAATAAGCAAATACAGCATGGTTAAAGGACTTCATCATGGCAGGACAAATTCTACCCTCTTCCAGTACGCTTGAACCTATAAGAAAACTCTGGTGGTGTTGCAGTGAATGTAAATGCAAACTGTGCAGGGCACTTCCCAGTTATTCCTGGAAGGGAGAGCCTCCACTCTCAACTCCACCACACCCCTACTCTTGCCAGCATCCAATTCTTAGGCACAGCCGTTAACCTATTGTCAGTGCCTTACAATTAGTTTTTTCTGCCTCAGCTCCTCCTCCCTGGAAAGCTTTTCCTGAACTTCACTGCTCAGATGTTTAGAAATCTCTTAATTTCCAGCCTTACGGCCAGTTTGTTCTTCTGCCAACATTGTCCTTTTGCTTAAATAGCTCATTTCCCTCAGTGGCGCTTACCCGCCTTCCCCTCCTTGCCACATATTTATAGAGAGTGTTTGTAGATCCCATTTGCTAGTGCATGCTCAGCACCTTTCAGTATAGGTCCCTGGCATCCGTCTTGTAGACATGGCTTGAAGTGCTTCCTCTGCGTCTGAACGCAAACAGAGTTCCCACCCTGTTCCAAACATGGTGCTTGCAGATGCTGGACCTGATCCAAACAGCCTCGGGATTGCCTATATCCTTCATTTAAATGGCAACAAAAATAAATTTCAGCCTAAGCGGCCTCATGGGATGGGCTCTTTGCAGAAAGGGAGCGCTATGCCCTTCTCCTAGCTCCCTCTGCCCAAAGAAAAGGGCAAGTTCAGATGCTGACACTGGATACTCTTCTTGCCCCACTGCTCCCCTCTGCCTTGTTTTTGGGGTTCCACAGGGGAGGGGAGCCCCTGCAGTAGTGCTGATAGGACTGAATTGTCTGGCTGCCAGGGTGAATCAGAACATCTCTGTCTCCAGCATCCCGCCCGTTAATTAATGCATTAATAAATTGCCTTCTAATTCCTATAATCATCCTCATTTTATTTTTCTGGGGGGGAGGGGGTGCAAACAGGCTTCCAAGTTTTCTTAGCTTGCCCAAGGCCGTGCAAGAAGTCAGTGGCAGAGCCAAGGACGAAACCTGTGTGCCCTGACACCTGGCCTGGGCTGTGCTCCACAACTGGGCCAAATGGCTCTCTTTTGAGTAAAACCTCCCATGTACCATTCCTTTCACTCCAGCTTAGTGCAGCGGTGCACCTTTTTTTTTTTTTTTTTTTTTTGCCTTGCAGCAAGACAACAGAAAGCACGTAACAAACTGAGATTTGAAGCTTCCTTCAGCAGTTCCTAATCTCTACAAATGTGATACTCTTTTTGTGGTAAGGAGCTTGGGAAACGCTTCCTACCTCCTTTGTGAAGGCTGATATGTTGAACTGGCAGGGTATTGTTTTCACTTTTGAGTTGAGCTTGCCTTCTGTACGCAGATAAAACTTCCTTCAAAGTTAATAAGAGTTCTGCTGAAGTGCATAAGCCTGATTTGTTTTTAACTTATGTGTTACTTCACTGACATAAACAAGTTCAAACTAGTGCTAACGTGCTACTGCAGTAGGAGCTGTGTTGTGATCTTGTTAGTGCATTGCAGGGAGAACTGTTCAGTTCTGATCCATAAAAGTCTGTTTTTCTGCAATTAATAAGAAATGGACTTTTTTTCATTATTTCACACAAATATGTTTTTATCTGCACATCTAAGTACAAATAACCCCTCAGAACTGCATGTATTAATATGAGTGGGATTCTCTACTGTACCGCTGATATTATCTGTTATTTGTTGTCATTTTACTATCACTATTATTCAGAGTTCATTAGAGAGTTAACATGTAAAGACAAATTAGAAAGAGTTTTTACTGACCAAATTCATCCTAGAGCTACTCCATGGTCTTTGAATTGACTCACCCGGAGTTGGTTTCACGGACTTTGTATATAAAGTGACAATTACCTTATTTTCAATTTCCTGTGTAGTTGTTATTCACCAGCTCAGCCTTTCTACTCACCAAATGAGGATTTAATTAACAAAAATATGCATGTATCTTATTATATAGATTCATTCTTCCAACACATTAATGTTTCCTGTTAGAGGTGGAGAGTGTTGAATTTACATTGATGGTTATGGCTTTTGGGTGGGAAATCTTCACCTGAAAAAGAACCTTGTCTGGAAATAACCTGTGTATTTTAATACTTTTTCATTTTTTTCTTTGAAAATCTACAAAAATCTGTAGTGCCACCAACACTGCTAAGGGGTTTGCCTGCTCTCTGCCTTTGACTAAAATTGAAAGTGACCTCAGTTTTGTAGTAAAGGTTATAAAACGCACAGAAGTTTGATCAAGCTCAACTCTGTATCTCATAAGCAGGACTTAAAGCATCTTGTAATCAAAGGAAAAGAAACAAAACCTGTGAAGTCCCGCAACCCAAATGCACAGATTTTAATTGCTCCAAGGGCTGCTCCTGCCTGGAAAAGCACCTATCTGGGGCAATGGGCTGAAAAGTGCTGCTCTCACTGCTTACGTGAGAGGAGGCATAAAGACGCTGTTGAGGATTTATGGGGAAGAGGCTGTGGAAGTCCTAAAGAAAGAGATCAGAGGAGGAGGCAGAAGGGAGGCTCCTGCCTGGTGGTATGAAGACTGCTGAATCAGGGCTGCAGCCCTTGCAGGAGTTAGTAGTTCGCTCTGTAGTGCGAAGGGAGCCAAGCCACTTATGCAATATTAATATTAATAACTGCTTTGCACTTCTATAGTGCCTTTCATCCAAGGATTTCAAAGCGCTTTACAAACATTAATTAATTAAGGCCCATAACACCCTGTGAGGTAATGCAAGTAGATATTACAGCTCATGCAGAGGCCAGAATTGCCAGCATTACAGGTATAATCCTCTAGCAAGAGTTAACTTATTCTTGAGCAAGCTTTCTGACTTATAGGCATAAACATGCTTCCCTTTAACATTGAGCATGTCCTTTTTTCCTCCTTCTTCCCCTTGATCCATCAGTCTTACAAGAAAAACTCCCATTACAAGGCAGACAAATGAGGTGAATGTGCAGTACTTCCATCTCCCTGCTTGCTGCTTCCTCTTTGATTGCCTGATAAAATTGTAGGATATGGCTGCAGAGTCCTGTCACATGTTAGTGTCCTGCTTCTGTGGGGTTTCCCTGTGCTAACTATACTTTGCACCAGGGAGGTTAAAAAAGGAAGTGAAGTAAAATATGTTTTATGGCACCTGCTTATCAGATGACCTCCAAGCAACCTGCAGACTTCAGTAAATGCAGTGATCATAGCAGCTGGTCATAAATGTCATTAGTGACAATTTAGCCAGAGTATTTAAGCTGTTCCTAGCTCCTGTGTATTAGGGCCAAGGTGGGAGCAGGCAGGGAAAAAGTAGACCTGCTGCCAAATCTGCCTCCCTGTTGATTGCAACTCTAGTTTAACACTTGTCCTTTCCTCTCTGTGCTCAGCATTTGTGCCTGTCCCATTGTCACTCTGCCTTTCCATGCACAGAGAGATGCAGGTGACAGAGATATGAGGCCCCAGTTGTCCCATGGAGCTCTACATGCACCTACAAAGGGGTCTTTTTTGTGAGCAGTCACTCTCTTGCCCATAATGATAAGCCCTCTGCTATGGGACTGGCCCGGAACTTTCCTTCTCTTATCTCTACACACCAGGAGAGAGTTGTCCATCCCTCACAGCTGTTTTGATAATTGCCCAGTATGGCTGGAGAGGCCTTGAGAGGAATTTGTCCAGAGAACAACTTTGCAGGGATTTGCCCATTCAATTGCATTCTGAAACTGCGCAGACATTAGCTAATTAATGTGGTGAGTTCATTAAGCCAATTAATTGCATTTCTTACTGTGAGTGGGCTGGGGCTATCTGTCATCTTCGTAGAGTGCAGTTTAGGGCATTAAAAATATTCTGTTCATCAAATTAAACTTTATTAAATAATAACTCCTTCCAAATTCTAGGTTAGGAATGAACAACGTCACTCTAACCACAAGAGCTGTTTATTGCGCATAAACTTCGTTTACTGCCCTGCCAGCTGTGATAAAACCAATTCAGATGCATACTCTCAGTACAGTAAGCACTTTCTCCCCTTTCATAGCCTTGAATTAACCCAAAGACTCCATCCTTTTGTTCAAAACTTCCACTGAAATCAACAAGAATTTTGTGTGGAAAGAAGGCAGGGTTGGGAATTTATATGTCCTCATGTTGGCCAACAAAGGCATTATGCTTTCCACAAGGGGCTTTTTGGCAGGCAGCAGAATGTCTTACATTTTTCAAAGATAGACAGAACTGAAGAAACAATTAAAGGCAAAAAAAAAAAAAAAAAGAAAATAATAATAATTAAAAAATAGAAAGGAAAAGGAAAGGAGAAAGAAAAAAAAAAAAAGAAAGAGAAAGGGAAAAGAAAGAGAAAAAGGAAAAGGAAAATGCTTGGTCTTTTGCTTGTTTTTATTCTGCATAATTCTAAAGTCAATATGAATCTCTTTTTATTCTCAAAGAAAATCTTTATGATTTGTGTTTGCCTTTTTGCAAGGCAAAAAAAAAGTCTTCTCAGATTTTATCAAACCTCTCAAAAATAATGGGTTTATCTGCTAGTAAGAATCTTAGCAAGGCTTTCCTCTTCTTTAATGTTTATATGCTTATTAAACAACAGAGAGGTTACTATAAACAAAAAGGGCTGTTTTTTTTATTGTCCAACAGAAATCCTTTTCTTCCTCAATATATAAATTTTGGCTTTCTAGGTCTAATTTAGAATAATGTTTTTGATAGCTTTATTTATAGCTAGCAGCTCCCAGAAATTTTCTATTTTAAGATATATTGTACACCATGTGACGCAAACTACATCTGAATTAGAATTAAATTCAGAATTAAAGGATATTTGGGGTTGAAAGGGACTTCTGGAGGTCAACTTATTCAACCCACCTGCTTCAAAAGGGACACCTATGACAAGTTGTCCAGAACCACACCAAGATGGCAGTTCAGATTGAACTGAACGTATACTGTATTGCCTGTACATCAAGAACAGCAGCTGGCAGGAGACTGTCCCAGAAACAACACTGCTAGTGGTCAATCTGCTTATTGGCACAGACATTCAAAAATGAAGGCACTCAAAAATCATCTCCTTTTAATCATTTTCTTCCTGTACTTTCATTCTTGAATGTCTGCTTGATTTTGTTGTATGGCTGCCCAGTAGCGTGTAAAAGTAGCATAGAATCATAGAATCACTCAGGTTAGAGAAGACCTTAAAGATCATCGAGTCCAACCACAACCTAACCATACTACCCTAAAACCTTCCGCTAAATCATGTCCCTGAGCACCACATCCAAATGGTTTTTAACACATTCAGGGATGGTGACTCAACCATCTCCCTGGGGAGCCTATTCCAGTGCATCATAACCCTTTCTGTAAAGAAGTGTTTCCTGATATCCAACCTAAACTTACCCTGGTGCAACTTAAGGCTATTTCCCCTCATCCTGTCACCTGTCACCAGTGAGAAGAGACCAACCCTGCTCTTGCACCTTCCAGATATTGGAAGAGAGCATTTCCCAAGATTTGTTAAGAAGGAATGATGTTCATATCTAGGTCTCTGATGAAATCTTCCATTGGTCCTTGTGTCCAAGAGTGGCTCCAGGAAGGACCAAGTATCCATCCAGTGTCATTTGTTACCTCACAGAGACCCAAAGAAGGAAAGATTAGTAGCAACCTCTTTAGTTGAAGGACAACTACCTCCTCTACCTCCTTGTCAGCTATCTAACACGTTAGTCACTCACTGGGAAAATATCCCAGGTTTTGAATTCTTGCAATCTTTAAAAATCTATGGGGAGAAAAACCATTAGAAAATTACACCTTCCCTTCTTCCCACTCCTTTATTTCTACATAATCTCTATCTTTCTATGAGGAAGCTTAAAATTGCTCAGCAAGTCAGGTTTTTTTGGCTGATGAATCTTCAGCCAGACGTACCTCACCTTCCAAGGGAAAGCTGAGTAGACAAACTCCAAGTTTTCTATTTCTTTCTTGGTCTCAGGTACCTAGACATTACTGTACCTAATTTCTACAAGTCTAAATCTTTGTATTGTATCTGTCATTTACTTCTGCACCAGCTTTAGATTAAGAGGATCTGTGCTGCCACATTTAGGATGTTTACAGCAAAGCCTGATAACATAAAAATTCAGATTCCCAGCTTCTTCAACTCATCTTTCCAGTTATTAATTATATGTGGGCAATTCATATAAAACATGCTAATAGTAAATTGTAGACTCTTGGAAGAAGTCCAGTCAATTAGAATGATAGTTAAAAATGAATTCATATCTAAAAGAGAAAGAAACCTGAAAGACCACAGCAGGTTACAAAACACTACAAGAACTTGAAAATAAAGCTGCAGGGAAAAAAAATCAATTGCATTGTGGCCAATATTAATCTCCCATCAATAAATAACCATATCTTTCACTTCTTATGGTAATTGGCCCAGTGATTCCCCATAAAGTGGTTCTCAAGTACTTGTCTAGCATCTTATCAGGTCTCAATGCAATGGTGAGAAAGTGCAAATAGGAACTGCAGCCTAGTCAGAAAGAAAATATGGTCTATAGAATGTGCTGATTTGACAAAAGGTTGTTATTTGTCACAGACATTAGTCTTTATCTGCTTAGTGGATAACTCTTCCAGAAGGAACCCTTCAGCCTCTCTGACACCGACACTCAGAAACACCTCAGGAGGTTTTTCCCATAAAAAAAATTCTGAAGTCGAATAGGCCCAGAGTTCAGTTGCTGCTTGAAATGGTCTTTTATGGGGAATTGTGGTATGGATGCTCCAGGGTGTTGTGTGACTTTGCATGGGTTTTTGCCTCAAGGAAGGTGCTTTCTTCTGCCTGAAAAACAACAGGAAGGAATTCACAGCACTGTGGAAGTGTTGCCATAAAAATCATTATTGCGCTAAGGAAAAGTGGACTTGGTGTTTTTTTTCTCTCTCAGAAAGTGTTTTCAGTCAGAATTAATGTCCATGGAAGCTCATTGCTGACTTTAATTGACTTTGGAAATTGCTCACAACATCACACTTGTGTGCCAAACAACATTCACAGTCTCCATTTATTACAAGGTCAAACAACTCTTGTTCAGTTTAGGAGTTACCCAGCAGACTCTCTCTGGATGCCCACTATGGTAGGTCTGTGTTTCACAAAAGATACAGATGAGATCTGCAGCAAATACATAAATCGCCTTTGGTGTGGAGTCAGCTGACTGAGTCTGGAAATTTTGCGTGCTTTTCACAACTGAGATGTCATTTCTCATGCACATTTTACCAATTGCTGGATGTCTCTGCCCATTCTGTCAGTATAATGCTTCAAAGATGCTTAAAATGCCTATACTGCTGTAGGTATTTGCCAAATATGGATAGATTTTTGGTCATCTTTTCAGGTAGTACCATAGAGAGTCAGTCAGAAATCTGTAGGTTTTTTCAGACATGATCTTTTGATTTGCTTGAATTCCTCCTACTGAAATATACTGCAAACCTTCAGATGTACTTGCATGATCACAAGGTAACAAATGCCTATACCTTCAGAAACTTTATCCTAACAGCATCCAGAGCAATCCAGTATTTCCCAGGTCAGTTTGGAGGTGAATTAATTTGGAGACAATTAATAAGCTGCCCCAACTGCATGCATTGAACATAGTCCTGTGAATATTACTAACATGTAAATATTACTCCTCTTGAGGACTACATGCAGATTTTGATGTCTTCATGTTCTTTCATCAGTAAGTATTATATTTGGCTTATTTGGATTTACTTAGGCATCAGTGGCATTTTCTAGATTTTAAAGAAATGTTCCAGAATGTATCCCTCCCCAGGTGGCACGTGCTATTTGAAATAACACTTAAAGACATCTCTTTGATGCTACTTTTAATTCTAAACCTAGCCATTACAAGCCAAAGCCCCAGTTTTGATTGAACAAGGCTTTCTTCATTTTTTTGCAAGGTTTTTTTTGTTTTGCTTTTTTTTTAAAAAAAAAGTAAACATCTTAATAAAAATTAAATTTTCATTGGCCTGCAATGTATCAGAGAGATTACACAACTCTGATTTACTATTAGAATCTGAAATTGACTTCAAAAGAAAAGAAATGGAAAGTGGTAGCTTATTCTCCCATGGCATATTACAGCAATAAGACAGAATAATACAGTGATACCAGAAGCATATTTTCCCTTCAGATGAAGAGAAGAATACCACTTCATTCCTTACCCTACATATTTATTTGCATTTCAGGATGTTTTCTTACTATAAGTAAGGATCTGGGACAGGTCACAAGCTGATGTTAATATTATATAATATGTCAGCTGATAAACAAGTTAACTTTTATTCTAACAGTGATTCCAGACACTATAAGCTCTTGCATATTTTTAAGCTAAGTTATGCAAAGTGTTGTGATCTGGCTTGTGTCCAGCTGTTTGCTTAAACCCACTCAACTATAAGCACAAGTGGTCCTCCCGAACCTGGTTATATGCCTTAATAAGCAAGTTGAATTGCCTAGCTGGGTTAGGGCCAGGCTGCAGAGCATTTTGAGGATGCAGGCCATCCCACAGTCATCTGTATGGTTTCTGAGTATCTGCCTAAAGTCATTAAATTTTTCAAAATGGAACCTCTGTTGTGGTATGTTATCCCTCCTTTCTTCATAAAAACCTCTATTGAAGTTTCAACTCTGTCCTTAAGGCCTGATCCAAACCAGGATAGGAAGCACAATGTTCCTAACAGCTGTTGGAACTGGCTGAAGTCATCCACCTGGGTTGAGGTATTTTGCTGGAAGAAGCCCTATTCTGACTGCTCAGTTTTAGCTCTGTGGACTTTTCTGAAGAGGACACCTAGAGAAGAAAGTAGACAGTTTTGAGGGATTCATCGTCTAAGACGGTTATGCCACTTGCAGAATGTCCTAACACAGCAACCTAGGCAGGGATTTTAATGCTTGTTCCAGCAGGGGAACAGTAATACCTAACTCTTGGGCACACGTGACAATAGTGGGCCCCAAACTCAGTGTTAGGACCTCAGGTTCAGCATGTGAAGAACATTTAATGCCTTAGAAATGGAATCACAGACCTCCAGATTGAGCAGTAAGAAGTGAAGGAAGAAAACTTGAAGTGGAAATGCCCAATTTAGTGCTGCAAGAAGCCACTGCTGGGATGTATGACCTCCAGGCTTTTCCCTTCAAAAGACTGAGCAAAGCCAGCTTTATTTTGTTTCTGTAAAAGAATGTAGTCACCAAAGGAAAAGGAGGAGCCTCTCACCATTTTTGTTGTAGTCCGGTGGTTAAAACTGCTTGCCCAAGAAAAGCAAGGTGAGTTCTTGGTTTGCCTCTGCCTGGGAGGTTCAAACCTATGTTTCTCAATTGCCATGGGAGTACCCCAACCACAAGACTGCAGGTGACGCTGGGTGGAGAAAACATTTCTGCATTCCTTGGTCAAACTGTGGGACTGCACAGGAAAGATGAAGAGATTCCCACGACCCTTTGTAAGAAACAAGAAATTCCTGGGTCCTGGGTCATTTCCCCTTTTCTTTTCAATTTTATGTCTATTTATCTAGGCAGAGTATGAGATTCAGATTTGGGAAGGAGGAGTAGCAATTTTGGGACTGAGATGGGTAGGCATTTAGAATCATAGAATCATTTGAGTTGGAAGGGATCCTTAAAGGTCACCTAGTTCAACTCCCCTGCAATGAACAGGGGATATTTATATATAGTAATTTAAATTTATAGTTAATATAATTAATAGTATATATTTATAATAATTTAATAAGTAAAGAGTCTGCTCCTACATTCTTCAAATCTCAATCTGTAGCTCAGTAGCAGTCAATATCCATGCAGCAATAACCAAAACCTACGACTTTTTAATCATTAGACCCTGAATTCATGCTGTCCTTGTAAAGTCAGCTTGGACTACCACAGCTCTTCCATTTCTTCCTCTCTATTCATTGGCATTGCTTGAATGAGGAAATGAATCCTTTCTCCTCCCCTCCTCCCTGTGCCCGACATCTCACCCTCACCTGGTAACTCGGTGTTTAGGATAGTTTCATGGGAATTGAAAACTTTGAACCCCTGAGGCTGAGGAGGGCCCAGAGCCCACTGTTTCCACTTCCTGGGAGAGCGCTTTCATCCTGGGGTTATTACAAGAGCGGAGGGCACTGGCACTGCTGTCTCCTCCTCCACCAGCTGCATTTAAAAGAAGAAAGCAACTATGACTGCATTCTTGAAGGGTGTGATCCTGCAAGCAAGCAAGAGGTAGGTGTGTTCCCAGCATACCTCCAGGATTGGGCCCTTCGGGGTACTGCTGTGCTGCTTTGCCTTGCTGTGCTGGCTTGCAGTGAGACTGCCAGGGCCGAGCCAGGAGGCACACAACGAGCTGGGGCACTCCAGGGCTAGATGGCAGAAAGAGAGGCTTGAAGATTTTTTTTTTTTTTTTTTTAATGTTGTATTTCCCCCATGTTTCTTCTTCCATCTAAAGGACTGAAACTTTTCAAGAATAGCAGGCCCCATGAGATCATGAGATCTCTTGGTGGAGAGGCGGTCACTACTAGGGAAGGTTTTTCCCACCTGAAAGCAAAATCCCAGAATACACTCTCCTGTTCACAAAGCACAGAGAAAAGCTACAGAGGTGTCTTAATGTAGGTGCCTAATTATATGGGATAAACACCTGTCTGAATATATGTTTTTTCACTGAAAATGACTTTGTGCTGAGTTAAGCATACGCTTAAGTGATTTGCTGAACTGAATCTTGGACAAGGCCAACAGCAAATTCTCATTGCCAACTGAATTCTCATTGTTACTGAATGAGATCCATGTAATGAAGGGGCTGCAGCAGGACAGCAGGCAAGGTATGAGCAGTTTCCTTTGCAAATTGCCAATTACCTCTTGAGGGGCTGGGCACCTCTCTTTACTCCTTGTGAAATAAAAACATTTTTGTAGAAATGGCTCCTTGCATGTGTAATATGGAACGATAATCATGAAAAGAGGGGCCACATCTTTGTGGAGATAACCCATTTGGCTCCCATACTGCCCATCTTTGCAAATTCCCACTCTGCAAGATGGAAATAGCTTTCTTGAGACTGAAGGTGGCTTCACATACTGTTTCTTTAAATTATTGTTTGCAATCCCTCAAAGAGAAAGAAGCAAAGGAACTGGGTGGGAATTAGTTGCTTCTTCACGTACGTTGCACTAGTTACTGTGTGGGAGGATCATTATTTCTAATGATGATGGATGGTTCATATATGAAAGGGTTTCTTGCCTCTGTTGTTACCCAAGTTGGAGCAAGAAAGGGTTACTATTTTAATAAGAGAAGTTGAAATACAATTTATTGAGAGGGATGAAAAAGAAGAAGCATAAAAGCTGAATCAAAACAAATGGAATGCTTTACCTGATCACTTTTATGGCATTGCTGCTTTCATAACGCACACAGCACACACGCATGCATGCACACCACTGCCATGCTTTGACTTACAAAATTTTGTGCAATCTGTTTTTCTCCCTTGTATCTTCAGAAAAGATACCATTCCCCAAATAACTATTTCCAGTGCATATATTTTATTCAAAACACAAAAGGGAGAAAATCTGTCTACAAATGTTTCTACAAGTGCTTACATATTGACAAATTCTTTTTTTTTTATTCAATATCCCACTGATAGAGACAGTCTCTATCACATAGTGACAAGAACCAGCAAACTTATCATACCTATATGCTGCTATTAATTGGAGCACTGAAGGTGCTGTTCAAAACAATGGCAAAGAATGTGCTAAATGGGGACCCACATATAAATATCAAATTTCCTGAATAAAAGCATCAGTTTATTCCAGTCCGTGCTCAGCTGATTAAACTGAAGAGTTGTCAGGAAGATAGATAAATAGATTGATTGTATCATTTTTTAAAAATAATTGCAGCCTTCAGAATTAACATATTTTGACAGGGAAGTATATTAAAAACCATTAAAACAGCTGTTTTGCTGTAGGGAATATTACTAGTAGGTTGAATGCAGAGATATGTGTAGGTATTTATTCAGTAATCAATCATAGACAGAAAAGACCTTGAATTTCAGTTGGAAGTTTTTATTTTTATCCTTTTCCTTACTACTGGTCTTTAAACCTGCTCTGAGGAAAGCTATACATGCCCGGCTGGTGCTCATCAAAAGCAAGCAATCACAGCTAAATCAGCATGCAAAATGCCACTCAACCTTGGGCCTTTATTAAAATTTGCTGGGACTCAATTTGAGATAGCGATCGTTCTTATTAAAAAGCAAAATGTAAGATAGTTTTTTTATATAAATCTCTGGATGGAATGGAATTGTTAATCAGCATAGGCTGATGTGATTTCTCTGTTGCAAATCCTGCCGAGGGCTCAGAAGTGGCACATTACCATAATTCCTAGGCTAGAGCTGGCAGCTTGAAAAAGACCTGCAAGAATCTTTAAAATGCTTAAGCAAAGCTGTAAGTCACAGCAAACAACACACACTGAGGATGGTTACCACAGGTTCTTCGTGTTATATAACAAAGTTTCTTCCTTCGGTCTATTTGCTCCTACCACTATTTGCTTTTTTGTTGGGTAATTGTTTATGTTTTATTGAGAAAAAGAGCAGCAACAACAAAATCCCAGATGTAACCAAAGCTTACTATTTTCCATAAAAATCCAACTTATTTAAATACAATCCTATCTGCTTTACTGTCAGTTCAGTATATTTGATCACCAACTGTATATTGGAAATATATTTATATGTAAAACCTAAAACTCACACCAAGTAATTCACAATCAGTTTAGCACCTTTTCTTGTTGTCTGTCCTCCACTACTCTTCTACTGGGACATCTCAGCCCTGCAAGTCAGATCATCAGCAAATAGATATTTCATATATCCATTTTAAAATATCTTTGATATATTCGTTATCTTGGGCACTAAGAACATTAAGCTATTGTTGCTTCTAACAGTGAACACTGAGTAGTTGAAATTATGATTATTTTGCACTGTAAGAGACAACGCTGAACCCTGCATATAGGCACTCCTCAACTCCACTATGCACTGCCAGTATATTTATGATTTATTATTAATATTAATATAGCATTCAAATCTGCTATTGTAAGTACATTAGAGACTGCACAAATATAGAGCAAAAAGACAGTTTTTCTACATAAAATATTCTTCTATCTGTAAATAAACACAGATAGGTTCAACAATGAGCAAATTACTGTCCAAATAGATGTCGTACTAATAACAGGTTTTGGAAGCTGTGGCATCAATAGGACATATTTTCATTTACTTGACAATTTTTTGGCTCACAAGACAGACAGTTGGTTGTTCTCTTCTTGCCTCTAATCAGGAGTGCACAAGAAGCAAAAGAAACAAACAGCCTTTTAGTGACTTATTTCTAGCTTTCTATTGCTGGTCCAAATCTAGCTTAGGCCAGTAACAGCCTAAATATATATATT